>NC_091778.1:54443181-54746212 GCF_029378745.1 Bos indicus
CGAGCAGCACACAGGCTGGGAAGGAGCTGGCCTGGTTCCCCACAGCCAATGCTCATCTTAGATCTTCTGGGACAATCCCAATTCCAGATGTGGCACCTTGCAATCACTATACACTCTCAAAAGTGAGGTTTTGTGAGTATTTGAAATCTATGCCATCCTTGTCCAGGCTCCCTCCTCATACCAAACAAAAATCTTTGGCCAGACTCTGTGCCCTGATTAGGGGTTTAGAAACCTACTTCCTGACCCATGAATCTCTTCAGGTTTTGCTGGGTCAGAAATCCTGGGGCCCATGTGGGTTGCTGTACCCAGAATCCTGCTGAAACAACCTTTCACCTCCTGGAGTGTCCTGCAGGCCATGAGCAGGGTCTGGAGGCTGCCAGGTGGACTGTTTCAGGGCTTTCTGATTTGTACACGGCATCCCCAGAGCCCATAGAATTTTCCAGTAGGCCTGCCCACCCTCCTCCTCTGTTTTCTTCTGCAAGCAGCTCATTTCTCCAGCCTTCAACACAACCTTTCCTCAAGCCAGCCTCCTCTCGAGAGGCAACCCTCTCAGCTGACATTGCCCCTTGACCCGTGGGGCTGCCCAGGCCCCACAGTGGGCAGCCTGCCAGCCCCCCACCCAGCCAGGCAGTGTGCTTAGGGCAGCTTGGGCAAAGGGCCCCAGCAGCCTGTCCTCTCCTTGGCGCATCCCAGTGGTTCTGACGACAGAGATGGGGCTGCAGGTTAATTTATGGCATTTAGGGTAGCTGAATATGGGAACGTCTTCTGGTCTTTAAATTAGTCATGAAGTCGGATCCCACCAGCACAATTAGAACCCTCAGCTAATGATTATTTATTGCATTTGGAATGCGTATTAACCCGATGATATTAAATATTAAACTAAATTGTAATACTTATATCTGTATTTACAGTACAAGGTACAGGATGAACTGCAGCCCGCCCCCCACCACGGAGTCCTTGGAGGCCTCAGAGCATTGACGGGTTCGGGCAGAGCCAGGCAGGGCAGCATGCAATGCAAAGAACCAGACCTAAGCTCAGGGGCATGGAGGTGCGAGCAGCCAGGGGCCAGGTGGGCTGAGCTTGGGGGCAGGGCAGCCTGGCCACTCTCGGCTTCCTCTGGTCCCTGGTGGGATGTGAAGCTCAGCCTCCCCAGTGTCCCCCCAGACAAAGCTTGAGCTGGCAGCACCATCACTTTCAGCCTAACCTAACAGACAGGCTGATGTTCAGAGCGTGTGCAAGGCGATGGCTGACCTCATCTCAGGCTCACCTTGTGCCCGTGGCAGACACAGTGGTGGTTGAGTGTGCAGAGTCTAGAACCACATGCACCAGCGTGCGAGTTCTGCACCACCCCCCCACCAGCCCTCACAAGCCTGGGCAAGCGTACCTTCCAAGCCTCAGTTTCCCACCTGTAAGGGAGGCGGCATCACAGGTATCGTGGGCAGAGTGGGCCAGTGCACTCACGTGCTCAGGGACCACCTGGCAGGTGAGTTGGCTACAGAAACACTAGCTCTTTTTCTTTTTTAAAAAATAACTGAGATACAATTCTCACATCATGCAATTCACCCATTTAAAGGGCACGAAGCTCTGAAGATGAAAACGTCTTGAACCTCCCCCCAACAAATTAAGAATACAATGTAAGGATTTTTCATGTATTCACAGAGTTATCACAATAATCAATTCCAGAACACTTTCATCATCCCCAAAAGAAATCCTGCACCCAGGACCAGTGACACCCCATTTCCCCAGACCCTCCAGCCCTAGGCAGCTGCTAATCGTCTTTCTGTCTCCATGGACTTGCCTCTTCTGGAGGTTTCACATCAGTGGAATCATACCCTCGGTAGCCTCTGTGTCTGGCTGATTTCCCTCTGCGGAATGTTTCCCCGAGTTCATCTGTGTTGTGGCAGGTGTCAGCGCTCCACTCCTGTTTGTGGCTGAGTGATATTCCACTGTGTGGATGGGCCACAGCGTGTTTATCTGTTGGTAACACTTGGGCTGTTTTCACTTCTCGGCCCCTGAGGACAGTGCTGCCATGAACACGTGTGCACGGGTACTTGTTTGTACCTGTGATAACTGTGTCTAAAGGAAATATTCACTCTCCTCTCCTAGAGCCAGGCCAAACCCAGAGCCGCCTCCTTCAAGGTCATCTCACCGCCTATCCTAGTGTTTTCTGAAAGCACTCGTCACTTCTAACCCAAACTCATGGTGTGGCCCTTGGTTGCAGGGTGTTAATGGGTGAGCTGGAGATGGGAGTGAGGGGCATAACAAGAGCTTATCTTCAGGGTGGACTGATGCTGCATCTACTTTTCCATCCGAACCTGGCAGAGAGCTGGGCACACAGCGAGTGCCGGACAAATGCTAAGATGGCTGTGCATCTGTGAGAGAGCCCGCTGGACGCCCGCAACAGGGGTGGGGTCGGGGTGGACAGCGTAGCTCCTCTGTTCCTTTTGCTCAGCCCACTTGACTGAGCATGTACTCTGTGGTCAGCACTGTCCCAGGGGTTAGGATGTGGATGAGCAAAGGGGAAGACAGACAAGCCCCTGAGCTCATGGAGCCAAGAGTCTGGGGTGGAAGGGGAGTTAGTTCACAGACAAAGTTACCAAAGGGGAGCCCCGCGCTATGCAGAGAACTGGACAGCTGTGTCAGGGCCCAATTGCGCTTCAAACCTGGAGGGCAAGGCATCTCTGAAGTCTAACCAACCCGGCAGTCTGGGGACAGAGTGTGCTGGGCAGAGGGGCCGAGAGCAGGAAGCAGCTGGGAAGGAGGGGACGAGATCTCTGGAAGGAAACTCCCCAAGAGGAGGAAGGGAGAGGGAGACAGAGAGAGATGGAAACAGGAAGTCTGGCTCAGGAAGGCCAGTCAGGCAGAGCTAAGAATGGGAGATGGGAGAGGTCGGCCCTCCTTCTCAGGGCTGTGGGATCACGGAGGAGTGGGGTGGGAACCCAGGGCACGGATGACACAATGGAAACCTTGCTGTTGTGTTGTTCAGTCACTAAGTCCTGTCTGACTCTTTGCGACCCCATGGACTGCAGCATGCCAGGCTTCCCTGTCCATAACCAACTCCCGGAGTTGACTCAAACTCATGTCCATCGAGTCAGTGATTCCATCCAACCATCTCATCCTTTGCCAGCCCCTTCTTTTGCCGTCACTCTTTCCCAGCATCAGGGTCTTTTCCAATGAGTTGTCTCTTCATGTCAGGTGGCCAAAATATTGGAGCCTCAGCATCAGTCCTTCTAATGAATATTCAGGATCGATTTCCTTTAGGATTGGCTGGTTTGATGGAAGCCTGGACCTAGTCAATGGCAGGTCCTGAAAGGAAGGAGTGGGGACCTGTTTGGGAGGAAGCCCTGAGTGGCTCACTGATGCTTGGACTGGGAAGACGGTAGGAGAGGAACAAGGTTTAACAATGACTCCTGGGCTTTGAGCTGAGCGACTGAGTGGATGGAGGGGCTGTTTCTCGGGATAAGGGTGTCTGAGGGATAAGCAGACTGGAGAATCAGACATGTGGAGATGCCTGGTAACTGTACCCCCAGCCTGCCTGAGAGCAAACATCCCTCAAGCCATACTGATGACATGGGCATTTCTAGGGCATCACTGGGGTTCCCTGAGCCCCACAATTGGGAGCAGCCTTCAAGTATGGAGGAGAGAGGCCAGACTTGCTGCCTCCCAGATAATCTGCCACCTCCCAGAGTCCAACTCCACCCTCTAAAGGTAAAGAAAAGAGCTGTGATGCCTCACATTTGCTGAGGACCCCATGCTGCATAATCAGAAGTCTTCACTCAATCAATCATCAAGGCCACCCCATGAGGTGGGAACTTTCCTCCACTGAGGAAACTGAGGCGGTGAGGTCCAGACACCCACTAGGCAGGCAGCAACCCTCCATCACATTCTGGTACCCAAGGCCCCGGGTCTCCAGCCCAAAGGCACAACCCGAGAAGGGTTCACAGGTGGGGTAACAGCATCCAGGCAGGTGGGTGCTGATGGGGGCGGACTGGTGGGGCAGGAGGCCTTCACTTGGCCAGATTAGCCCTAGAGCCCAAGCATTCTAGAAGATGATTGAGCCACCAGAGTGATCTGAACACAGACTTCTCCTGGTCCCATACCAGCCTCACAAATTAGGACAAAGGACAGAAGTGCAGGCAGCTCTCAGCCCCTGGCCCCTGCCAGTGACTCTGCAGCCCAGCTTTAGAAGGGTCACCCCAAGCATAGTAGAGGATGCTCAGAGAACATTCTAGATCCACTCTCATGAACAGGGACTGCCTTTCCATCTGTCCAGCCCCAGTGAGCTGGGGGGCCTGCTGTGGTCAGCAGCCCTCAGGTCTCCAAGCCCCTAAGGATGTCGGTCCTGATCCTAACTCCCCCCCTCGGAGGCAGAGCCCCTTGAAATGTGGGAGTGATTTTCATTTCCGACTAGGCTGGGACTTTCTTTGCTGCTGCTGCCCTTTGAGGGGGTGGGGGGCCTGGCTCAGCAGTGGGCCTGGAGAAGAGGACAAGGGGCGGCTAGAAGGAGATCAGCTCATCTGAGGGACAATCTTTCTAGAGAAGGACGTCGGGAGGGGAGGGTAGAGCTGGGGGTGGGGTGTGTGCCCCGATTTCCTGCAGCCAGGGCCTCCCCCACAGCGCAGGGGACCGACTCCAACAGAATCAAGTCAGGTGACAAAATCGGCTTCGGCAGCAGAGCCTAAACGGAACAAAATCCCCAATTGAATCGATTTCACCAACAGTAGGAAAGTCTCTGCATGAGGCGGCCTGCTCTCAGCTCTTGGCAGAGGAAGGGAGGGGCCTGCCTCTCAGGAAAGGACCCCTGGGGTCGGGGGCCAGACAGCAGCTGCAAGAACACTGGGCAGAGGGACCCACCTCCTGTTAGGGAGAAAATGCTTAACAACTATTCTCATTGTCTTGTGATTTCAAGGAAGTGACAGTATTGCCAGTGGTTACCAGTAGCATCCAGGTCTCAGCTGAGCAACGGAGGTGTCACAGGGGACAGATAAAATCTCCCACATTTGTGACACCAGGGTCCCACTTGAAGCCACCAGGAGATCAACCTTTTACAAGTTGCTTTTACGGGCCTTTTACGAGTTGCTGCCCATGGAGGCCGCCCTGCAGGCTCACTTCTGGAGTCTGCACTGGTTGATGCTCTCTGGCAGGAGCTCCATGTGACCTCAAAGCTGGCGCTCTTTCCCGCCCTCCCTTCCTTAACGGCCCGGTGGCTCCAGCTGCTTCCAGGCACCTCGGAAGTGCTCTCACCTGGAAAAAGGAGGCCTCCTGCCCGCCGACTGGAGGGCTGTTTTGAAGACAAAGGAGATATTGAGAGACAGGCCCAGGGGCAGCAAGCCTTGCTAGCAGGTGGCCGATGTGGACTCATTGCATATGTGGGGCTGGGCGGGGGATCCCTGAGCCTCAGGCTTGGACTCCCCATGAGTCTTTGACCAGACAGGTGACACTTTCTATGGTGACCCACACCCTTGTATGATGCGAGTCCTTACTGTTTTTAATGAGGAATGACTGGGTCTGGAGAGCTTCAGCGGTTTGCTCCAGGGGTCAGATCTTTCGGACAGAATGAAGTAGGAGGAGGGAAAATTAGGAGAGGGACTTGGCTGGAAGAGACATGGCCCAGGCATTGTCCATCCTTTAGAGAGGGGTTCGGGAGGGGAGCCCCCTCCCCCCAGGAAGAGCTACAAAGGGACAGTGATTATAAGCTTAGCCCTGGCAGGGCGGCTTCAGGTCCCCAGGCTTGGCTTTAATGATCTTTGGTTGCCATCTTGAAAGTCTTAGTACTCTTTAAACAGGGGCTGTATTTTCAGACTATACTGATTCCCAAAACTTAAGTTGGTCTTGGGCTTTGGGGTCCAGAAAAAATTGGTCTAAATTGTAGCCCTGACATCTTGTTGCATGACCTTGCCCAAATCACTTAACCTTCAAGCCTTGTTTCCTCACCTGTAATCTGGGGCTGAAGATGGGGCACCCTCAGAGCAAGCGGCTCTCAGTCATTCCAGCGGACAAAGACTGTAATCACTGTGCCTCCAGTTTGTAGATTTGCTTCAGACCTACTGGGAAAGACTCTATTGCTGGGAAAGATTGAAGGCAGGAGGAGAAGGGGGCGACAGAGGATGAGATGGTTGGATGGTATCACCGACTCATGGACGTGAGTTTGAGCAAGCTCCAGGAGATGGTGAAGGACAGGGAAGCCAGTCGTGCTGCAGTCCATGGGGTTGCAGAGTCGGACACGACTGAGCGACTGAACAACTACAAGTTAAAGTATGTGAGCTTCCCCGCCACCGCCTTGGGCCCCATCGCAGTCAGCTCAGTCCCCTCAGTCCCCACTACACTCTCCCCAGGCCCTGCCTATGGAAGGGGACTTCTCTGGACGCCCCCTTGGGTGCTGTGTTCTGGCACACAGCACCACTGCTTGACACGCAGCTGCATCACTTTGCTGTCTGCTCTGTCTTCCTGCGGCCGTCTCCCCTGTGTGTCTGTGTGCCTGTATCTCTGTACCAATTTCCCCTTCTGATTAGGACCCGAGTCATTGGACTCCGGGCCCTCCCTAATCCAGTATGACCTCATCTTAACTAATTACATCTGCAAAGACCGTATTTCCAAATAAGGGCACAGGCTGAGGTTCTCAGTGGACATGAATTAGAAGAGCATCTAAGTTGGACAAGGCAGGGTATGGAATCTGAAGGGAGAAGGAGAAATTTCAAGAGACGGGGGTGGGGACAGACGCCAGGACAGCAGGAACAGCAGGAACAACAGTTCATTAACCTTATTTAGGGTTGTTTCCATCCCAACCCAGAGCCAGCTGCTCTGTCCAGGGCGCTCTTCCCATTGAAATGAGCCTCAGTGCTATAGACAGGAGGGCAGGGGCATCTAACAGAGGTCTCACGGACAGCGTCCCCCCGGCAGTCACGGGGGAGCAGCCGCATTGGAATCTCCACACTGGGGAGGGTTTGCAGTGCCAGTGGATTTGTGCCATGTTCATATGATGAACGAATTTAAATTCCTGCTGCCCAAATAGTCTGGACACTGAGCCGCATGCCTTCCTGACTCAAGCCATGTGGGGACCCCCACCCTCAGCCAGTTCTGAGTCCTTCCAGAGTCACCTGGAGCCTCGGGTGTGCATGGCCTGCCCAGGGTTGGCAGGCTTTCCCAGCCGTGGCTCTAGGGAAGCAGTTTATAAGCTTACCTGCGAAATCCCAGCCCAGTAAACCTCTGAAATTGGAGCGGATTCACCTAATGGAATTAGAAAGTTTAAAATAGCGGTGATCTTGAAAGGGATTCGGAAACTAAGCCCTTTCTGGAAATTGGCAAGTCACTAACGTCACCCAGGGAGACCCTGGAAATTACAGACCTGTGTGCCTGGAGGTAATGAGGTCAAACGGCTCCACACACCCACAAGGAAAGCGGGCGCTCGGACTCACTAGAGCACTCTAAAAAGTTAATAAAATGGCAGGCATCCCTGCAACCCAGTAGACATAATTTACCTGAGTTTCAAAATGCTTTTGATGAGTCCTTCCTGAGAGATGATTAGGGACGAGGAACCAGGGAGCAAGGACAGCGTCTCACTGCAGGTTAAACCCTCGTTAAATGAGAGGTTCTGAGTTCCGGGGCCAGCTGCTCCCCAGAACAGCCTGAAGACAGTTCATAATTGTGGACCCCCCCAGGGCTGGCTTTGGGGAGGAAACCGGCCTTAAATTTTAAAATGTAATAAGAACTTAAGAAGTCACGAGTTTCGCCGAAAGCATTCCTACAGGCGAAGGACAGCAAGAGGAGTTTTGTTTGTCGGAGATCTAGGCTTTCTACTTTGGGGCCTTTGAAGTGTGGGTCAAGGATCACACCTCCCCACTGCCACCCCCACATTGCCCAGCGCTGGATGTGGGGCCTGCAGAGAAGGGCCTGTGGAGAGTCTGCCCTGGGAGGATGCCGCCCAGCCGCTTTCTGGACGGGTTCAGAGCTGTTTTTATTTACGGCCACAAATCTACTTTCTGGATTGAGGCAGAGGTGACAATCCCCTACCTCCTCCTGAGCAGGCAGCTTCTTCCAGAGGGGCCGGCTGCCAGGAAGAAAGAAGGGAGGTAGAGGTCCCCCGCCCATCCTCCGAGCATGCCGCCTCCAGCAGCAGGCAGTAAGACAGAAAGAAGTGGGAGTGGGGAGCTGGGGGATGTGGTATGTGTTAGAGGTGCATGGAGGACGTGACCTTGCCAGGACTAAGCTCCAGGCCAGAGCATGGGCCCAAGTTTCCCGGGGCTGCTGTAACAGATTTCCACAAACTGGGTGGCTATGCACAAGAGAAACATCTCTCACAGTTCTAGGGGCCAGAACTCTGAAGTCAACGTGTCGGCAGGGCTGTGCTTCCTACAAAGACTCTAGCAGGGGACTTTCCATGCCTCTTCCAGCCCCAGGAGCTTTCAGGCTTGTAGACACATCACCCCAGTCTCTGCCTTCATCTTCACAGGCCTTGTCCCCTGTGTGTCTGTGTCCAGATCTCCATCCCTTCTCTTGTGAAGACACATGTCATTGGGTTTAGGTTGACACCCGAAACCCTGGATGAGCTCAGCTCCAGATCCTTAACTCAACCACATCTGCAGAGACTCTCTCTTGAGTCAGACCACATTCATAGGTTCTGGGATTAGGACTGGGAGATACAGGGGCACAAAGCTCCATATAGGAGAAGCTATGGCTTTTCCAGTAGTCATGTATGGATGTGAAAGTTGGACCATAAAGAAGGCTGAGTGCTGAAGAATTGATGCTTTTCAAACTGTGGTGCTGGAGAAGACTCTTGAGAATCCCCTGGACTGCAAGGAGATCCAACCAGTCAACCCTAAAGGAAATCAACACTGAATATTCATTAGAAGGACTGATGCTGAAGCTGAAACTCCAATTCTTTGGCCATCTGATGCGATGAGCTGACTCACTGGGAAAGACCCTGATGCTGGGAAAGATTGAGGGCAGGAGGAGAAGGGGATGACGGAGGATGAGATGGTTGGATGGCATCACTGACTCAATGGATATGAATTTGAGCAAATTCTGGGAGATGGTGAAGGCCAGGGAAGGCTGGTATGTGCAGTCCATGGGGTCACATAGAGTCGGACATGACTTAGCGACTGACTTAGCACAATACAAGGGCACAATTCACTCTATGGTGTGTGTGCCTGCAGTCAACCAACAAATACTTACTAGGTTCCACTGTGTGCCAGGCACTGTTCTGAGCCGTGGAGATTTGGACAACTGCTGGCAACGTCCTAGACCTCATGAAGCTTTGGTTCCAGGCAAGGACCGCAGCAGCTTTGACTCCTTTGGTCTGCTTCCAGCTGAATCTCACCAGGCAGCCTACAAAGAAGGAAGCGGTGGCTCAGGAAGCGTTAGGGCAGCCTTCTGCCTCCCTCATCCTCTCGCGGCTCCTCACGAGGCTGCCACAGAGCAGTGTGGGCATCTCCAGGCCCCAGGGCCCCGCTACCACAAGTAAAGCCTGACCGGCAAAGTGGGCATCAGTGTCAACACAAAGTTTGTGTGCCTTTCCAGTGTCCCAAACAAATAACAAATTTAAAGTGCTACGGAATTTACAAAGTGCCTATAAAATACCCAGAGAAGGCAATGGCACCCCACTCCAGTACTCTTGCCTGGAAAATCCCATGGATGGAGGAGCCTGGTAGGCTGCAGACCATGGGGTCGCTAAGAGTAGGACATGACTGAGCGACTTCCTTTTCACTTTTCACTTTCATGCACTGGAGAAGGAAATGGCAACCCACTCCAGTGTTCTTGCCTGGAGAATCCCGGGGGCGGGGGAGCCTGGTGGGCTTCCGTCTATGGGGTCGCACAGAGTCGGACACAACTGAAGTGACTTAGCATCGGCAGCAGCAGCTATAAAATACAAACGTTCGCTTGGATTGCTCCTTAACAGTGCTGGCCACCATCCAAAACGCTGGGCTGGGAGAATGGAAAAGGAATCACACCAAAAAAATCACCTTTGCTGTGATTCTCACTCCAGCCGGAGTGTTTCCAGACCCATAAAAGCTTCCAAAGCCAGGCAGGGTCACGGCAGAATGAAGCCCATGCAGGGGGACGGCCCCCGTGTCCACCTGGGTCAGCAGAGGAGGGATCAAACTGAGCTTCTAAGAGCCCTCAGGACTCTGGAATGCCTCGTTAGCCCCGCCTGTGTTACCCAACCTGAGCTCAAGGCCCACTCAGCCAAGCAGCCGCCAGCCAGAACAGCTACGAGCAAGATTTTGGGGTGTGGAGGCTGACGCCTCACCTGCCCCAGCCTTACCTGGAGAACTCACCAGCTCAGCAGGCATGCTCCCACAGCTTCAGCCACTAGGTTATCTCAAACGGAAAGAAGAAAAGGTGACCACAGTGATGCTTCATGGCCTAGGGTTACAGACTGTCTGAGCTGCCCCCGCGCTCATGATCGAAGCGCATGGGTTGGTTTCCATCCATTGGAGAAAGACCAATTCTACTGTATCAACCTTGGCCTGGCCCGTCAGTGCTCAGGAAGAATCCATTCCAGCATTCCACTCAGCCTGCAGTCCACCTCTCAAGAATGGAACAATGATTGGGGGTCCTACCCTGGGAGCAGGCCGTAGCACTGACCTAATTTAGGATCCTAATCCATTTGCCCCTTGTGCTATTAATTGAGCTCTTTCCATTGATTTTCCTTCAGTGGAGAACAGCTGGGGTGAGATTCAAACAGCAATGTATAAATGCCTGCACACCCCTGCAGCAGGGGCTCGAGATGAGGGGCCGGGTCGCCTCGGGTGTGAGACACGGTGGGGTGGGTGGGGTCTGGGCATGCAGGATTCCAGGCTTGGGTTCTTGGCTTCTCCACATAAAGCTGTGACTGACAGACAGCCCTTCCAGAGTGGTTATTTCGGTTTAGGATGTAGCCAGGCAGAGAAGAGGAGTGTCAATAACTCAGAGATTTTGAGTGCTGTGAATGGCCCGGGGTCCCCAGCTGTGCTGTGTAAACATGGCAGGTATTCTTATGCTTCTGTCCTCTCCACATCCCAGAAAAACAAACCAGCAGTTCCTCTGGTCCCAGGCACCCTCCAGTTCTGCTCCCTCCCCTTAGCAGAATCCATCAGCAACCAAAACCTTGATGCAGAGGAGGGCCACTCTGGGGGCGTCTTTGATGAGCAGGAGAAACCTGTAGGTGTGCAGGCCTTGATCCCAGCTTCACACTGAGGTCGCCGTGGGGATCAGCATAGAACAGAAGGAAACACATTTCTGCTCCCCACCTGCTTGGTGCTTGAGCTCCGACTCAGACTGTGGTCCCTGCCCTGGCAGCTTCCACATCACCTGAGGCCATCTGCTTCAGCTGGGACCTCGTGAGAAACAGAGGCTCTCAGCTCTCCCCACCCCACCTCCGACCCCAGACCTGCTGAATCGAATCTCTGTTTCAAGAGACCCACCCCAGGAAAGTCGAGTGCACACAGTCCTGGAGGGCTCTTTGTGGAATCTGGCAAGAGCATCTCCACTTATACCTTCTGGCCTCCAGATCCTTTCCCACCTTGCTCTCTGCTCTTTATGACTCTGCCAGAGAGAGAGAAAACTGGAGGAAAGAAAAAAGGAAGCGAGGGAAAGAGGGAGGAATTGTGTGCTTACCATTCTGTGGGTGCTCACACCTTTCCTCATTTACTCTAATATATTTAAGAAGTGTAGGATCTGAACCAGGTCCTATCCTGGACTCTAGAGACACATCAGTGTCTATATCAGTGGACAAAAGAGATAAAAATCTTTTGTGGAACTTACATCTGTGCTGGGGGAGAGGGACAGTCAAGGGATTACATTCCCGAGGAAGTTGCAGGGACCTGCAGGAGTCAAGTGCCATGGAGGGGATGGGGCTGGGGGTGGGGGGCAGGTGAAGGTTATAATATTAACCCTTTTATTTGAGCTGAGACCTAGGGGAGGGAGGAACAGCTGGGGCGGGGCAAAGGCCCTGGGGTGCAGTGCACGCCTGGAGGGCTCCACAGCCAGCAAGGAGTCCAGTGCAGCCTGAAGAGAAAGCAGCGGGGGATGAGGTCTGCCAATGAGAGCAGGCAGGGCCATGGAGCCGGGGAGCGGCTTGGTTTGCATCTGATCTGGACTGAAAATCCTCTTTCATGTCCAGGTTTTCCCTTCTCGACTGGCCTCCTGGCTAGCTGTTTCTCCCCTTCCCGGTGGAGGGAGCATTTTACACCCCTCAGGCTCAGAAGCTGGCTCAGGGAAAACTCACGTGGGGGTTCCGTCTGGGGTACAGGGTAAGTAGGGGCTGAAGCACACCCCTCTAGGCTCTCATTCGCCTTGTCCTCACAGTTGATTTAGCATTTCTGGGCCTCAGTCTCCTCATCTGTAAAATGGGGACAATGATCAGACCAACCTTTGGGACCTCCTCATGGACTGACTGAGAGAACAGGGCAGAGCGCTTAGAGCAGCACCAGGTGCCGAGGCCACATGGCTGCCATCTGCCCTGGTGTTACTTGCGCAGGGCTTGGAAGCCTGATGTTGCAGGGGAGACCTGGGTCACAGCCCCTGGTCCTGGAGCTCCATCCAGAGACCTCACCAAGGGGCAGCTCTGGTATCAGGCCTGGGTTGAGGCTGGGGATTAACCCTGGCACGATGGGACGAGCAATGAGTCTGTCTCACCTTCTTGCTCAGATCTCCCAGGCTCTGACACTCACGACACAGCCGAAGAGCTGAGGTTGGGATGATCCTGCTGGCTCCCTCACCACCTTCAGGGGCTGCTCATAGACCTGGCAGCCTTCCTCCCGCTAATGAGCTCCTCAGAGTGGCAGCCATTAGCCAAAGCCCCTGTGGGTTGGCCCCACCATTGCCTAGCTGGGAAGGTCTGCTCTCCCCTCCCAGAGCCTGCGGCCACTCAGACCACCTGCCTCGTTGACCCTCGGCCCCAGCTTGGGGCGGCGGCAGCTGCAGTGAAAGCTGGCAGGCTGTGAGAAGCGCCCCTGAGGGCCCGGATTGACATGTGTGAAGCCGTCTGGACTGGGTTACATGGCAACGTCCTGTTGCCGGTGTACGCAGATGGTCCGGGCACAGGATCGCTCACCTCCAAGGGGCGTGCAGGACTGCAGGTTCAGCAAAAGGAAGTGTGTCTGCTGCTACCGTGCCCCTTCTCTGCCGGCTGCCACTCTTCCTGTGTCGGCCGCGCACCCCTCCCTTCCATGTTGCAAAGCTGTCCCTCCTCCGCCCCCCAAAGGCCCAGCCCCTGCCCTTCCCACCGTGTCGCACGGTGCCTCCCAAATGAGACTGATTTGCAGCATGGAAGGCAAAAATAGAAGAGGCTCTCTCTAGGTGATGACCCCTCTCTGTGCCCCTACCCCATGACCTTTCTCATTAGCCTCATGTTGTGGGCAGCTGCACTTGACCCAGAGGGGCTGGGCACCCAGGACATCTCACCATGTGGATTTCAGGTCCTGCCAGGCCGGCTCCACCTGGAGTCAGTGCTGGACCCACTCCCTCCCCCATCCCCCGCTCACCCCAGGGAGAGTGCCGCCTCTGGGGTGGCGTCCACAGAAGTCAGGTGGTGTCACGGCTCACTCTGGGTTTCAGTCAGTGCTTCGGGGTGGAGGAAGGTGTGAGTATAGAGAAACAGCACTCAGCAAACACTCTGCTCTCTCCACTCCTACACACAGTTCAGCCCGATGTGCAACATTTAAAATAGAAAGAGAATTTTGACATTTCTGGTTTCGAGCAATGACTTTCGAGGTAGAATCGCAAAACCAGCGGCCACCACCTAGGAAGAGCAGCCTTTGCTCAGGTTGGAGGACACAGGGGGTCTTTGAGGAAACGCTTTCTGGGACGAGGTCTCTGAACATAACTTGGAGCAGCGGCTCTCCCCTCCCCTCCACAGGCTGGGGTTGTGGTAGCTGGTCACATTCAAGATGTCTTGGGCACCAGCCCCTTCTCTGCAACCGACAGAGCAGGAGGGTGAGCAGGTGGGATTCTGTGGCGGCGAGCCTCCACTGAGACGCCCCAGGGTCCTTTCCCATACTCTGGGGTGCTGCACCCCCCTCTCCCAAAGGGCCTGCCCCTCTTCTGCTTTGGCACAACTGAGAAGAATCCAGTTCCCGCTGTTCCCCTCGGCCCCCAGAACCCATTGCTCCTTTTAATTGGCCAGGATCTGCCCCAGAATACCATTTGTGCCCCTGGCTCCATTTCAGCTTGGGGAAATTATCCTCTATTTCCAGGGACGCCCAGTGAGCTGGGGCTGATCTAGCACATTCTTGGCAAAATCGTACCAGCAGTCATCCTGACAGTGATGGGTAAGCTACACACCCGGTGCTTTCGAATGAGGGAGATTCTATCCTCAGCTCTTGCCCCAGTACAAGAGGGGTGAGTGGGCTGTGAGTTTCAGGGGCACAGTTCCAGGCTCCTCCTCCTCAAGCCTGGGGGTGTCATTGCAGGCCACTCGCCAGTGCTTCAGCTTGGCCGGTAGGCACAGAGCTCTCTGCACCAGGTCAGCTCTAGAGATCAACCAGACCAGCATCTCACCACAAAGCAGGCATAGGTGCTTCTGTATTCTCCAAGACATTTTAGAGACAAAGTCTCTAAACTATGTGGGTTCTTCCTAAAAATGTCAAGAAGTACCCTTGGGTTTATGTTGAAGAATTAGAATCGATTTCCAGTAAGGCCAGAAAACAGAAAGCAAGAAAAGGATTTGGGACTCCCCTAACATAAAAATCTGGGGAAAATGTGCCATTATTGCTCTTCTTTGCCCAAAGACAAACAGCAAAGGACAGCAAGGAGAACTCGGGTATCTTTTCCCAGCCCCATGGGTCCTGTGGCTCTTCTGCCAGCCCCGGTAGACGATAAACCTCAGCGTTCTGCTAATGGTGCGTGCATCTCTGCACAGGCTGTGCTACCTGACTCGCCGGTGCCTGCTAGTCAGACCGCCTTTCTGGTCCCCAGCTTGTGTGCTGCCAGAACACTCAGGACCCTTCGGGATTTCACTTACCAAACATGAGCTGGCCATACTCTCCTAAGGATGCTCAGCCTTGCACAGGTTTCTCTGAGGCCATGCATTCCACCTGAGGCTCGGGGCTTGAGGGGAAGGAGGCTAAGGGCTCATGCTTCGACTTTCCAAGATCTGGAGGACTTAGGACAGTCACTTCGTATCAGCACATGTTTCTGCATCCTCTCACTTTCCCTGGTGACTTCCCCTCTGGCAGCGGAAAGGGGCACTGGGCCACTGCTGGGTGGGTGGAGGGATGGAGTTCATCGGGTCCCCACTTTCTCCCACCCCCATCGAGAACTTCTTCTTTCTCTTTCTTAGAGAAAAGGGAGGAAGATGACAGTGTCTTCCACCTAGAGACTCTCTCCTTCCCACAGCAATGGTTCTGCGATTTACATTAAGGGCTGTAACAGGTCGGAGTAAATGGAGCAGGTTTGCAATTAGTTTTCAAAGTACTTATCTCATTAAAGTAAATGAATTATTGATTTAGTGACACGCATGCTTTTAGTGCGTGGCATGGTGCCATCCTCGCTCTGTGCCTTGGCTCTGGGAGCCAGTGGCCGGCACAAGCAAACTTGCTTTGTGTAGAGGTTTTTTTTTTAATTTTAATATTTTCTTCTCGTTATTTAGCGTCGTAATTAAAGTGGATCCACGTGAGAAATGGAGGGTCGGTTTATGGGAATAGAAGCTCCAGAGACGAGCACACGCGCCTGCCTCCCTGCAGGAAAGAACAGAGCTAATAAGTGTCTGACCTCAACAGCTAATGGAGGTGGAGGCCGGGGGTGGGGGCACCCCGGAGGGCTGGTGGGGGGTGCGCAGAAGATGGACCACCGTGGCCGGCCCGTCAGCAAGCCTGTTTCCTCTGGACCGTGGAAGTTCGTGGCTTTGGAAGGTAGCTCCCCAATTCTTAGAGGACTGTGACTCAGAGTTTGTTGGATGAGAGGACCTAGGCCCTCCCCGCCCCAGGCAGGAGGAACCCAGGGAGTCAGCACGGATGGCAGCTGGGCTTGTCCTTGGCTCCAGCGAGTAGAGGGTGCGTGAACTCTGCCCCGAAGCAGGAGATGAAGGTTGTGGGCTTGGTTTGGACTCAGTGCCAGTCTCAGCAGCACCACTGCCACTGGGACTTGCAGGAGGGGCTTCCTCCCCCAGGGCTGGGAAAGAAGAAGGGAGAGGAGAGAGGACGGGACACCAGTCCCGAGCTGTGGTGCCTTTGGAGCTGGAAACAAGCACACCCGGGAGGCCAAGCCAAATGCCAGCTGCTGAGCTCGGGCAGCCCTTGCCCATCCAGGTGCTGACTCAGCGTCTCCCCGAGTCTGCCCCTGGAGGTGCCAGCAGCAGGGGAAGATGTAGCACCCCATTAAAGGCCGCCAGCTTCTGGCTGCTTCTAATTTCCACCCTTGGTTCAAATTAACATGGCCTTGCCCCTGAGTACAGCTGGCAGGGACGGTGCTCTGGAGTGAAAAACGGGGGAGTCTGGGCTGTGCCCCTGAGACGTTACTTCTCTGAACAGCTGTGGCAGGATAGACGGAATGTCCGAGTGTCCCTCACAATGTCATTGGTGTCCTCTGACCCCAGCTGGGCGGGGCCTCACCGCCACCCCCAGTGCCCCCTCCCTGACTACTCTGTGCTCCCCTTACACCCACCCCCAACACACAACCTACACACACACGCATGATCACATAGCCACCTGACTGTTTCCTGTCCTGGAAACGGGATGACCAGGCTGGGAAAAGTGTGGGCCAGAGAAGGACCTACAGGACAGACCTGGCAAGAGGTTAAGCTTCAGAGGGGTCAGCTAAGAAGGGAAGGGTCAGGCAGCCTGGGGGCAGGGAAGTCAGCAAAGTCCAGTCTGGGCCCTCAGAACAGGCCGCCTGCCCTCCTGTATGGTCGACAGTCCCTGCCCAGGGTGGAGTCTCTGGGCGCACAGGTCTTGTCCAGACCCTCCCTGGAGCTGGAACAAAGTAAGGTAGGGCCCCGGGCAGGTGTTACTTCATCTACTGCATTGGCCTGTAAGCCCAACAATTTCCCCAGAGCGTCAGGCCTGTGGCGAGACCCCGAGTGGCCATTGCCTGCACAGTCAGGCTATCCACTCATCCCACCAGCCAGGCAGTGGCCTTGTCAGTATGCGGAAACCACACAGGAGAGCCGGTTTCACAGGGACACGGCTGTGAATGGTCCATCGCCGCCCGTGGCCTGGCCTGACGCTGCACAGAGAGGGCCTAAATCCAGGAGTTGCTGAAAGGACTCAGGAGTGACCCCTGGTGGCAGCAGACCAGTGGCCCCTGGTCAGCTGTGAGTCCTCTCAGGACAGGAGGGCAGTGCCCTGAGAGCTCGCCCTGGACACGATCAATTTGTTTCAGGGGCCAGCTTCCGTCTCCACCCCCAGGACCCTCAGATGGGGCCAGGGATGGGCTGGACAACTAGTTGTCCTTCCCTCGATCTACACCCAAGGTCAGCATGCATGAGTCCGGCCAGGCAGCTGTGAGCTGCACCCTAAGGCCACGTGTTCCAGATTGAGGGAAGGGCTAGGGTTAGGCTACAGCAGGGGGCCCTCAGAGCAAGTGACTCTCTTTACCTGCTGCCACCAAGGGGCAAGGTGGTGAAGAGGAGGGATCAGAGCTAGACAGCAGCTGGCCTCCTGCAGACCTCAGGGTCCCTGCTCCCTGATGCCAGGACCCCTGAGCCCCTCCTAGAAAGCCACCCTCACTCTCATGAACTTTGAAACTCCATGAATGATTGCTGGGACCCACTGAACCCGGGTGTTAGGGACCCATCTGTGACCGAGTCCCCCTGGCATAGCTCCTTGCTTATGCCCAGGTGACTGGTCACTTCTGATGACTCAGAAGAAGTCTGACACACAGCGGTCAGAAGTCTCCTTCCTGAGTTCATTCTCAGCAGGCTATGTGAGAAAAGGGAAGAGCTCGGGCTGGGGGCTCTGGTCTGGGTCCGCACGTGGCTCCTCATCCATTTACTTCCGCCGTGTGACCTCGGGCAGGTTGCTCTGCTTCACTGAGCTTCACTGATGGTGATCCCTGGCCCCCACCCTGCCCCTGCCTCCTGGACCATAGTTGGGAGAACTGAGGCTGTGTGAGTGTGTCAGTCACCGAGGAGAGTGCCTGGCACGCAGTGGGTACTCAACAAACAATCCAGAGCCTCCCATGCTCAGCCACATAGCTGGGCTTTTACGGCAGGGGCTGCCCCCACCTCCCCTCCATCCCCAGAGGGGCACTAACCACCCGGCCTGTGATCTGAAACTCCAGAGACGTCTCCCCATTTCCCAGTACTCTCTCCCACCAATGACACCTCCCAGAGCAGCAAATCGGGTCTGTTGCTAACTGGTACAAATGTGGCTTTAAAATATATATATATATATATCTTTATGATAAAAAATTTTTTTTTCATTTAATTAAAAATGTTGACATTGTGCCTGGACACCCCGCCAGAGAAAGTGGCTATAAATTAAACATTAAATCTTTAATGGTCCATAAAGAAATATTCGTTTCTGCTTATGTATATAGTGGATATAAATAGATAAAGAGAGGGCTTTTTTTCATCTGGGAGGCAGACTTTTTTTAACCTCAGCTGGATAATCTTGTTAAGTGGATGTAATTAAAAGTTAAATTAATCCGTGTCCTCCCCTTGGCTTTGTCTGGGGTGGGGGTGGGGTTCTCAAGGAAGCAGCAAGTTGGCTGTGCCTGGCTCTAACCCCTCTCTGGGAAACGCTGGGTGCTGCTGCAGGAGGAGATGGTGCATGCCAGGGGAGCTGCTTTGAGGAGCAGCACACATGTGTTAATAGGAGGGAGGGGGCATGTCCAGATTTCCATCATGAGAGTGTCACCCTGGCTGCTGAGTGGGAGCTGCAGTTAATTCAGGAAACCGTCTGGGGGCTGGTTCACGTAAGAAGTGATGGTTTCAGTTCAGTTCAGTCACTCAGTTGTGTCTGACCCTTTGCAACTCCGTGGACTGCAGCACACCAGCTTTTCTTGTCCTTCACCATCTCCCAGAATTTGCTCAAACTCATGTCCATTGAGTCGGTGATGCCATCCAACTATCTTATCCTCTGTTGCCCCCTTCTCCTCTTGCCTTCAATCTTTCCCAGCATCAGGGTCTTTTCCAATGAGTCAGTTCTTCACATCAGGTGGCCAAAATATTGGAGCTTCAGCTCCAGCATCAATCCTTCCAATGAACATTCAGGACTAATTTCCTTTAGGATCGACTGGTGTGATCTCCTCGCTGTCCAAGGGACTCTCAAAGAGTCTTCTCCAACACCACAGTTCAAAAGCATCAATTCTTCGGCTTTCAGCTTTCTTTATGGTCCAACTCTCACATCCATACATGACTTCTGGAAAAACCATAGCTTTGACTTTATTGCAGCCATGAAATTAAAAGATGCTTGCTCCTTGGAAGGAAAGTTATGACCAACCTAGATAGCATATTAAAAAGCAGAGACATTACTTTGTCAACAAATGTCCGTCTAGTCAAGGCTATGGTTTTTCCAGTAGTCATGTATGGATGTGAGAGTTGGACTATAAAGAAAGCTGAGTGCAGAAGAATTGATGCTTTTGAACTGTAATGTTGGAGAAGACTCTTGAGAGTCCCTTGGACTGCAAGGAGATCCAACCAGTCAATCCTAAAGGAAATCAGTCCTGGGTGTTCATTGGAAGGACTGATGTTGAAGCTGAAACTTCAATATTTTGGCCACCGAATGCAAAGAGCTGACTCATTTGAAAAGACCCTGATGTTGGGAAAGATTGAAGGCAGGAGAAGAAGGGGGCGACAGAGGATGAGATGGTTCAATGGCATTACCGACTCAGTGGACATGAGTTTGGGTAAACTCCGGGAGTTGGTGATGGACAGGGAGGCCTGGCGTGCTGCGATTCATGGGGTCTCAAAGAGTTGGACACGACTGAACAACTGAACTGAACTGAACTGACTTTATGGACCTTTGTCAGTAAAGTAATATCTCTGCTTTTTAATATGCTGTCTATGCTGGTCATAGCTTTTCTTCCAAGGAGCAAACGTCTTTTAATTTCATGGCTGCAGTCACCATCTGCAGTGATTTTGGAGCCCAAGAAAATAAAATCTGTCACTCTTTCCATTGTTAACCAATCTATTTGCCATGAAGTGATGGGACTGGATGCCATGATCTTCATTTTTTGAATGTTGAGTTTTAAGCCAGTTTTTTTCACTCTCCTCTTTCACTTTCATCAAGAGGCTCTTTAGTTCCTCTTCACTTTCTGCCATAAGGGTGGTGTCATCTGCATATCTGAGGTTATTGATATTTCTCCTAGCAATCTTGATTCTAGCTTGTCCTTCATCCAGCCCAGTATTTCACTTGATGTGCTCTGCATACAAGTTAAATAAGCAAGGTGACAACATACAGCCTGATGTACTCCTTCACCAATTTGGAACCAGTCCGTTGCTCCATGTCCAGTTTTGACGGTTACTTCTTGACCTGCATACAGATTTCTCAGAAGGCAGGTCAGGTGGTCTGGTTTTCCCACCTCTTTAAAAATTTTCCACAGTTTGTTGTGATCCACAAAGTCAAAGGCTTTAGCATAGTCAATGAAGCAGATGTTCTTCTGGAATTCTCTTGCTTTTTCTATGATCCAACAGATGTTGGCAATTTGATCTCTGGTTCCTCTGTCTTTTCTAAATCCAGCTTGAACATCTCGAAGTTCACGGTTCACGTACTGTTGAAGCCTGACTTGGAGAATTTTGAGCATTACTTTACTAGCATGTGAGATGAGTGCAATTGTGCAGTAGTTTGGACATTCTTTGGCATTGCCTTTCTTTGGGATTGGAATGAAAACTGACCTTTTCCAGTCCTGTGGCCACTGCTAAGAAGTGATAGTTTAGGAGCCAGATAAGCAACATGTTACATAGAGGTAGACAGAAGTAGATGATGCCAGAGGCATTCTGGAAGCCAAATTGGCAGAATCGATGATGGACATGATGTGAAACAGGGAAGGCCAGGGTGGCCCCCAGGTGACCTGCTCACTTGGCTGGGTGATGGTTCCATTTATTGAAATGGATCTGCTGAGGTAGGACCAGGAGCCTTGAGCATGTTGGGTTGGAGGAGAGAAGAGGCTGGTTGAGTTGGCCTGACTCTCAGAGACTTCAGCTGCAGGTGCCAAGTCCAGCATCCCTGGGATGCAGGTGGTGACTGCAGTCAGAGTGGTGATGGAGAAGCTCAGGGAAAAGGTAAAGGGTAAGAAGAGAAAGGGGGCGGATTGAGCCCTGGGGCACCCACTAGAAGAGGCTGGAGCTGCAAGAGGGATGGAGAAGGAAGGCTGGAGTCACAAGAGGAGGACCAGGAGCATGTGGGGCCAGCCCAGGAGGCCTGAGGGTCTGCTCAACAGGCTGCCATTTTGCTGAGAGATCAAGAAAGACAAGGCTGACAGAGACCATGTGATAATTCAGTTGAGGAAGAGTTTATGGCTGGAGGAAAAGGAACAGGTCTTTGCAGGCATGGGCAAGCATATCATGGACCTGGAGGACTCTCCTCTTGACCTGAGATAGATATGTGATGGGGAGCCATGGGGGAGGCAGGGGTGAAAAGGCGGGTTGGCACCAGGTGTCAGCAGCCTCAGGCACCAGGTGAAGAGGTCTGAACCTTCCCCAAGCCTGCAGGCTGCTGTCAGGTATGTGACAGGGTCAGGTTTGCAGTGAAGCAGACCCATCTGGCCACACGTTGGGGCCAGACTCCTGGAGGGGCTCCAGGTCTGGAGCAAGTTCACAGGCTGCAGAGAGTTCTGGGGAGAGAAGGGGCCCTTTGCCAGGTGGTGAGGAACAAACAGGTACAAAAGTGCTGAGGAGGGAGAACAGATAGAAGCCAGGAGCACAGTTTGGGGAGGATGAGGGAGGGCACAAGTGAGGATGCCCAGAAGTTCTGAGTCTGGGGCCCTGGATCAGTATCATTGGCTGAACCAGGAGGTATGGGGGAAGGGGACTTTCTTGGTCTTATATCTTTAGTTTGCTTGTCTCCTAGCATAGGTAACCAGGCGGTGATATCTGGAAGGGACCAGGGGATGCTGGACTGGACACCTAGAAGTAGGAGTTCTTGCAAGACAGATGGGGGATGGAGCCAGGGCACAGAGAAGAAGGTCCAGGCATGTGTCACTGGGAAGAGGGGTGCAAATGGGAGGGAAGCCTGGAGAGCCACTTAGGCTGAGTGGGCAGTTAGGGAGCAGGGAGAGCCCCGGAGAGGGGTGTCTGTCCAAGAAGCCTTACGGGGAACCCTTCCTGTGTGTATGTCACTTCAGTCATGTCCGACTCTGTGACCCCATGAACTGTAGCCCGCCAGGTTCCTCTGTCCATAGGGATTCTCCATGCAAGTATACTGGAGTGGGTTGCCATGCCCTCCTCCAGGGGATCTTTCCAACCCAGGGATCGAACCCAGGTCTCCTGCATTTCAGGCGGATTCTTTACCATCTGAGCCACCAGGGAAGCCCAAGAATATTGGAGTGGGTAGCTTAATCCTTCTCTAGGGGATCTTCCCGACCCAGGAATCAAACCAGGGTCTCCTGCATTGCAGGTGGATTCTTTACCAGCTGAAATACCCAGAAAGCCAACTCTACTCCCTTGTTTCTACAAACCAGATGTCCTCCACGCGAGGCAGGGTTTGTGAGCCTCCCGCAACACGCATATCCATGGAAGCAAACATACATTCAGCACTGAACAACCACTGACTTCCCCTGATGGCTTGTCCACTGCATCTCAAGATCTGCTAGTTGAACAGTCCTCGTAAGGGCCTCCTCCTACAATGAAAGTCATTTTTGTTATTACTACTTAAAGTCTTGACCAATAGCCTCAGGACCTTAGGAATGTGCACATGAATGCACTCACAAATGACCGTGTTCTCCGTCCATCTCAGGAAAGGCTTTCAGTGTGGCAGAAGACAGAGGCTGCTGCCTCTTGTGAGGTCACTAAGTTGTGTCTGACTTTTGCAACCCCATGGACTGTAGCCCACCAGGCTCCTCTGTCTGTGGGATTTTCCAGGCAAGAATACTGGAGTGGTCTGCATTTCCTTCTCCAGGGGATCTTTCTGACACAGGGATCAAACCCACATCTCCTGGTTGTCAGGCAGATTCTTTACCACTGAGCCACCAGGGAAGCCTCTCAAGACAGAGTCTATCTATTACTAAATAGACCCAACTGTCCATACAGGCACAATCCGCAAATTAGCTGCTTGTCAATGAAGGTCAGTTGCAGGCAGGTGCTCGCCGGGACATGGGTCTGATAGAAGTTCAGGTTCACTTTTTACTTCTGAGGCCGATTCCAATGGAAGACTGAAATTGGTAAAACTAGCAGAGATGTGTTAAGCCCAAAAGGTAATTGCTGAGCAGTGATAGTCCTTTAGAGGTGGTTCTGGCAGCAGCAATCAAGCCAAGCCGGCAGCCTCTAAGCTGCACCAAGCACTGAGTCTTCCCTCGCCCTCAGGGGAGTACTTCGGCATCACCCTTTACAACCTGAGGCTGGCAGGTACTAAGAGGACCCAAGATTTGCTTGAATCAGGTGAGCTAGGGGGCACAAAGTAGCAAAAGTGACTGTCATGCGAGGAGACAGTTTTATACTCATAGTCCCCTAGAAACACAGGAGGCGTGCCACGTAGGCCACGTGGGCAGCACCAGGACGGATCAGAGGCAGAGGGAATGGGAATATGTGGGCAAGAGCCTGAGCTGTGGTTTCCAAGGGAACAGACAGGTGTGACAGGGTGAGCAGGATCAGGATGGGCTGGTTGAGTCATTTCAGTGGGTTCCAGGCAGACAGGCTGTCCCAAGCATCCGATACCTGGCCCTGTGGTGGTTAGGGCCGGTGGACAGTGGCCTGGAGAGTGAGAGCCCGGTAGAGGACTTGGGGGTGTGAGCTCTGGGTTGGTTGGGTTGTACATGAAAGATGGGCACGGAGTGTTGTCTGCCGTCTCTAGGAATTAGCCAGCAGTGGGAGGGGCAGTCCCTCCAAGGTTGGCAGTGCCCCAGTGTCAAAGCATCAAGATACAGAAAATGAGAGATGTGGTTATGCAGCAGGATTGGAATAGGGCCTCCTGGGACATGCTGAACAGAAGGAGGGGGTGCAGAGTGGGCTCTGATTTTTCTCACAGCTCAGCAGCCCCCCCTGCCCCCAACCTGCAGCCCAAGCACATGTGTGTGACTTTAAAGACCTAAGCACTCCTTGGCCACCAGCACTCCAGCAGGCAGTGGTTGGCTGTGCCCAAGGTCCCAGGCTTCACGGCCCTTCCACCAGTGGTTTGCTGGGCTTGGTGGTTTAGAGGTCTCCAGAGTCCTTTGTCAGGGGCAGAAAGGGGCAGGCCTGCAATGTTGCTGACCCAGGGGCGGGGACCTTGCCATGGCCAAGCTGGCAGGAAGATCCTCCTTAGCCTTCAGGTGGCAGGTCCCAGCTCAGACATAGGACCTGGCCAGCAGGGGGTCGGCAGTGGGCACAGTCCCCCAGGAGGCCTGGCAAGCCCTCAGAGCTCTGAGACTAGAGACGGAACTCTGAAGGTTGGACCTTGCTGGTTACTGAGGCCGGACTCTGAACCCTCTGCATATCAACACCCATCACTCCCCTCCAGCCTCGTTTCCCAAAGAAAGTGACAGTGACGCCTCTGCCACCCAGGAGCACCAGCCACTGTAGGTGCACCAGCTTCCCTGCCTGCATCCAGGGACAAAGGCACCCACCTGTCAGCTTGTGGGATGACTTGTGATGAGTTTGTGCAGAGGGCTCCCTAGCCCATGAAGAACACAGTGCAGACTCATGACCTCATCACGGGGGTGAAATCCTCCCCAGTAATGGTCCAGGCATCATGCTGAAGCCTGTTCTCCTTTATTCCTTACAAAGGCACCAGGAGGGCAGCTCTGTTGCCTCCTCACTTTACAGACGAGTAAACTGAGGCACCCAGAGGCACTCGCCAAAGATTTCACCACCATCCCAGGTGGGACTGGATGGTGGATTAACTTCTGACATAAGCACCCAGCACAACCAAGGTCTCCCTTCCATTTGGGGAGCAGGAAAAAGCTGCAGACACCCCATCCCAGGTGGCTCAGTTGTAAAGAACCCACCTGCCAATGCAGGAGACTTAAGAGACTCAGGTTCGATCCCTAGGTTGGGAAGATCCCCTGGAGAAGGAAATGGCAACCCACTCTAGTATTCTTGCCTGGAGAATCCCATGGACAGAGGAGCCTGGCAGGCTACAGTCCATGGGGTTGCAAAGAGTAAGACACGACTGAGCGGCTGAGCACACACCCCATCCCAAGATTTTTCCTAAAATGGGCATCTCTGCCTGGGTTTTCTCTATTTCTTCAACCGATTATCTAGTAGTTGTGTCAACATCAAACAGTCCGGTTCTGTTCTCTGCACATCTTCCTGGTGGCATTTACAGGCTAGTGGAGGAGGATGGGGCTAGCTGCACTTCCCAGCTTGGAACTGGGACATAGCCTGGACCCCACCTGGCTACCATGATCTGTACAGACAGCTGCCCTGCTGCCCAGCTCCCAGCCCTCTCAGCTGAGTCTCTACTTTTATTTTATAAGTAGGTTGATCGAGATAGATTTCTGAAAATCTTAGAGGAATGAACAGGTTGGTTTCTTAGGGGATTTGCTCAGGAAATGAGATTTTGCCTGTCTCCCAGAGGAGAAAGGATATGTCTAAATTATTGATAGAGAAACATGCTCATCTAAGAAGCTAGTATAGCAGACCGTCTGCGTGCTGATTGGTGCTGTCTGTCCTGTGTATTAACTCAACTCCTCCGCCCTCTCCATCACCCTCCCCACCCCCAACCCATGCTGCTCAGGGCACAGGTGGTCAGCATCCCACCCACGCTTCTGTAGAGGGGCCCTGTCCTCCGGCCAGACCTGGCATGCCAAGGAAAGGCAGAAGTACATCGTCAGGTTTCCACAGAGCACCTACAAGGAGACACAACCCCACTGTGATTTTGAACACCGCCCTGGTTGACTCTCTGTGCTCAGAGGCCTTTGGCTTTTAAAGAAACATAAGGGACCAGAGCCAAGTGGAGACTGGGACGGCTGCCCAGACTTAGCCATCACTGAACTCCATTTCAGCCGAGTGTTGAAGAGAACGTGGCAGCCCCTAGCTCCCTGGGGAATGGCTCAGAGGGGGCCCTCTACCTTCATTAGAAAGAACGGCCTCCTCAGCGTAATCAGAACCCAGCCTCAGAACCCGATAATCAGAACCCTGTAGTCAGAACCCACTGGAAGTGACCAGGAAACCAGGCAGTCAAAGGTGTCCTTGCCCCCACGGTCGAGCTGTACACATCCGTGCCCCTCCCGCCTGGATTCGTTGCATGTTTGTTGAGTGAATGAATGAACGGAGTTGGAGACAGCAGAGCTGTAAAGCTGAGTGCTCTTCAGCGGGTAGAGAAGCTGGTGCGGCATCAAGGACAGCTTGGAGAATGCACAATGGTGATCGCTCTTAGCTGGTATCCCCATTGTGTCCCATAGATGGGTTTGCATCCATTTTTAAAACCACACTAAATAAAATGGAAATGTGTCAATAGGTAGAAGTCAAGATCAAAGAACAGAAAAAGAGAAATAGAACAGAAAAAGCTGCCTGTGGGGCTTTGAAATACAACTGGCAAGGTTGAGCCACATTTTTTTTTTTCTGAACGTGCTAACAGCCAAAGAACAGAGGAAAATATGGCTGATACTATGATTCTCACTGTTTTTAAAAGTGGCTCAACATGTTGATCGACAGATGAATGAACAAAATGTGGTCTATCCATATAATGGAATATTAGTCAGCCTTTAAAAGGTATAAAATTCTGACACCTGCTGCCACGTGGAGGAACTATAAGGACACTGCGCTCAGTGAGATGAATCAGTCCCAGAAGGGCAAATTCGGTGTGATTCCACTCATTTGAGGTCCCTGGAGGAGTCACATTCACAGAGACGGGAAGTAGCATGGAAGTGTTCTGGAGCTGGGGGAGGGCTGGGGAGTTAGTGTTTAATGGGGACAGAGTTTCAGTTTAGGAGGGTGAAGAAGGTCTGCAGATGGACAGTGGTGATGATTGTACAATGGTGTGAGCGTATTTCTGTCTGAGTAGTACACCTAAAAATGGCTAAAATGGTAAAAAAAAAAAAAAAATTGTTGCATATATTTTACCACAATAAAAAAGTCAAACAAAACTCAAAAAAACCCCAAACAAATTAAAAAGTGGATTCGAAGTACCCCTCAAGGGAACGACGGTTTTCCTGGAGTCTTTCAGTCTGAAAGCTGTTTCTCGGGATCCGATTGCCAGACACCAGCCTACTGGGTGTGCAGCGTCCAGCTCCTTGGACCATGGCCTCCCCTCTAGCTGGCATTAGAAAGAACAGCTCTCTGGAGGGGCGAGCATTGGAGAGTGGGCGAGGTCAGAATGACGTCACGGAGGGCCAGCGAGCAGGAGGAAACGTGCTGCTGGGGCTGGATCGAGGCTGCACAGGCCAGGATGAGACAGGTGCAGCAAGGGTGGGGGCAAAGGTCCAGATCATTCTAAGATGTTTGGAGGAGGCGAGATTAGTGCCCTGGAGCTGCTGTGACACATTTCCACAAACTATGAGGCTTACAACTCCCAGAATTATTCTCTCACACTCCTGGAGGCCAGAAGCCTGAAATAAAGCTGTCAGCAGGTCCACCATCTCTCTGAAGGCCCTAGGGGCGGGTCCTTCCTGCCTCTTCCAGCTTCTGAAGCTCAGGCTCGGCTTGGCCTGTGGCCACATCACTCCAGGCGCTGCCTCTCGTCACATGGCCTCTCTGAGCCTGTGTCTGCTCCTTTTCTGGTCCTTATAGGGACACTCTCATTGGACTTAAGACCTACTAATCCAGGATGCTCTTATCTCCACCCTTAACTAGCTGAATCTGCAAAGACCCTCTCTCCCATTCTGAGGTTCCAGAGGGACACGCATTTCTGGGGGTACCATTCTACCCAGTGCAGCTGGCATCTTGTCCATGGGCTGATGGCCAGGTGGGTTGTATGGAACCCAACGCTGGGCTCTGAGCAATAGGGGCTGTGTGTTAGAAAGCTCTTCAGGGAGGAGAGACCACACCCCCACCCCTGCCTTTCCTCTCTGACTCTGTTCTTGAGTGGTTTCTGTGTCCACAGTGGAGTGTCTGGTCCCTCCCTCACTGGCACTCCCCACCATCTGCTATCCACTTGGCAGCACTGGGCATTCTGTTCCTTCAAGCCATGTCCACCTTGGGAAAATTGCCCCCGGCCGGCCCCAGTGCAGGAGGGTGACATGCGGTAGGGCTGCTGGATAGCTCAGATGCTGGCAGTGCCGCCAGGCCTTTGACCAGTGGGCTCCCTTGGGCCCCAGGTCCATGCTGAGTTCAGCTAACATGGGGTCCTCCCCTCTAGCTGCCTGCTGACCTCATCCCACCAGACAGAGCCTCCTATACTACAGGAGTGATTGACAGCTTCCAGGGCTGCTGGCAAAGGCCAGGGCAGCTCAGGGGCCATGAGGCTGGGCCAGGCGGGGATCCAGAAGCTCCAGAGTTTGCAAAGTCCAACACAGCCAGGAGAGCCAGCTGGTCACAGAAGGGCAGAGAAGGGATGGCCAGGGAGTCACAAGCAGACAGAAGGGTTTGGCAGCCATTGGGCACCAGAGCCACATGCACCGCAGTGGGTGGCTGGACTTTCCCCACCTTCTGCCCGCACACTCGGTGGATGTCAGCTGTGCAGTTACTGCTGCAAGGCCCATGGGGCCGCCCTGCAGGCAGAGAGCTAGATGGGCTTGCCTGCTCCCTGCCCCCTGGAGCAGGACTAAAGCCTTGGAGGGACTTGAAGGGGGGACTCTGGCTGAGGGAGGTCCCTGAGCCCTGCCTGGTCTTTTTAGGAGAGGGGTCTGGGCTGCTGCCAGAACAGAGTAAGCTCCTTCCTGCCCAGCCGCTCTGAGGGGCCCAAAGGGGGTGGCTCGTCCCCTGCTGTGCTGTGTTCCGTGTGCTCAGAATCCCAGACAACCTTGCATCCACTCTGATGACCAGAACCTGCTAGAACACCTCAGACTCCCTTGCAGTGCCTCGGGGTCTCTGAGCCATGAGCCTGCAGCCCTCCTCATCCCTCCCCAGCCCTTCCCTCCACTCCCCTCCCCTCCTCCCCTCCTCCCCTCTACCCTCCCCTCCTCTTTTGTCCTCTCCTCTTCTCTCCAAAGGTGAATTTCTTTTCATAAAGATAAAGAAGAAACAACCTTTAAATTGAGGTAGCTCTGGCATTGTGATGGACCATCATCAGAAGTCGTGTTTAAGCCACCCACGGTTAATTTTTTATTTATAAAATTGCACCATTCACCTCCAGTTCCCCTTAGAGAGCACAATATGGGCTATTTAATAAAATCCAAAGTAATACAACAAGAGTAGCAGTGGACAGGCAGTGTTTTTAACGTTGCCTCTGTACCGTCCACCTGGCCTTGCCCCTCCCTAGAAGGTTGAGGTGAGGGGAGGGCCCCAGGCTCTCTGAGCAGGGACTCTTAACAAGCAGCGTGACCAGTGTGGGCAAGGGGCCCCCAAGATCCTTCCTGGGCTGGCGACTGCACTGCAGCAGCTTGTATGACGCCAGATAAATCTGCTCTGATCATAAACAAGAGGCCAGCCCCAGCGCTGCACATTTGGGAAAACACAGAGAGAAAAAAGCAAAGGAAAGCATGGATGCTGGGGAGCTGAGTGCCATGGACTAAACATTTGTTTCCCCCCACCCCCCGCCCCGCCCCTAATTCACAGGTTGATGCCTTAACCCTCGCTGTGATGGTGTACGGAGGTGGGGTCTTTGGGAGGTGATTAGGGTGGGATGAGGTCAGGAGGGTGGGGCCCCGTGATGGAATTACTGCTTCATTAGTGTCTTTCTCATCAGAAGCGGTACCACAGCTCTCTCCCCATCCATGCAAGGACACAGCAGGAAGGCAGCCGACTGCAAGTGGGGAAGCGGGCCCTCACCAGACCCCAACCACGCTGGCACCCATTTGCAGACTTCCAGCCTCCAGAACCATTTAAGCACCCCCCCAAGCTGCGGTATTTTATTATGCAGCCCAAGCTGACTCAGACACCCAAGCTTCCTCTTTCAGAAATGGGTCTCTACTGTCACCAGTAGCTTCCTCATCGCCTTCAGTGTCAACAAGCTCTTCCTCTCTCAAACACTCCCGCCAGGACAGGCCATTTTCTCTTTGTCCCGGAATGCAGGCATCTGTGGCCAACTTGGTTATTCTTAACGGTTGAGCTGAGAACACAGGTGTTCCAGTATGATGGATTCTATAAACCCTCTCCCCGCTAAACGTACAGGAGGGTGTGGTGAGGTAGCTGGGACTTAAAGTGAAATGGACCTGGATAAACATTTGAGCATCCTTTTTCTTATCTGGAAATTGGGGATAATAATGCCTAACTCGTGGGCTGATATGAGGCTTGACATGTATATTCAGTGTCTGGCACAGGATAAATGCTTGATAAACAAGAGCCAAGATGACTACTGGTAAACTGACTTTAGCAAATAGTTGAAGTCACAGTCAGTCATAATTACATGTTCTGCTCTCGCCATACCTTTCTCCTCCTGCCCCATAGTCAAGAGACGTGGCACCTGGCTGGGGCGGAAGTGAGGCGGTCCAGGGTGCACCACGGGAGAGTCACCTGTGGGCGGGTCTGGACCACAGTGGAAGGGAATCTTTCCTGGCAGGTTGTATTGCATGATGCACACTAACAATGGGTTTAAAACAAACTTCTTTGAAGTATAGTTGAATTACAGTGTTGTAGTAATTTCCACTGTACAGCAAAGTGACTCAGTTACACATATATTTTCTTTTTCATATACTTTTCCATTCTGGTTTGTCATAGGGTATTGACTAGAGCTCCTTGTGCTATATAGCAGGACTTTATTATTTATCCATCCTAGATATTCTAGTTTGCATCTGCTAATCCCAAGCTCCCAACCCTTCCCTCCTCCACCCTCACCCACTTGGCAACTACAAGTCTGTTCTCTTTGTCTGTGAATGTTTCATGGGTATGTTCATTTGTATCATATTTTAAATTCCACATGTAAGTGATATTATATGGTATTTGTCTTCTGTTGTCTGACTTACTTCACTTAATATGATAATCTCTAGGTCCAGCCACATTCCTGCAATGGCATTATTTCATTCCTTTTTATGGGTGAGTAATGTTCCAGTGTGTGTGTGTGTGTGTGTGTGTGTGTGTGTGTGTGCCACATCCTCTTTATCCATCTGTTGATGGACATTTAATTTGTTACCCTGTCTTGCTGTTGCTAAGTCACTTCAGTCGTGTCCGACTCTGTGTGACCCCATAGACAGAAGCCCACCGGGCTCCCCCGTCCCTGGGATTCTCCAGGCAAGAACACTGGAGTGGGTTGCCATTTCCTTCTCCAATGCATGAAAGTGAAAAGTGAAAGGGAAGTCGCTCAGTCGTGTCTGACTCCCAGCGACCCCATGGACTGCAGCCTTCCAGGCTCCTCCATCTTGGCTATTGCAAATAGGACTGTTACGAACATAGGGGTGCAGGACGTGTATTCTTTTCATCCCAAAGGTGATACAAGTAAATTAATTTCTTAAAAAAATCCACTGATTTATGGACAGAAAAGAACACAGGTTAAAGGGAATGACCTCTTTCATTTGAATGGAATTGAATAAAGACAGATACTAATGCTGTTAAGGAGAATTGTAGAGAAAAGCCCAAGAGGAACTCGGCATTGGAGGGGGACAGGGGTGAGGGTGGCAAGTTAAGCTGTGAACTAATGGAATCTGGGGTGAAGGAGAACTGAGCGGGGAGACCATGAGGAATGGTCCCCATGGGGGTGAGTGTCCCTTTATGATGGGATCCCCAGGAGCAAATATCACTCTAGAAGGACCCAGGCCTGCTTCTCAAAATGGTCATCTGGTCATGATCCCTCATGGCAGACACTTGCCTGCTGGTGCATTCATTCATTCCTTCACTGAACATCCACTGCCTCCATCTCTCTGTATTGGCCCTGTGCCAGGCTCTGGGGCCTCTGAGATATGGCCTCTGCGGGGTGGTGTTTGGGTCACAGCCTAGTGAGTGGGTGCCACACGGAGGGGACTTCCTGCCCCAACAGATGGAAAGCAGCTCGGCTCTGCATAACTCCTTGCCATCAAGGAAGTCCACAGTTTGTAGTTCAGCAGACTTCACGCAGAGGCTGTAGCAGTGCAGGCTGGGCTGGGTGGAGACCCCCCCCGAGCTTCGTAAATACATCTTACTCTGTTTGGACTTTGCTAAAGAGTCTTTCCTCGGCTGTGCTTGGGAACTTCAGGGCTCCTGGTCTAATGAGCTGTGCTTCTCCACAAACCTGATCATGGTGGCAAAAATCTCCATAATTGATTATCCCGCTGGGCGGCTGAGAGCAGTGTTTGCTAACTGTGAGGCTGAGAGTCAGCCCCATGGTTCCTGACCCACCAGCACTCCCACAGGTGGATGTTGTCAGCAAGGCCCATCAATCAGGATGAGCCCCAGGCTCCTCCCTCCCTCCTCTCACAGATGGGGTGGTGGGACAGGTGGGTGAGGTGAGAGAGTAGAGGGTAGGAGATGCTGGGGTGTGGAAGAGGGAAGGAGAAGCCAGTATTTGTCTCAGAAAGCAAGGCAAGCCCCATCGGAGTCAGCCCATCCCTGGCTGCTCACTTCAGGAGGGCAGCTGGGCCACAGCGGGGACGGGTCTGCACAGAGCCCACTTCCTTTCCTTCCAGGTAGCAATAACCTCCAGGGAGGCATAGGGAAAACCTTCATTACCTTGGAAATTCTGTACCCAGACAGCGGACCATGACGAGCAGGAGGCTCAGCCTGAAGCGCTAGGAGAACAGGCTGGACCCTCGTGTGAGGCATCAGGCTCACCAGGGCCTCCCAACTGTCCCTCTGGTTCTGGGTCTTTCAAAGTACAGAGGAGATGGACATGGGCCCCTGCCTCTGAGTCTTCTGACATGGACTGAATCATTGTAACCCCTGGATTCAAATGGCATGAAAGTGTTAGTTGCTCACTCATGTCTGACTCTTTGCGACCCCATGGACTGTCGCCCACCAGGCTCCTCTGTCCATGGGATTCTCCAGGCAAGAATACTGGAGAGGGTAGCCATTCCCTTCTCCAGGGGATCTTCCTGACCCAGTGATCGAATCCTGGTACTGCAGGCAGATTCTTCACTGTCTGAGCCCTAGGGAAGCCCCTCAAAAGGCGTAGGTATCAGATATTTCCCTTTGGCCAAATGAGGCCCCTGATAACTGTGGAAACACTGGGTTTCCCTTGCGGATCAGCTGGTAAAGAATCTGCCTGCAATGCGGGAGACCTGGGTTTGATCCCTGGATTGGGAAGATCTCCTGGAGAAGGGAAAGGCTACCTACTCCAGTATTCTGGCCTGGAGAATTCCATGGACTGTATAGTTCATGGAATATGTGCAAAGAGTGTGCACTCTTTGCAAATATGCAAACAGTCAGACATGACTGAGTGACTTTCACTTTCAAGGAGTGACTCAGGACCTTAGGACCAGTGGAGGCTAGTAGGGTGAGGGTGGGGCTGCCTTGCCAACCTTGATCTGGGCTGATGTTCCCCAGAGACTGGGAATTCCAGGCCAGCAGATTCCCTGGCGCCTAGAGGAAACCTGTGGGTTGGATACAGTGGATAAAGGAGGGTGGTCATGGAAGTTGTTTGGGTAGAGGAGAGACTAGGGCAGGGAGGGATGAAGTGCCCCGTCTCACATCCTGGACCAGCCTGCGTTCTCCTGCCCTGCAGCCGCCTGCCCAGCAGAGCAGGCTCCTCCAATCCGACTCCCACAGGCTTGGCCCAGACCCATGCTCCAGCCAGTGCGTATGTCTGCTCACTGGGGCTGGATGGATTGAATTAAATGGAACTAAATTGAATTGAACTGAGAGGAAAACTCACTTTAAGAAAAAAAAAAAAAAAAAGGAAAGAGTCAACAATAAGAAAATCCCCCAAATCAACTGAAGGCAGCGGCTGATGCAAGTTGATTGATTCAATCCGACTCATTTTGTAAGGACGCCTTCATTCGACGGTGCCTTCCAATCTCACCCAGTCACTTTGTGAGCTGCATGTGGGCACGTGCCAGAAAAGCCACTTTTGCCAGCTGGCTGGGGGTGGCAGGGATGCCAGTCAACACAGTGGCTGTTGGGGGGGCCACATCCGTGATGGCCACTTCGTTTGTGGCTCAAGTTCAGCCACACTTTGGCCCACAGCCATCCCTGCCGTGGCTGGTATCTGTGTGTGTGGGGACGGGGGGCGGGTGGGAACAGGTTTCCCATGAGATAGTGCCTTGTGATTTGCACAAACTCTTACCATGTGCCAAGCAAAATCTGTGCATTAAATATTCCCCTTCCACTTTTAATTCTTACTTCCTGCAGAGCAGGGTGCCTCTTTCCATGGGTGGAAGTGCAGCACAGTGGAAACCTGCTGGGGAAACCCAGCCACCCCAGCTACTGGTGGTGCAGTCGCTTAACCGAGGGCACCTCAGTTTTTTCATCTGAAAAATGGGGGTGGTAAGAATGGTGCCTGCAGCTGGCACATAAAATGTACAGAATAAGTGACAGCAGCTCCCTGTTCTTCCTGGTGATTTCTTTTTTCTTTTGTTTTTCGTCTTTTTTAACACCATTCCTGGTGATATTGATGACGGTAATGACGGTGATTTTCTGCATTGTAAGAAAGAGGCCCAGTTGACTACCTTTTGATTCTGGAAGCTTTTCGGTTGTTTTTAACATGTTTATGTTAAGGGTTTTTTTTTTTTGTTTAAAGTACACACACAGTGTGGATAGGGGGATGCCGAGTGACTTCTTAATGAGTATGTGGTTTCCTTTCAGAGTGATGAAAAAGTTCTAGAACCAGATATGGTGTGTACAACAATGTGAATGCAGTTAATACCACTGAACTATACACTTTAAAATGGTTAAAATGGTAAAATGTTATGTGTATTTTATCATGTGCAAGATATGTACATATACAGTTATGAAACATTACCAAAATCAATAAGGAAAATTTAAGTCCAGAGAAAACACATACGTTCATGCACAGACATGCACCCTCATTTCTAATCTCCAAAGTGCCCGATGAGAAAAGGGCGGGATCAGGAGTCCAGACACACGTGTGCAGCCCCCAGGCCCCCAGGACGGGCCCCTTGATATCTCGCATCCCAGGTTCCTGGGTTATAAAAGGAGCTAATACCTGGGCCCTGCCACTCCGCCACCAGCTCCGAGCTGCTCCTGCCAATGGAAGCTCCTGGAAGCAGCGCCTAATTCCAAACAGCACACAATGGTGGCTTCTGAAATCATGTGTTTGCTGGGATTTAGAATTGTCTTACTTCTCTTTAAGCAACAGCAGCAGCCCATCCACTTTTCCTTGTGTTCTCCTTTGACTACTGTTAAAATAGATTGGCAGGCCATGACTCTACACAGAGACGCACCTGGGGAGGCAGGGAGCCACAAAGTCCCCTTTGAAGGTAACCTCAAAACCAGGTGGGGGTGGGGAAGAAGAGAAGAGGTACCTCAGAGTTTGCGGGAAAGGGAAGAAAGAGAGAAAACACAAAGGAGTGCCCCAGAGTTGCAGGGAAACATGAGTTTGGAAAATCTGGATGGCAGGCCCAGGGTGTTCTGTTTCCCTTTGTCTCTGCCTGTTAAATCAAATGCCGACTCCCAGCCCTGCCAGCGCACAGACAGCCGCGAGAGTTTAACCTGGGCAGGTTTCCTCGGCCTCCCAGGGAGATAATGCCTCCTTTTCCAGACTTGACTAGTCAATGGGCAAATCACAGCTAGCAACCAGATGTATGATGGCGACATTGATTCTAATTCTCTCCCCTTTCTTTCTTTCTCTCTTTTTCTTTTTCTTAGAGAGCCCACAGTGCCTCGGGAAAAATTGGCTGAATAAAAGGTAGAAAGACTTTCTCTTTTTTCCCCCTGAATAGTTTTTGGCAGATATGCACATGTTGAACATCTTGGGAGCTGCTGACAGTGGGTGCTGGGGGGCTCTGAGTTTCCTATTTGCTCGAAGGAGGGGTTTGGTGGGGTCGAAGTGGGGTGGCTTATTTAGCTCTCTTCCCATGATGGGCCAGCCCAATATATACTGGGAAAGCAGGCCTGGGGAGCCAGGAGGGACACGAGAGAACAGGAGTTTGTTTAAAGGCGACGCTGCCTAGCAGCTCCGCGTGGCCGGGGAAGCTGCACTGGTTCCTTCCTGGTCCCTTCCCTTCACCTCCCCTTCTCCCACCCCAGGTACTCGGTGCCCAGCTGTCCACCCCCAGACTGCAGGTCTTCAGAACCGAGGGCAGCTCAGGCTCACTGGTCCAGGGTGTCCAACTCCCATCTGTGGCCTGGCCTCCTTGGGGAAGGGGCTCAGTTCCCAAAGCCAACCCCCATGGTGGAGGGGTGGGGAGCAGAGGGCGCTGGACATTTCTGACCTGAGACCTGGGTCCTGTGTCCTGCCCACCCGCAGGTGCTCTCTCGTGTAGGCTCACTTGCAGACTTTTACTTTGGGGGAGGGGTAAGTTATTGTAAAGATAATGTGTATTTGTTGTGAACAAAATTAGAACACGCAGGTGTGCCATGTACTTGTCATCCTGGGTCCCAGGGGGCTTCTCCTCGCGGGCTCCTGGGTCTTGGCTGCAGGGCCCAAGGATAGCCAAGCCTATCCACAGGGCAGAAACAGAAGTAAAGCTGTTGGTTGGGAGGAGTCTGAGGCCTTCCTGAGACAAACACTGGAAATTTAGTGTGTTTTTTTTCCCCAAGCCCACGCTTGGCTCATCATGGACCAAATGGAGCTTGACTTGTCCAGGGAGTGTCTCCCAGATGTCATTCACCACAGGCCACAGGAGCTGTGTGGGGAGGACAAGTGGGCCCCGCTCACTAGCTTTCCATCAGGGGTCCTCTTCATGTGTCCCTGGATGATGCGTGACAGAGTCCCCAGGGAGTGACTGTCCTGGCTCTGTGAGTGCTCGATGCGTTTCTCCGTGGGAGGGGACAGAGAAAGTGGAGTCGGCCTTGCTCTCACTCTCTCACCAGAGTGTTGTAACCACAGAGAAGGCAGCTTCACACGGCAGCCTTCTTGCCAGGCCATCTTTATAAAATTGAGTCTCATTGTATGGGCAAGCATACAAACCAGTCTTCGGGTAAATTCGTCTGTGAGACAGAGAGTCCATTTGCACTCTAAGGATGATGTAGTGACCAGCTGGCTGGATTTTTGCACACTCAGTATTTTACTCAGCTTTACCAGAGTACAATGCATACACAATCAACTAGGTGTTTTCACAGTGTAGTTTTACATTTTGACATGATTATACCCGGGACATCATCGCTACAGTCAAGACACCAAACACATCCATCACCCCCAGAACTTTCCTGGTGCTCTTTAATCTCTTCCTCTCACCTCTTCCCAATCCCCTTTTCCTAGGCAAGCACTGATCTGCCTTCTGTTGCCATAAAATGATCTGTTTTCCCTAGCACTTTATATAAATAGAATCACGTCTTATGTCCTCTCTCTTTCGGTTTAGCCTCTTTCACCAACACAATTGTGTTGAGATTCATCCAGGTGGTGGTATGCACCCACAGCTCACCCTTCTTGTCGCTGAGAAGCATTCCATGTTATGAAAGCACCATGGTTTGTTTATCCACTTAGTCCTTGAAGGAGATGTGAGATGTTTCCAGTCTGGGGCTATTACAAATAAAGCTGCCAGGAGCGTTCATGACCAAGTCTTTGTACAAGCACCAGCTTGCTTTTCTCTGGGGTAAAATACCAAGAATGAAATGACTGGCTCCTATGGGAAGTGCATGTTGAACTTTTTAAGTAAATGCCAAACTCTCTTCCAAAGATGGCTGCAGCATTTCACATTCCCACCAGCCTTGTGTGAGGATCACAGATTTGTATGCTCACCGACACTCGGTGTTACCGGTCTTTATCCTTTTAACCACTCTAACAGGTGTGAAATGGTATTTGGCTGTGGTCCCATTGCATTGCCCTGATGACGAATGATGTTGATCATCTTTCATGTGATTATTTGACACCTGCATCTCCTTTGGTGAAGTGCCTGTTCAAATCTTTGCCTATATTTTTATTGGGTGGTTTTTTTTTTCTTTTTTATGTTTAATTGGAAGATAGTTGCTTTAAGATGTTGTGTTGGTTTCTGCGGTACAACAACATGAATCAGCCATAAGTAAACATATATCCCCTCCCTCTTGAGCCTTCCTCCCACTCCTCTAGGTTGTCACAGAGCACCCGGCTGAGCTCCCTGTGTTGTAATAGCAACCTCCCACCATCTACTTTACACATGGTAATATATATGTTTCAGTGCTACTCTCTCAACAGAGATGCAAATATAGAGAACAGACTTGTGGTTTGTTTTCTTATGGTTGAGTTTTGGGAGTTAGTTATATATTCTGAATATAAGTCCTTTATTGGACACCTGCTTTGCCAATATTTTTCTTCCCATTGGTCTGATTTTGCATTCTCTCTATAGTGTCCCCGTGAAGAGCACACTTTTTCACTTGGATGAAGCCTAGTTTGCCAATGTGTTCTTCATAGATCATGCTGTATCTAAGATTTATTTAGCATGACCCAAAGTCACCAAGATTTTTTCCTATACTTTCTTATAGACATTTTATAAGTTTCAGATACTCCATTAGGTCTGTGATTTATCTTGAGTTCATTTTTGTGTATAGTGGAAGGTGGATTGAAATTCATTTTTCTGCATGTGGATAGCCAGTGGATTCCGTATTGTTGTTGCTGTTGTTTAGTCTCTTAGTTAAGTCCAACTCTTTTGCGATCCCATGGACTGTAGCCTGGTAGCCTCCTGTGTCCATGGAATTTCCTAGGCAAGAATACTGGAGTGGATTGCCATTTCCTCCTCCAGGGATCTCATCAACCCAGGGACAGAACCCATGTCTCCTGCATTGGTAGGTGAATTCTTTACCAATAAGCCACCAGGGAAGCGCAGAATTCCATATTACGTATTTTAAAAACTGTCCTTTATCTGTTGAATTGTCTTCTCAGTTTGAAAAGAAATTAGTTGTCATATATGTGTGGGTCCACTTCTGGACTTAGTTGCATTGACCTGTTTGTCTACCTGAATGCCATACCATACTACCACGATTATTGTAGCTTTATATTAAGTCTGGAGATCAGGTAATGTTGGCCCTCCAACTTTGATTAGCTATTCTAGGTCCCTTACATTTAGAATCAGCATGTGAATTGTTTTTTTAATACCAACTGGGAATTTGAATGGGATTACATTGAATCTATAGATCAACTTGGAGGATCATTGAATCTTAATATTATCTCCTGACTCTTAAACAAGGTATGTCTCCCCAGTTAGTTGGGGCGCCTTTCTCTGATCTATGGTTTGTGGTTCAGTGTATGGGTCTTATATGTCTCTTGTCAGATTTACCCCCTGCTGCTGCTGCTGCTGCTAAGTCGCTTCAGTCGTGTCCGACTCTGTGCGACCCCATAGACGGCAGCCCACCAGGCTCCCCCATCCCTGGGATTCTCCAGGCAAGAACACTGGAGTGGGTTGCCATTTCTTTCTCCAATGCATGAAAGTGAAAAGTGGTATCACATATTTTTTTGTTATTTTAAATGGCATTTTTTATTTCCATTTCTGATTGTTGCTAGTGTATAAAAACAAAATTATGTTTTTTGATAGCAATCATGTATCCTGAAACCTTGCAAAACTCACCAGTTCTAGTAGCTTTTGTAGATTCAATCAGATTTTCTGCATATATGATCATGTTGTCTGTGAAGAAAGACAGTTTTGCTTCCACCCTTCCAATCTGGGGGCCTTGTATGTCTTTTCCTTGCCTTGTTTCACTGGCTAGAACCTCTGGTAGGACACTAAACAGAAGTGGTGAAAACAACCATTCTTGTTTTACACCTTGTGTTAAAAAGATAGTAAGCCTCTCACTGTTAAGTAGGATATTATCTGTAGGCTTTTCATAGGGCTCTTTCTATTTCTTGTTGCTCAGCCGTGTCCAACTCTTTGTGACCCCGTGGACTGCAGCAAACCAGGCTTCCCTGTCCTTCACTGTCTCCTGGAGTTTGCTCACCTAGTTCCCTTCTATTGCTAGTTCGTTGGAAAATTTTTTCAGTTTTTTTTTTGTTAGAAACTGATGTTGACTTTTGTTAAATTCTTTTCCTGTGTCCATTGAAATGATCGTATGTCTTTCCATTTTTAGTTTGCTAAAAAAACAACTTTAAAAACTTGGTGAATTATATTCATTAATTTTCAAACCTTAGTCCAACATAGGCTTAAGTCTATCATCTCATTTTTTTTTCTGTTTTTTAAATTTGTTCTTTATCCTCTTTTCCATCCTTTTTTGCTTTCTTTTGGATTGAGTATTTTTTTAATCATTATTCCATTTTATCTCCATTCATGACTTATTAGCTTTACCTCTTATTTTGTTATTTTGATGGTTGTACTGTTTCCTCTAATCCTTTCAGATGGTTCTTCCCTCAAATGCATGTGCTGCTTAGGACTCAGCTGAATACTGAGTGGGAACCCTCTAGAACTCTCCAGGGTCCCCACTCTGTCCAGCTCTTTCCTCTCTGCTACCAAGTCTTACAGGTCCAGTCAACTTGGTCTCCCCAGCTCTCAGTTCTGTCTCAACTCAGGAATGACCCCAGGCTCTACCTGGGATCCCTGCACTTTGGCCTGAAACCTCTCTGGGTTAAAGCTATGAGGGCTCCCCTCTCTGGGTTTCCCACCTCTCAGAGACAGATCATTGTCCTTCATCGTCTGGTGTCCAATGTCTTGAAAACCACTCTTGCCTCAAGGCACCAGGGTGGGAGGAGGGAGAGCTCCTGTGAAGGGAGTGGGCTGGTCCAGGCACCATGGACCTGACAGTGAGGGGTCTGAGTAGAGGGACAAACACCGTTGTCTCATTTTCCTTGAGAACGGCCCACCCCACCCCAACTCAATTAAGATGAATCTGCAACATCAAGAATTTAGATCTTAGAAGACTGTTACAAAGGGCTCTTCACAGAATTTCTTCTTAAGAAATTTCTGATTGTAAAGAATAAGTAGGGAGGGGGAGGATAATACCGCCAAGCCTCTCTAAACCTCAGTGATGGGGAGGTCAGGAAGCTCCCTGGGGTGGGGAAATCAGAAACCCCCTGTGGTGGGGAGGTCAGAAACCCCCGGGGTGGGGAGGTCAGAAACCCCCCAGTGGTGAGGCAAAAGGGAACTCAGAGTCCCCCAGCAGCCCCAACTGCCTCCCAGTTTAAGCATATCATAGCATATCAGGCGCAGCATCCACCTCAACCCCCATACAAGTAGCTGAGCTGGAAGGAGGACCTGTCAGACGCTAAGGCCACTCACTCCCCCAAATCACAGTCCCCAAGCCCTCTCCATGAGCCATGCACAGCTGGAGCTGCAGTCTTAACCCTCTATCTGTGCACAGCATCCCCCAGCCTATGAGGGGCTCACACAGCTGTTAACTCATACGACACGTTATCCCCATCTTACAGATGAGGAAACTGAGGCTTAGGATGGGTAAACGGTTTGCTCAGGCTCATGCTGCCCAGGCTTCTTTTTAAGCTGAGAATTTCCCTTGAGCAAAGTTGATGATCCTTATAAGAGAGTGTGGGTTTCTTGGGCTTGGGTATCTGAGCCCCTGCCCAGCCATGCCTCCACCTGCCACACCAAAGGAGCTAACTGACCAGCATGGGACACAGAGGACTAGGCCCTACCAGGCTAGCTAGGGCTCTCCTGACCTTTGACAGAGCATTTCCATTGTCAGGGTTGTTGGCAGACTAGCTTCACGGGACTGCAAGGTTTCTGACTCACTATAGAACTTTTTTCCAGGAATATCAGATGTCAGGAGTTTTTTGACATATATGCACATGTGTTTGGATTAGTGCATCACTTAGGCTGTCATCGTGGGGGAAAAAAGATGGGGGAATGTCTGATATGTTGATCACGAAGGGTTCACCCAATCCCACGGCTGTTTCTAACTCTAAGGCTACACTGTGCATTGATTCCCCTATATACATACCTTCAAGTTGTGAACTTTCAAAAACTCAAGCGCGCTCCTTTCAATGCTAGCTATTTTGTACTGTACTTCTATACTTTTAAGGTACTGTACTGTCAGATTTAAAATGTTTATTTTTTGCGTTTGTTTTTTATGAATTATTTGTGTACCTGTTACAGTAAAGTCCTATGTAGCCAACTGTGTTAGTTGAATACCTAGGCTAACTTTGCTGGACTTATGAACAAATTGGATTTACAAACACGCTCTTGGAATGGAACTCTTTCCTATGTAGGGAGCTTACTGTACCAGCAGCATGGGTACCACTTGCCAGAAAATCAGCTCCCAAACCGTCGGGCTCTGTGTCGCAGGGACTGACAAGGGTCCCCAGTGCCTCCCTTGGTTTTCAGGCTGTATCCAGCTGGGTAGCTTTGGGCTACCTCTGAAAAAAGCAGCACATGAAACATTCGAGATGGGATTAGAGGACAACAGAAAGAAGAGCCTGTGTGTGCGCATCCATGTTTGTGCAAAAGTATAAAAACCCCGAGTTTGTGTTTTCCCAAGAGTATTAATTACAGTTGGAGAGGAGGCTTGTCCGGGCATGTTCCGCTTGGGCAGAGTAATTAATCATTCGGTTTCGAGGAGTGGAAGATGGGTCACGGTGCAGAGAGCAAGACACACATCTCTCTCTCTCTCTCAGACTTCACAGCTGCCCCACCTGCTCCGGGGTGGACGGCTTTGCCCAAGGCACGTGCCAGAGGGAGCATGGGGAGCTTGCAGGCAGCAGGCTGGGAGAGGAGGGAGACTGTGAGGCCTTGACACCATCTGCCTGAGACACAGCCCATCATGCGGAAAGCCTGTGAGGGTGGCTCGAAAGGAGAAACTGTGCAGTCTCTTGTGGATGATTGCCTCTGATGGGGGCAACAGGCAGAAAGACACGGGCACCAGCCAGCCTGGCTGCCCACCTCAGATCCCTTCTGATCTTACAGGCCTTCCCTCAAGGCCGACGGGAGGGCTGGGGGTCTCTGGGATCCACTGGGGAGGTCCACGAATAAGGTGGGTTTTATTCTTATCTGTGGCTGAAAAGCAGGACATACAGGCTCACCATTTAGTGTAGGTCCCTCACCACACAACAGTTATAAATCAGTCTCTCCCTGGCCTTGGTGAGGTGCTTGGAAAGGCAAAACCAGCCCAGAGGACTGCGCCGTCCTCCCTCTGCCCCTGCGTCCCTCCACCCTCTCCTGAGCACTAGGGTCACCCCTGTGTCTCCTGAGCTGCTCAGGCTCTCCCAGGACACTTTGCTTTTTGTCCTTTCCACCATCACATGCATGCTTCTGCCTCTCATTGCTGCAGGCAGATGCTGGACACCTGAGCCCCAAGTGACCACACACTTGCTTTCAGCAACAAGAGTTTTTCTGTAAAGTTATAAAGTATATAGTAATGAGTACTGGCCCCAAGTCCACTCTCCTGGCCACCCTTCCCCTTGCACGGCAGCCAGCAAACACTGAGCGGGGCCTGCTCCTGCCAGAATCCTTCCGGGAAGGCCCTGGGCGGCCCCAGTGATTTGGTCCAGGATAGTGCCATGGGCACCTACTGTGTGCCAAGGGCTGTGCTAGGTGCTCAGGATGCCACCCTGAACCAACCAGACTGATACTCGAGCAAATAATCACCCTCTCCTGGTGGTGGGCAGGGGTGGGGGGCAGATGCACTTCCAGCCAGTCTAAGGGAATAAAGGGAAAACCACTCGGAGGCAGAGGCCCAACTTGCCTCCAAAGATGTGCTTTCATCTTCTGCTCTGCTCTCGGGGCTTCTGTGCTTCGTCTGCTGGAACTAGCCTTCCAGAACTTGGCTCACAGAACCAGGGGTCTCAGGCAAGCTAGCAAGGAATCTCCAGGCTTCTTTGCTGGGTGTCCAGCCTGCTGACTCTCTGGTACTTGCAGATGCGTTGGAGGGAAGGAGGGAAGGACAGGAGATACAGGAACAAGGATGGAGCAGAGCAAGATGGGGTTGAAGGAGCGTCCACAGCAGCTTCTGTGCAGGCCAGGCTGAGAGGTCACTACCCAGAAGGCTGAGGGTCCCCGATGCTGGCCGGGCTCCAGAGACTCCTGAACTTGCAGATGTGGAGTTTTTCCTTCTCCAGTTTTGTGATGAATAAATTCACTTGTCTCCTCACCCCCACTTTCATACCTGCTTCTCTCTTCATTCTTATACCTGCAAATTCCCTTGATCAAATTTATAATGGTGATCATTTATCAAGCAACACCTATGTGTCAGTTCCTTCACCTTGGTGATTTCTAAACTTCATAATGATCCAGGAAAGTACATGATGCTATCTCATTTTTCCAAAAAGGAAACTGAGGCTCAGAGAAATTAAGAAACTTTCTCAAAGCCATACTGCAAGTCAGCAGCTGAGCTGGAATTAGCCTCTGTCTGAGTGATGTTGGATCCAGGCTCCTTCCTGCCCTAGCAGATTGACTCTCAAGAGATGCCCGGTGCCATCAAAGATATCTCATGTTCTCTTGATCAAGGGTAGAAGGATAAGACCGCTAATGGAGCCAAGAAGCCGTCCCCACTCTGCTATGGGTGCTGGCTCTGAAGAAATCCTTAGGATGAGTGGAAATGGTCTTAAGGTCTTCCTCCTTCAACACCTCCTAACCCTAAAACCCAACCCTAACCGTAACCCGGCCCTCCCCCCTTTTAAAGACTGTGCTCAGGGGTTTTAATGATGATACTTTCAAAGTCTAAGTTGGACCTTGTAACTTGCCCCTCCTCAACTCAAATCCTCTCAGGACTGCCTGTTCCTTTAGCGAAAAGCCAGTCATCAGAACACCCTCCCGTGTAAGACCTCATGAGATCTGGCCCCATCATCTCTCTGACCACCTTTTCCATTAGCTCCCCTTCAGTTTCCTTACTCCACTCCAAGGGGCCGCTTTGACTGTTCTCTGAATAGCCAAACACGTCCCATGACAGCCTTTGCCTGGGCTATTCCATCTGCTGGAACATGCCTCCCAAAGAGCCTTAGGGCTCCTTCCCTTGGCTCCTCCAGCTTGGCCTGAACATCACCTCTGCAATTAGGCCCACCCTGCTCCTGCCTTCTCTCTCTCTCTTTTTTTGCTGCGCGGGTCTTCATTGTGGCCCTCCAGCTCTTTGTTGCACTGTGCAGACCCCTCCATTTGTGGCACACAGACTTAGTTCCTCAATCAAACTTGCGTGCCCTGCATTGGAGGGTGGATGCTTAACTGCTGGACCACCAAGGAAGTCCCCATGTTGTCTTCCAATTGGAGACTGGATAGCGGTACAGTTGGGTGCATTCAGAATTGCCTGAATGATTATCTCCAAAGAGCGCTGGCTCCTGGGGTGTCCCTCGTGGTATGCCACAAGGCTCTGCTCTCAACCCTAGCCTAGTCGGCGTTTTTATCCGTGATTTATGTAAGCGTGCAATAGGCATGATGATCAGATTCTTGTTTACCTGAAACTGAGACAAATAACTAATACTGCCCAGGACCCTAGATGAAACTGAACTAAACTCAATAAGAATAAATGAAAAATACTGCTCTTGGTCCAAAAATACTAAGTTGATGAATGTAAGAGAAGGAAGGGGCGAGGGTTTTAAATGATGGTCAGTTCAGTACAATTAAGGGGGTTGTCTTGTCCATGAAGGCTGCTGTAACAGAATGCCACAGACTGGGCAGCTTATCAAGGAAAGATATTTACTGCTAACAGTTCTGGGAGCCGGAGTCCAAGATCAGGGTGCCAGCAAGGTCGGGTCCTGGTCAGGGCCCTCTTTTGGGGTGCAGATCGCTGTTTTCTATTTTCTCATTGTGTCCTCACATGGAAAGCAGAAGCAGGAAGTAATCAGGATACTAATCCCACCACAGGGGCCCCACCATCATGACCTCATCTGACCCTAATCACCTCTCAGAGGCCCCACATCCTAATGCCATCTCATTGGGGTCAGAGATTCAACATAAGAATTTCCCTAGATGGGGAGGGGGACAAAAACATTTAGTCCATAATAGTGACAAAACAGTGGTGAATAGTGACAAAATAGCTTATCCAGGCTGGGGACACTGTTACCTGTAAACCAAGAGTGTCCCAGACAAGCTGGAGGGTGCGGTCACTCTGAGTAGAAGCCTCGAAGGCTCATGTTATTTGGATTGCATGATTGAAGGCACATTCCCAGATTATGCAAAGGGGAAATTGGTTGGAGCCTCCCTAGACCCTTGGGTTCACTTTGAAGTCATCGCTATGAAGGTTCACTAGGACTGTTCAGCCAGTGGAGGAAGACTGGGTAGCCAGACTGTCTGTCTTGGAGTGTCCGAGGGCTGGGCTGCTGAAGGAAAAGGTGGTTTTCTCCATGTGACCTTAGATCCACTGAAATCAGAAGGAGGAGTCCAAAGGGCAGGTTTAAGGGCAGTCTAAAGGGAGAACTGTCGAAGGACGACAGCTGGCCAGCGATGGATGGGTCCCTTCCATCCTTGGAGGCTGCAGAGGAGTCTCGTCTATTGAAAGGGGAGGACCAGGTGGCTCTTCTGAATGGGAGGCAGTGCTGAGTGTCTGCCACAAGTTAACTGTTTGGGAAGGAGACTCTGCCAGCACCTGTTTAAATCAGGACATGGGGAGAGCCCCCCAGGTGTGACGACATGTGAGGGAACAGATGTGAGTTCAAACCTGTCTTCCCTATGCACCCCATCTTTCCCTTGCTCCTCTTGCCCCTGATGAGGTTTCCACTTCCCAAGCCCCTCTCCTGCTGCTGAATTATTGAAAGTGTCATTTGCTTTATCACTGTGCTGGAGGGGGACCGTCGCAGAGCAGCTTGCTTGGGATTGTGTGGACGGTGGCCCTTAGAATCCACTCCCTGGCCCCACTCGGTGGGGGCAGCTGCTCCCAGCCCCCTCCTCCTTCTCCCTTCATCATCTCTCACTCATAACTGCTGGTGTTCTTACTGGAGGATGCGGCATCCTCTCCATGTCTCATGCCACCAGCCAGGAGGGCTGTAGATTGAGTCTGTGGCAGAAGTCACCACCCAGCACAGGTGGACAGCCAAGTCTCTGTGCTGGGGCCCTGGGACATCCCCCTGCAACCGACCAACTGAAGGTCTCCTGGGTGCACATGGGTGGACATGGCCTGCTGACTGGGGGCCACTCTGATGCATATGCCACCTTGGTATGTTTGTGGGGATAGAGTCATCGTGTGTGCAGGGCAGAACCTGTGTGTTTGAGTATGTGTGTGTGTGTGCAGAAATGCATGCAGCTGTGTTGTGGGCTCCTGCACTGCCGTGTGTGTGCACTCAGGCATGCATTTTTTTAGCAGACATCCTAGAGCTTAATTTGACACAGGCCCTGCCCGTGAGACATTGCTATCTGATCCAGTCTTCCCAGAGAAGATGTTGGTGTGGCCACCCCAGAGCAGAGGATGCCAGGAGACAGGCGACTTATTCAGGGGCAGTGCAGGCGGCATGGGCAGGTCCCCAGGGGATAGAGAGGCACACAAGAAATGGCAAGCCCCCAAAATGCTCTGGGTGGGGAGTGCAGAACTCCCACCCGCATCCCAGAGGTGCGGTGTGAAGTTTGCTGGAGCCCCAGACCCTCCAGACCTAAGCTCGTTGTCTGGTCAACAGTGACCCAGACCATGGAGGAAACTGCTTTTTCTCTCCATGAGGGCTTGGCCCCCACCCCTGCCTTCCCTAAAGGGCAGCCCAGCCATGCTCCACAGCCTTTAAGTTCTCTTCAGACCCTTTTGTAGGTATCTGCTGTGTGCCTAGCCCCACGATGGCTGCTCCCCCTTACAACAGGCAAGGCCAAGCCCCTGACCTCCAGGAGCTGCCCATCTCCCAAGGCAGAGATGGTAAGTCTGCGTAAAGGGCAAGGCCACTTGACCAGGCTGGAAGCCACAGAAAGTAAGGACGGGGGCTCCTGACAGCCTGTGGTGGGCACTGTGGTCCCCGTGAGCTTTCTGAACCCAAAGCCTGGCTCCACAGGGCCCTCTGGACACACTCAGAGGAAATGTGACCAGGTGCCAGCTCTGAGCACCGTATCGACAGGTGTGGGCACTCATTACCTCAGTAAGGACCCAGAGGAGGATGGTCAGGGACCTGGAGTGGGCATAGAGGCCTTCCGAAAAGCAACAGGGCACCAGACCCTTCCTCAAGCTTGCAGGGAGGCAGGGAGACCCACGTCAACTCTGATGTCCCGTTTCTCCATCACTCATCCTCAGGTGGTACGAGGGTACAAGCCTTTTATGCATCTCCTTTGATCACTGATCACTTGGTCAGTCTTATCAGATCACTGAAACAGCTTAGAAGCAGAGTTGTCACCTCAGTTAGAAATGAGGAAATTGAGGGTCAAAGCATGGCTGTGACTGGCAGAGCTGGGTTTGCAAATTCTTGGGCCTCCGAAGCCTCCAGCCATGTTTGCTCACTGGCTCATAAGCGCTTGCACCCCCAGGGGGCCCTGGAGCTCATTAGACCCGCTAGAAATCAGGCAGGGGCTTCCTGGGGCATCAGGCCTTCTCTGAACATCTTTGCCATCCTCCAGTGTTTGTGGCTTGTGAAGGGGCTGTGACACAGTTATAGAGCATTCAACAAGAGCACACAGACACCCCTGCCCTCTGAGCCCTTCCTCCTGTACCTCCACACTTCCCCGCACCATCAGCATCCTTGCCAGCCCCAGAGGTGTAAAGCCTGACATCACTACTTCTGTCCTGGTGCCTCTTTGGGGCTCGTCCAGCCTGGGAGTCACAGGCTGGGCCTTAAACAGGAGCCAGGGTACCCAGCCAGAGGCTCCCAACCCCAGAGCCCCACCTCCTCCTTCTCCATCCAGCCTTCCTCCCTACTCAGCCAGGCCCCCTTGGGTGGAGATGATGGGGTGTGGATGGGGTGGCCCCCACTGAGGCCAGCCAGGAACCTCCCTGTGCCCCCACACTCCCTCAGGTGTCCTTAATGGGGTGGGAGGGAATCCTAACAGGAGCGAGCCAAAAGCCCCGCTGTGGGCAAGGAAGAGCTGGACTATCAGAAGTGGTCCCCGTCCTCTCCCAGTCTGAGGACACCAGCCAGGCCCAAGGGCAACAGGAAGCTTACCACCTACTGCCCCTCACCAGTGCATAGGAACCCCATCCCCAAGTCCCGCCTCTGGGCCTCAGTTTTCCCCACTGGAAGAACCCTTAAGGATCATGGGAAGAATGGCTCCTTTCATCTCTTCCTTTTGTTCCGTCATAGAGGGGGCGATGGCCTGGGGGGAATCTGGTCTTCAGGCCGACAGACGGATTAGCCTCCTGCCTGGCCAGGTCCCTAGGTAGCTTGTGACCCCTGGGCAGCCCTGGCCTGAGGCAATGGTCAGGGAAGCCAGCCAGCCAGCTGGGCCAGCCTGCTCTGGGCAGGGCTGAGCAGGACTCCAGAAGCCCGGATGCTCTGCAGGGTTGGGTGTCCAGCAGCACAGAGGCTCATAGGGAGAGCAGCTCAGAAGATGCTGAGGCAGGCCAGGTGTGGGGCAGACACACACACATGGGGTCCCTGGCACCCCCACCCGCCGCCAGCCCCTGCACAGCACTCGACTTCTGACCTGGCAGCAGCAATGCCTCATCTCAACTTGGCCTCAATCCAGGGCCCAGAGCCAGCAGCTCCCCCTCCCAGACTTGGGGCTGGGGTCTCGGGGGCAGGTCTCACCTCTGTTGCTAACATCTTCCATCTTCCCACCTCTGAAGCCAAGAGAAACCTTTTGAGAAAACAAACGGTGGTCCTTTTTTCCCCACTCTCTCTGTTTTTCTCAACCTCAGAGAAGGTCTCCCCTTCCCCACCCAGTATCCGTGAGATCGATCAGGTGGAAGGTTTTGCCTCCCCACCCCGGCACCATGGGAGCCTCCCTTAGACCCCACGTGGGAGTGCGGGCGTCCAGATGGGGAAGCTCAGCTCTGAGCACAGAGCTGGGCAGCAGGAGTGACTGGACCGGACACTGCTGGGCAGGACCCAGCAGATGGGCAAGCCCAGAGCAGGCGCTGAGCTGAACAACCTGGGAAGGAAACCCGGGAGACCAGGCAAGGGAGAGGACAGGCAGCGGGAGCAGAGAGCAGAGCAGCACTGAAGACAGCTGCGAGTGCGAGCGCCTGCTCAACCCAGAGCCGCGTGGGGACCACAGCCCCCATCCCCAGCCTGCTGCCCTGCCCGCCGCTGCGGCTGCCCCACTGGGTCTCCTCCCCGAGCCTGCGTGGAGCCTCGGTTCCAAAATGATGATGTGTTTTTGGGTATGTACCAAGCGCGGACTGCCGAGTTGCTTTTTCGGCTCCGGGCAGATCCAGGGTTGAAATGAGAAAGCAGCCTGCCCAGCACGGCCCCTGAAAGTGCCCCCTCGCGCCTGTCCCCAGCTGGCACCACAGCTCTCCCCCAGGGCCCAGCCAGCACGGCGCTGGGGTCAGGAGTGTCCCTAGACAGGAAGTGCAGCCGGCCGGAGAGCCAGACTCCCCTCGGTGGCCTCCATGGGCTAGGCGGAAGTTCTGAAAGGCCCTGCATGGGGTGCGCTGTCCTATCCCTTCCCTCTTGCCAGTCCTTGCAGGAACCTGCTTCAGATCCCCCAGTGAAAACGTCAGGTGGCTCCCAAGACCACGGACACACCCGCCCAGCCCTGCCTCTCCTCCACTCCCTTCCTCCCTGCCCCCCACCTGAGTCACAATATCAGCAACAGACACTGGACCCTGGAGAGACTGGTGGGCACGCTCAATGTGAGCTGGAGCCAACAGCCCCAGAGCTCTGGGTCCCCAAACCCCAAAGCTGGGAGGGCCCAGAGAGAGAACAAGCCCCAACCCGAAGACCCCTTCCCTCCTCCCTGGCTAGCCCCGGGCCTCTCGGCAAAGGAAATGACAGCAGAAGTGATCAGAGCGGGGGTCTTGGCCAGACCTGGGAAGAGGCAGCGGGGAGGCTGAAGCTGGAAGGGCCTCCTTGGGGGATGAGGAGGGACTAGTGGTTCTCATTAAGTCCGGCTGAACTAGGAGAAGGAAGGCCAGGCACGTGTGTATGCGTGCGCATACATGCAAGCAAGCATGAATTGCAGGTCTCCCACGATCCCTGGCCTCGGGGTTGCCATGGAGGTGGTTTGAAAATCTGAGTTCTGTGCTTTTGACATGGAAGAGACCTTTTCCCCGGGGCCTCACCAGCGGCCCCAGCACCACCCGGGCCGTGGGCTCCCCACACTGAAGCACTTCCTCCAGGCTGAACTCTCAGGTGCAGCCTGCCCCATGGCGTCCTCCTCCAGGGCCACAGCCAGCCCCCACCTCCAGGGAAACTCTCAAAGCCCTGGGGCCTCACTGGGAGGGGCTGACCTGGAAGCAGGAACCTGTGGGGCACCTGGGTGGCTGGGCAGGGTGTCAGCAGGAGAGGCCAAGGCAGCCACAGGGAAGGCGCCAGTAGCCACTGGGAGCCAGGACGGCTGTAGTCAGTCGCACGTCTGTGGTCACAAGCCGAGCTCCACTGAGCTCTGCTGACCCCATTCCCACCCAGGGCAGAATTAGGGTCAGCATGTGTCTAACTTGGGTCTTCCCACGTGACTCAGTGGTAAAGAATCCACAGACGCAGGAGACACTGGTTCCATCCCTGGGTGGGGAAGATCCCCTAGAGAAGGAAATGGAAACCCACTCCAGTATCCTTGCCTGGAGAATTCCGTGGACAGAGGAGCCTGGCAGGATGCAGTCCATGGGCTTGAAAAGAATCTGACATGACTGAGCATGAGCGTGATGTGCCTAGCTGCTGTAGGCCTCCATCTTTTGCAAAGACAAATAGCTCTGCCAAGAATGGCCTGGCTGCCCAAGCCTTTGCTCTGCAGATTCCTCCTTGTTCTTCAAGGCCAGCCTGAGGGAACACTGCCCCAGGGACACTCTTCTTGAACCAGCAGGCAGAATGGATTTCTCTCTGTATCTCGATTCCAGGGAGCACCAGGCTGGCGTTAGTGAGCTGGCCTTGATCCTTCCTGTGGCCTGAGGGTCCCTCCAGAGCCTCGTGGGACTTCTCCTGGTCTGGGCCTGGCAACCAGGAGATGCTCCCAGGTGGCTAGGTGGTTCCAGAGGAGAGTCCCGCGCCCCCCTCCCCCCAGGCATGCTACTTCTTAGGTGCTGTGGCTCCTCTTGGGGGATCTTGCCTCCCAGGATCCCCTCCCCTCCAAAGCTTTGTCCTTGCCCACTCACACAGCCGGGCCTGGGGGATGTGCTGGAGTGTCCCCGCCTGAACTTTTGAGGTTGTTTTAGGACAGGGCTGGAACCTGAACTGGAGAATCTTGCCTTCTCCCCTTCCCTGGTTGGGCTTCACATCCAGGTGGGGATTTACCTCTGTAGAAAGGAGAGAGGGCCATGGCAGACAGACCCCTTCCCTGGGTCTTGTCCCCCAGATCTCTCTCCCTGAGCCATGGCCCCACCCCATTTCAGGAGATGGCACTCAAACTAGCAACTCCCAAGTCAGCACCCTCGCCTGGAGCCCCTCCCAAGCCCCACCTGGCACCCACTCATTTCCCACTGTCCACCTAATGCCCACCTGGTGTCCACACACTCCTCAGACTCAGCACATTAAAACTGCTCATTTCTCTTCTGACCAGCTTTTCCTTCTTTTTCTTACAATCCCAGGAGAGTCCTCCCACCCACCCGAACTCTTGGGATCACCCTCAGTCCCTGCCAACCCCAGCTTCCCAGCACAGACCAGCCTTGCAGGTTCTGCCTCTGCCCTTTCTCTTTATCCTCCCCCTTCCCCAGACCCCCAGGCCCAGGCCCAGTGCCACCTGCCCAGGTCAAGTCTAAACTTCTTTCTTAACCTGGAGCACAAAGTTCTTTACATCTGGCCTGTTTAGCCCCAGCCTCACCCCCTGTAGCTCCTTCACATTCTCACCCTCCTGTGGTCCAGCCAGGCTGAGCTGCTTCCAGATTAACTAGAACATCTGCTGAGCGCCCCCTCTCCCAGGCTTATTCCTCCTAAAATATCCTCCTTCCTCCACATCCCCCAACCCACAGCTGGCTCCTACCTTCAGTTTAGGGTAAGCTTGTGGGCAAAGATGGAGGGCTGTGGCATGTCAAGTGAGAAGCAGTTTAGAAGTCACCACCTCCAGCAAGCCTGCTCTGACCACCCCGCAGTGGGGAGTCATTCCCTCCACTGCGTCCCCATGCACTCATCTGAGGGCACTGTCTTTACCTGTTTACTCTGCCATCTCCCTTCCACTGGTAACTCCCTCCAGGATCTTGACTGGGTCTTGCTCAGCTCTTGTTTCTGGTGCCCACCACATAATGGCCACTTACCCGGGACTCCAGGAAACTTGCATGCTAGAATGAATGAGTCTGTTCCATGAGACAGGGTGGGGCCTGGTCAGAGGGTATCCTCTGAAGCAGAAGCCCTGCAGAGCTCCCCACTGCTCTCCACCTTGAGTCAGGGTCACACAGTTGACCACCGGACTCCCCCTGCCCTAGACACCACTCTTCAAGGAGGTATTGGAGGTATCATTGCTCCCATTTTAAAGTTGACAAAGTTGGGGCCCGTGGCCTCCATCCTCACTGTGAAGGGGCCTGATCATGGCGAAACAGGGGTTGGATGTAGAAGGGAAGCCGTCCCTGGCCCTTCCAGCCTGACCACTGGGGCTCCCTTTGGTGGTGTGGGTGTGGAAGTTCACCCCTGCTCCGTGAGAGAGGCCCCCTGCCTGCTTTGGGGTCATCTCTGTCTTTGGATCATCTGCGCATTGACTCCACATGGAGGCCTGTCACCAAGGAGGGGAAACAGAGGTGCCTGGGTTGGGGGGGCAGGATCTGGGCAGAGGGCCCAATGCCAGGGACAGGGACTTCGCATCCCTCGGGCCTGGCCTGGAATCCAGGTCTGTAGCTTAGCAGCTGTGTGACCTCAGTGAGTCAGCAAGCCTCTCTGAGCCCCAGGTGGCTCTCTGTAGGTGGATCACTGCACCATTGTGCAGGTTGAGAAGCAGCGATGGTTCGCATGCTCCGTGCCCAGCACAGAGGGAGTAAGGATGCTGAGTAGCAAGACAGGGTGACCCGGGGTGGGGGGACGTTCTGTTTTTCTCACCCACCTGGGCTCTCCTCATGGCCACAGCAGCCTCCTCTGGTTCACTGCTGCGAGAGGAAACCCGCGCTAGCATCGGCCTGTGCTGTTGGTCACAGGGGGTCCACAGCGCTTTCTTCCCTGACCCCTACAGAGGATGCGGCCACCCCTGGGCAAGGAGGATGTTCAGGCTGGAAGGCTGAGGGTGGCAGAGCCCGGACTGGAACCAGCTCTTGCCCTGGCCCCCAGATGCTTTCCTGCACCTGCTCACACTGGGTCTCCCCACCTACCTCTTCTTGGCCCAGGTCTGATGTCCAACCCTGTGCACCAGTAGGGATCCACCTGGTCTTATGTGAGCCTTGCCATTCTTCCTTTCTCATGGTTCCCCAGACTGGGAACCCCATGTAGACAAGTGTGTCTGAGCTGTGTTCTAGCTGTGTCCTGAAAAGGGAAGATCTTGGCAAACACTTGGGGGATGGACAGAGGAGAAGGGGGTTGTTGGCGGTGGCATGTCCTTGGAGAGCAAAGAGCCTATGTCCAAGCACCGCATAGCTCCTCAGAGAGCCACCTCCCCAACAGGCCCCGGAGGGGCAGTGTGACTCTGGGATTCGTGGGGCTGCAACCCAGAGCAGGCAGACGATTCATCGCCAGCCTCTCATCCCAGGCTCAGCATTACTGCGGCTCAGCTCAGTCATGTGCAAGCTCCCAGGGTCTGGGAGCTTCAGTGGCTGGGAGCCCTACAGGGGCAAACACCTCCCCGCCTCTATGCCTTGGGGACAGACCTTAGAAAATGGGCTCCCAGGACAGACAGATGGCTCAGGGAGAAAGCTGGCCCACGATGTGTGAGTGCCTGCAGGGGGGCGTGTCTAGGAAGAGGGAGGGCAGGGAGGAAGGACAGGCTCGGGGACAGCCTCATGTTACCCTGCAACCTGGGGGAGCCAGTGGGTGGCTTCATAATTGACTGGCACCAGGCGGAGACGCCAGCAAACTGTCTCCAAATTAGCCATAATTGCAGGAGAAATAAAGAGCAAACAGGGTGAGCTGGATGAGGTTTTCTATAAATATTATGTTTTTTAAAGTTTGCCCTGGAGTAATAGAAGCTGTTTAAACGCTAATATCCTGTCTGTGCATTTAAAAAGCCTTATAATGAGGATTTAGTGCCTTCTTTTCCTAAGACCTGGGATCTGGGGGCCCCTGGGTCTCCAGCCTCCTCTCCTTCCAGGCATTTCAGAGTGGGCAGCCCTTGGGAATCAGAAAACCTACCCTCCCAGGCCAGACTCAGCCTCCTGGGGGGCTTTGCCCTGGTAGACGCCAGGGGGCCCTTCTTGTCCCAGTGAAGCTCCTCCTTCCTTATCCCCTTCCTACCTTCCCTCCAGTGGCCACCAAGGACCGGCAGCTGCATTCTCTTGGTCTGAGTCATTTTTGAGACATTGATACCTTTGGCTCCTGTTGTCAAGGCCGGAGCCCCAGGTCACCTGGACCGGCAGGCCAGCCTCTCTCCTAAGCCAGCGGGAAAGCTGTCTGATCACTGAGAGACGGGGTTCCTAGGTGAAGCTGCAGGACGATGTCTGGGTTTACTAAAAATCAGGACGTGGTGTTTGTTCAGTCCAGTAATAACTGCGGAGCCATTTTTGGTGGTGAGCGAGAAAATTATAGGAGGGGCCCCAGGCCCCCTCCCCACCCCAGGGGTGACTTCATCAGGGGCCTAAAACCCACAGTTTGAAAGGCCCCAGGGAGGAGCTGTCCTGGGGAGCCCCGTCCTGGGCTGTCAGAGGGGACATTCAACTCTGCTTTATTCTGAGCGTTTGAGCACCTGCTGTGCCAGGGCTGAGTGGGACCCTGCTCCGGGCATTCACTCTCCAGGCAGCATCTTTGGGACACTCGTCCTCCCAACAGCCGCCGGCGCCACTTTCAGAAATAGAAACCGGCAGGTCTGGTCCGTGGCAGCGTTCCGTGTGCTCAGGCCCACGCGATGCCTGCACACAGCGTCGTAGCTTCCTCCACAGCCGCAGTTCCCAGTCCAGGAGATGACAGGTTCAGAGGCCTGGGAGACGCCCTGGCGTACGCATGGCAGGTGGCCAGCTACAAAGTCAGGCTGTGACTTCTGCGGCCTTCCATCCCTGGGGCACAAGTATTCTTGGTGGGGGCAAAGGCAGGAGGGGTGACGTCACCAACAGCTCACCAGCTCTGTTGGCCTCACCCGGCTGAGACCACCTCTCATGGCCAGCAGTCCCCGCAAAGGCTCAGAGCCCCCTCTGTAGAAGGTCTTGGGATCCTCACAAAATAAGGCATAATTAAGCCAAAGAGGAAGAGGAGCGGGCGCCCCTGAGCAGGGCCGACCCCATCACAGGGACACAGTCCTTGGTCTCTGCCATCGCTTCCTGACTATTTTGGCGATCACCAGATGTAGGGTTCGGGTTGGAGCTACAGGTAAAAACCTGGGGGATTTGACACAGCTCGGGAAAGGCGCAAACTGACGATGAAGGCAGAGGTGCCCATGTGGTTGGGCAACTGATGGGATTTGAGCCACAAGTTCACTCCCACCGCACATCCTTCCCCGTTTCTGTGAGAGCACAGGTGGGGAAGACACACACCCACTCACTCCCACAGCCCTGATCTGGTCACCAGAGAAGCAGGAAATTTAACCCCTTTTCTATTATTTCTATCCAGGGGTGACATCCATGTCCAGGTCCCAGGAAAATGGCAGGAACCCTGAGGGAGTCACTCCTGTGTCTAGCCTGTCATATACTCACCCTTGATATCCGCCCCCAAGTAAACAACTCCAGACTTGGTGGCTGTTGAGGACATTTGAGATTCTGAGAGAGGATGAGGAGCGTAACCTTGGCTAAGGTTCAGCAGGGCTGGGAAGGAAAAGGGTCCCTTCCAGGTTCAAGAGTGTTTTGTGAAAGAAGCAAGTTACTCTGAAGTCCAATCCTACAAGCTAGTGAGGGAAGAGAGGGGGGTAGGCAAGTGTGGGACAGAGAAGGAAAGGGGGTCTGGTGGTGGGGGTGGCAGGAGGCAAGACCTTCAAAAATAGGGTGACGAAGGAAGGGATCCTAGTGAGCAAAAGTCGCTCAGTCACGTCCCACTCTTTGCGACTCCATGGACTATACAGTCCACGGAATTCTCCAGGCCAGAATACTGGAGTGGGTAGACTTTCCCTTCTCCAGGGGATCTTCCCAACCCAGGGATCCAACCCAGATTGGATCCCACATTGCAGGTGATTCTTTACCAGCTGAGCCACAAGGGAAGCCCGATAATACTGGAGTGGGTAGCCTAGCCTTCTCCAGGGGATCTTCCCGACCCAGGAATCAAACTGGGGTCTCCTGCATTGCAGGTGGATTTTTTACCAATTGAGCTATTAGGGGGTCAGGAGGCAAGACCTCCAAAAACAGGGTGACAAAGGAAGGGATCTTAGAGGAAGGAGAAATGGGGAACAAAGCCAGGCTACAGGAGAGGGCAGAGAGGAGGCAGGGCTTCCTGGGGGCGTGCCCAACTCTGCTGGCAGCTTAATGGATGAAAGAGGAGCAGGTGATGAGAGAGAGTCCTTCTCCAGCCTTGAGGAATAGGGGTGGCCGAGAGAGGTATTCCCAGAGAAAGGGACTCCAGATCCTGGCCCTCCACTGTGGGGCCACTTTTTGTTGTCATGTCCCTGGTGTGGCCCAGGATCCTGAGGTGGGGTCATGCCCCCTGGTGTGTTTGTCAATCCTTCAAATGCAGGAGGACTCGAGAAGGGAGAGATGCTGGCTGGTTGTCTCCAAAAGAGACCAGAGGGAGGCTTTGCATATCCGGGCCCCACTGGGCCCAGCCAGGGAGTTTCTATGTTTCTGAGCTCAGCCATAAGCCTGGTAAAATGTGGGTCTCTACAGAGATGCTGAATGAGGGAATGAATTATGTCAGTTTAGCAGAACCAGGAACATGCTATGGAGTGATTTCAAGGAGGACTTGACTGTCTGAGCTGCCCCTGGTTCTTGTTGAGGTGTCTTGAGATGCCCCATCCAAGGGTGGGCAGTAAATACTTGGAACAAGGTCTTAAAACTGGAGACCAACAGGGGCTGAAGACTCATGCTGGGGCATCTGCAGCCATCAGTGGTGTCCATCCAGCAACCCCCACCCCCCCCTGCCAACTTGGGAGAGGATCTGACTCTAGAAACAAGGCACGCCCTGGCTGGGCAGTGGGCAGGGGTTCTCCTGATCTCTTGGCAGGGCTGGCAATCCCTCCAACCCCCGCCTAGCTGCCACAGGCCAGCTTCCACCTGGAGCCGAGCCCATCTGCTCCACTGAAACCAGGTTCAGCTAATTGTGACTTCAAAACTTAATTATGGAAACAAGTTGGGATTAAGGACCCTTCCATTTATCTTCCTCCGGCCATGGTTTGTCAGCAGCTGGGACTTGGAGCGTCCCACTCACGGCTCCAGAGAACGAGCGGGGAGCCACGGTGGAGGCCGGCTTGGCAGGGTCAGAAGCGGGGCTGCAGCGTGCTGAGACGAGCATCTTGATTCGACCTCATCCCTCCCCCACCGCTGAAGCCATAGCCCCTGTCAGGAGACAGCACACCCTCATTTTCTGTTTTGCCCGCCTGCGAGAGCCACCTGCCCTCAAGTCCCACTGTCTGCTCTGTGGCATGGGGCATGCAAGAGACCACAGGACCTGGAGAGGCATGGGGTAACCTCCAGAAATCGGCACCCTGATGGTGCCCCAGAGCCCAAGCTGCTTGCTACCTCCTTTCTCCAGCCCCACACACCCCCAGCCAAGCAGAAGATGTGAAGGCGATGGGGGCAGGTGGATGTTCACGCATCACCTACCCCGGCCCAGGTCTTCCTGAAGGGCAACCTGGCAGAATGTGACAAAAGCCATTCCGACCCTTTGACTCCATAATCCTGCTCCTGGGACCATATCCTCGGGAAATAATTCAAAAGAAGAAAGAAGCTTGAAGTACCGAGATATTTATAGCAGCAGAAGAAGCCAGGCCGACTAGATCCTACCTGTCCAGCAGGCAGGTAACAATTAAGTGAATTATGTGGCAACCATTAGATGGGATATTATACAGCCTTTAAACATGAGAATAGGAAGACTCCATACAGGGAAGGTGTCTTTGAAATATCATTAAGTGAAGAAGTAGAACACTGATTATAACGAGGTAAAAACTATAATTACGTATGGATAAAGAGCAGACGAGGCCACAGAGAAATGGGGATGGCAATGTTAACATGAGGTTGGGGTGGCGGGCATTTAAATCCAAAAAAAGTTGGAGAAATAAATAAAAATTAGCAAAAGAATATTCCCCCTCCAAGACCCCAGCCCCGTGTGCTTTGAGAGTTATCTTAGCCAGGGAGGAGCCATGTCTGTCTGCTCTGTCTGATGCAGGGTTCACTGGAGCAGCAGTCTGCAACCTTTTTGGCACCAGGGACTGGTCTCACAGAAGACAGTTTTTGCACAGACCGGGGAGGGGATGGTTTCAGGATGAATCAAGCTCATCACATTTATCGTGCACTTTATTTGTTATTTTTACATCAGCTCCACCTCAGATCATCAGGCATCAGATCCCAGACCTAATGCAGCTGGGGACACCCCTGCACTAGAGCACCCTCCATACACACATGGAAATGCCATCCTTTTATGGCAAACATGAGCCCTGAGCCTCTCACTGTGTCTCCACAGGCAATTTCCTTTTGTTTATTTTTATCAAGGAAATGTGATGTGCAGACACTTGCGCTGGACCCTGGGAATATGAATGAGACCCATCCGTATGCAGGAAGTGCAAGGTGAAAGCACAGAGGGAGAGCACCAATGTGCCCCCCGCCGGGGGAGGAGGGAGTATCCCAGGGGACCCCTGCAAGAGGATGGCCCACTGCTTCAGGAACCATCAGGGGGATGAGTGGCCTGGGCAGAAGGAAGAGGAGGGGTGGACAGAGGGCAGTCCGAGGGTAGATGTGGTACCGTGCCTCACCTGGTTGGTAGAGTAAGAACCAAGTCAAAGAGGCGGACAAAACCCCAAGCATGGGGCATGGCCTGGGATGGCTCCCACTCAGGGACCAGGAAGGGGCATCTGTCAGCCAGCCACCCCTCACTGGAGCCTCCCCAACTCTGCTTGCCTGGGACTGACATTCCAAGAGATGACCAAGAGCTGGCTTTCTTCTCAGATGAAGATACCACGCAGGGAGGCTGCTGGAAGCTGGACATGGTCCAAAGAGAGGGAAAGTCAGCCAGTGGTCTGAGACCCCAACAGAGAGGAGGCAAGTGCCTCTTCATCTTCAGTCTCCCGACAGCCCCCAGCCCCCGCTGCTCCCTGACTGCCAGCAAGCCCAAGGGAGTCCCTTCTGTCTGCAGGTGTCAGGACCCAGGGCTGTTGGCTGGGATGGCCTTGGCTGATGGAGAAGGGATGGGAATGGCAGGGCTGGCAGAAAGGACTGAGAGCTTTGGTTCTGTGCCTGGATCCCATCTCAAGAGCTGCAGGGCAGGGCTTACAGCTGGAGAGCGTGCCTGCCAGGCAGTGCCTCAGCTCCACTGTATCCACTCGGTTCCGGTTATACCAACAGAGGTTAGCAGGAGTGTTTCTGCAGTGACTGTAAATAAGCCCTCCCCTGGAGCTGCAGGAAAGAGACAGGAGTCAGAACAGAGCGAACTGCCAGGAGCTAGCCAGAGATGGACCACCTTCTGCTTGCTTAACCAGTCACTGGGGCAGCTGCAGCCTCTGTCTTTATCCCACAATGCTTTAAAAGATAGAGGCAAGACATTGATTCATTGTATAACTAAACAAATGATCATTTCCTCGATTCAGGGCTGAGACTGGCTAGATTTGAAGGAGCTGAAGATGAGTAAGGAGAGAGGGAGCAGAAAGAGAAGGAAAGAGAGTGAGCACACAAATGATGCCCCAAGTGCACACGAATCTGCAAGTGGCCGGGAGAAGGCTCCATGAGGGCAAATGCTTCCCAGAGGGCAGCACTGAGCCAGGACAGATGTCCTCTAAGAATGGGTGCCTGGCTCAGGACCTGGGGCCGGAAGGAAGCAGGACCCGGGAGGCAGGTGAGAAGGCGCCTTCTTCCAGAGCATCCAGCACCTGGGTGATGTCCCAAGACAGCCCAGGTCCCTCTGCCCATGTGAACACACAGCCCACTGGCCCAGCATCCCAGTTCTAACCTGGTGACCTGGCAATGGCCTGGGAAGCCTCCCAGCTGAGCTTGCAAAGGACGCTGGGTCCATGTAAGGGACCAATGAGACCACCCTAGAGGTGAGCTTCAGGTAGGGGCAGGACCTAGGGCATCTCTGATCAGATCACATCATTTTAAGCGAATGAGAGACCAACTGCAGAATGGGTCTGCAAACCTGCTGGACCCGCTGTAAGATGGACTTGGGTCAGGATGTCGTATGGCCTGGTTCTGGCCTCAGGCCATGAGGAGGGGGTGAATCAAGGGGTCCTTGAGGTCTCAGATTCAGCAATCATCTTAAGGACGTGAGGAAAATGGTTTTACCACTGCGCCTACCAGTTTGACAGGGGATGACCATGCTATTCTAGTTAATGACCAACCCGTAAGGCCCTTTGATCACAGGTGGTAATCTTCATATACTTTGTTTTCTAAGTTTAAAAAACTACTCATTAAAATATTAAGAAGTATTTTTAACCCAACAAATAATTGAAAACATTTAATCCCATTAGGGAAACTGAAGAGAGTTTCCATGGGTTCTGGGTTTTCCTCCAGGGAAAGTCTGCCATGGCCCTCCACAGTGGCAATCTCACCTTCTGGTGGAGCAGACCCTCCAAGGTCCTGGGGCCCTGAGTCACATCTTGGCTACTGCTAGACTCTCTGAGGGGGGACTTTTTCTATTCCAAGGCTTCAGTAATGTGGCTATTTTGCCTTGGGATGAGAAACTCCAGATTTCAAATCTTGGCGATCTTGTCTAGATGTTTCCCTTTTGGGAAGTGATCTGAAGGAAAGAGGGCTAGAAAGTGAGCTGAGAAGGAAGAACACCACTGCAGGCTGGGTTGTTGAGTTGATGAGCGACAGGGCCACTGGGGCTCAGTCCCACCGAGACCCTCGAGGAGCCATGCAGAAGGCACTGCAAATGGTCCACAGAGGGAAGGGAGAGGGGAGTTTTAACCACCAGCTCCCATAGCACATTGGAAGGACTGTGCCTTGGGTTGTTGACTTGGGGACACCCTCGTTGTGTTCCCGCATCGGTCCCTGCAGGCATCAGGCCTCAGATAGACAGAGGTGTGCAGTTCAGATAAGCAAGGGCCAGACAGCCAGCAAAGCCTGGAGTAGAAAGAAGGTGAGAGGAGGCAAGTGGAACACAATAAGTGTGTAATACTGTCCTCCTCTTGCACCCCATGTTGTATACAACCCATCACAAGGCCTTCAGGGTGACTCCCTTTGGAGGGGTCAGTGCTGTGTGTCTGTGGTTGAGACTCACCAGAGACTCCTCACCACCTCAGTGTGGTTCTAAGACCATCGGAAGGTTTCTGCTGCATCTTGAACCTGTTGCTGCATAGCCCTTTCTGCAGGACCTTCTCAAAACCGGTCCCCTTTGGAGACATTAACATATACTGCCTCTGAAGTCCAAAGAGGCCACCAAGTTCTGTGCCCCCTTCTTGGTTGAAGAGAAATAGGGCCCAACAACTCACCTTTACATAAACATCAATGGAGTGTTGTGGAATGCCCCAGGCTCTAAATACTCCATTGATGAAGCAAATCTTAGACTTGCCTTGGGTTCATCCCTCACCCTCTGACACATACATGTCCTGCTGCAGCATCTGGTGTGTTTCCCTCTTTCTGCCCACCTGGTCCAATGAGCATGATCTCCTCAACAGGGTGAATGAGCGTGGTGTTCTCTGGAACATCAAAATGACCAAAGACCTACAGACACTGTGATAAAGAGCAAGAGCTTGATTATAGCTCTGTGACGAGACAGTGAATGTGTATTGCTATCCTTCCTATATAAAAGCAAAGCGCTTTTAACCTTCTTCACTGATAGGGATTGAAAAGAACGCATTTTCCATATCAATGACTATGTACCAAGTAATAGAGGCTCTATTGATTGGTTCCAGTAAATAAAGCACTGCAGTCTGTGTTTTGAGATTTGGTTAAGTTCATAGGAGTCCACCATCATCGACTGTGATTCCTGTGGTCCTTCCAGATGAACTGAACACGGATATGATGGGGACCTCCACCCTTGCTTCCTTCAAGTCCTTGATGATAGATCTAATCTCCACAGCTTTCTTGGGGTGGGGTGGGGTGGGGCTGTTATTTCTTCTGATTTGCTCTCTTGGCCAGGCTGGGGGAAGGTTCTTTGGCTTCCTTCCAGGTCAAAGAACCAATATGAGGGTTATGCCAGATGCTAAGTATATTCGCTTAAAATGATGTGCTCGGAGGTGAGAGATCAACTGCAGAATGGGTCTGCAAACCCGCTGGACCTGCTGTAAGATGGACTTGGGTCAGGATGCCGTATATCTCTGGCTTTCCATTATCTGTCCTTCAGTTGGTGACTGTAATGGCATTTCTGTCTCACTCATGTCCGTGTCAGCTCTGACCACATGTTCCAGAGTCTTTAAAGTCTGGATAACTCTGTGTCCCAGGTATAGGCTCTCTGGTAAATGGCGCAGTCATCTCTGGGGAAGGGCTGTGGGATTATCACTGTATTTACCGCTGTGGTGTTGCCAAGCCTCAAGTGAGGTCTTTGCTTGTTCTCCAAGTAAGGGGAGCCAGTTTTCCTCTAGCAAGGAGGAAGGGGCTCCTTTGGCCAGCCCAGAGAATTCAGGAAACTCAGAGGGTGCAGGACCCGCAGGCTCCCCCCTGCATGTAGTCTCATCTCTAGGTCCCATTCTTTCCTATCAGGGCTCTGATTTTGGCAAAGGACGTGTGTCATGTCAGTGTGTTCAGGCTCCTTTGTGACTCTGCTACCCTTAGAATTAAGTCCCGGGGCTTTAGAAAGTCAGGTCTATTCAGATATTTCCACTGAGGGCGATGTCCCTTGAGTTGATGTTCAGCTTATCTGAGACCGTCATTGTCTTTTTTTAAGGCTTCTATACCCAACCAACCCCATAGTCCTTATATTTACCACTATCCCGGACCATTGCTGCCACTACTGCCTAACCAAACACTCCACGTTCCACCTGCCCCTCTTCCCAGTCCTCCACCAGCGAGAGTCTATGTGACCATGACAACCCTGCATGCCGGGGGTTGTGCCACATAACGGGGTCCCTAGCAATGTCTGGTGGTGACCACCCAGCTCCAGTATTCCCACCTGAGGGGCTTCCTCAGCTTGATCTCCCCCAGACAACAGGCCCTGGGAGAAGCGTTCAGAGGCAGGAAGTGTATTTTGGAGTGAGGGGCCCTGGGGAGAATCAAACAAGGAAAGACGGGGAGCCAGTCCAGTGTGGGTCATTGAGCTGAACACCACTGTGGGCAGCCGGAGTTTAGGGCTGTGGGGGAGCTGGTGGGCGACCATGGAGGAATCCACGTGAGGGGTGGAGAGGGAGCATTCCCTGCCAGGTCCTTTTCCCCACTCCGGCCGAGGACTGCTCCAAGTACCTTCACCCCGGCACCCCTCCAGGTTCACTCGTGCATCAGAATGGTTGAGTGGGTTCCCACCAGTGCCTACTCAGCAGCAGCAGAAAGGCCCCAGGGCAGAAAGTGAAAGATGAGCTAAGGGGAGGTGCTGTCAGATGACAGTCACACCCAGCTGGCTGCCGTAGAGAAGGCTGGAGTGAAGGGTGAGTGGGAGGTGGGATGCAGGAAGTGCCTGATGCCTGGACTTCAGTTGGGAGATCTTGGGCATCCCCTGCTTGGGCCTCCCTCTTCCCATATGTAGCCCTGGAGTAACCACTGCAAGGTGGATCAAGTGGCACATGAGATGGTATTAGTGAAAGCTTTGTATGCTGCAGAGCTCTACACTAGTGTGAGGGATTTGCTGTTGTGATGGGCATGGCGCCCTGGACATGGCCCCAAAGTTTCCTGGAGCTGCCCCTCCTCCCCAAAGCACTCCAAGCCCCAGGCTTCTCCCCTTTTGCTGGGACAAGAGGTGCCTGCAGTTTGTACAGCAGTGGGGAGCACAGGCCATCTCAGATGCACCCCAGGGTTTCTCCTTCCCCCTCCAGAATCCTCCCTCATCTGGGCCCTGGCCCACTCAACCTCTCATGCCAGGGAAGCCTTGTCAGTACCTCAGAGAGCACCCAGGGGACCTAGGGTATTCTCCCAGTAATGAGTGCTGATATTACAGAGATGTGTGTCATCACCCCTGGATTGTGACAGCTTCTGGTGAGGCAGGTAGGAGGAGGAGGATGAGACAGACACTCCGGAAAGGAGGTGGTATAAGCTGAGCATTTGAGTCGTCTGCAGCAGGGGAGGAGGTGCGGAGAGAGAAGGACTGAAAGTTGAAGACAACTTTTAAGGAAGTTTGCCCAAGTCTGCCCCAGGCTTTTCGTCAGCCCCCACCCCCCCAGCCTCCAGTGGAGTAGGGAAAGTGTGGGGGGAAGGAAGCATGTGGGAAGGGGTGAGGAGGCAGAGAGCTGAGCACAGCACAGGGGATCATGGAAGGACAGGGCTTCCAGTTCCAACGTCTCCAAGGGGCGGAAGGGGTTTATAGTTGTGAAAAATGTGACAGACTTGCAGAAACATTTTACACAGTCTGGAAAATCCCAAAAGAAAGAGAGAGAGAAAAAATGAAGGAAAATTTCGAGAGAAATCACAATGCTTCCTCAAGGTTGGGAGAAGAGTCCATTTGCAGCTGGCACGTTCAGGACCAAGGACAGCATCCAGGAGGTTGGGAGGGGAGTCCGTTCAGCCCACAATCCCCTGAAAATCCCCATTTGTGCTCCTGGTGGGTGCTTCTGGTAGGAAGCTTGGTCTTCTGTATCCCAGCAGAGCTTGCCCCTCTCACAGTGCAGGAAACAAGACATCCCCTGATTTCCCTGTTTTCCACCTGTCTCATTCCGCTTACTTCCCCCATGTTCCCTTTCAAAGTATCCAGAATGCCCTCTCTCAACTCCATTAACTTTGGCGCCCCAAAAGAGCAAATCTGTTCAAACTTGGAGAATAGATGAGAACACTCTGGGTGGGCAGGGAGAGCTCCTTGTTGGGTCAGCACTTGGGCCACCTCTGCTGCTCAGCTTACAGCTGAATTGGATCAGGACGGTTTTATGTGCCACTTCCTGTTTTTGTTTTGTGGGGAAAGAAGGCAATGTTTTAAAAGAACAGAGGGAAGTGCAGTCTTATGGAGAACAGAGGTGTGTGGAAATGGATGGAGAAGGAGCTGAGGACAACGAAGAACCAGCGAGTAGGGACGGGCTCATCCTGGGGGCACTCTCTTCCAGAGACTCCAAGGATGCACGGCTTTCTTTGCTTGCCCATCCCCCCTACATGGTCTGATGAGGGGGCCTCTGGGCCTTACCTCTGTGTTAGGCAGGGGCTCAGGGCTCTCAGACTCACTCACCAGGTCAGTTTCTGCGGGGCTGTCCCCTTCTTCAGAAAAGGTTTGTTCTCTGTACAACGTTCTCTTTTGGTTTTTTTTTTTTTTTTGGTATTGAGTTGGTGTGTGGGCTTCTGCCAGCCCAGCAAAGCTTTCTTGGCTTCAGCAACTCTCCAGGGATGTGCCCCGTGAAACCTCACGGCCTGTCCTGCCGAGGCATTCCTCCTGCAGTCCTGCCTCAGGTGTGGCAAGGAGCCAGATGTGTGAAGCCACTGCCCCGCCTCTCCAGCCCCCTGTCAGGGACAGCTCTGCTCCTCTCGGCTCTGGGCAGAGACAATCCCTGTCACAGGGCTCTGTCTATGGGTCCTGTTTCTTCTTTTTCTTATATTTACTGTTAGAGAGACAGCATGGATAACAAGGCTGGTGCCCACCATATCTGGCAGTTGGTGAAAGGGCTTTGAATTTCCCCTGGCACCTCATCCTTTGACCCACTGAGATTGGCCATAACAAGCAGCATGTTTCTTGCGGGTTTGCCACTCTCCAGAGGGCTTCCCTCGCCTCTCTCATTCCCAGCAGACTGGCAGCTTGGGCACAAACCATGAGGCCACTTTTTTTACAATTTGCACACTGTGCTTTGGCCATCTGCCCTCTCACTGAGCCTGGGGCAATAGTTAGGGTACTGTTCTTCCCATTTTACAGATAAGGAAAGTGAGATATGGAAAGCTTTAGAATAGGACTGTACAACAGCACTTTCTGCAACCATGGAGATATTTAGGTTGGCACTCAACACAGCAGCCACCAGTTGCACGTGGCCACTGAGCACTTGACATACGGTGCACTGGGGGGACTGCAGCTTCACTTGCATTTTACCTGAAGCTTTAGAGACGTACTCAGGAGTGTCTATTATGTTCAGAGCTGGGGCCAAACCTGGCTGTTCTAAGTCACCTGTTCCCACCATAGAGGCCATGGGCACCTTGGGGTCTATTACTAGATTCCCAGCTACAGAAGTCTGACCTTGACCTCTCCCTCAACTCTCACATGGGCTAATTTCTCTCCCTGGAGAGAACCCTCAGATCTCAACACAGTGGGGTGGAGGAGAGGACTCAAGACCCTACCCTGATTCTGGTTCCCACACTTGCTAGTGGGGTGGGTTGAATCAGTGAGAGCTATGGGAGGAGGGGAGATGGAGGAGGTGCCAGGGGAGGCTGAAGCCCACTCGAGGGGCATGGCCTGCTTCCCACCAGCTTCTAGGGATGATGCCTGGCAGAGACCCCACCAATAGGCCTGGTGTAGAGGTGGCCACAAGTTCCTTTTCTGACAGCCCCTTGCCACCCTATCTGTGTCTCCAGAGAGGAGAGGGTGAGCTGGCCAGACTCCACCCCCTTACGTAGCCGGCCTCCTTCTCTCTGCAGTTTCCCTCCCTGGGGACAGCCCCCTCTGGCTTTCCAGTGTCATGCAGACCTCCTCTTCCTCCTCTCCCTGAGAATCAGCTCTCATTAATAGTCTCACAACTGAGCTGTAGACTTTATGTGCTCAGCATCTTTGTGGGAATGGGTTTGTTTCTTATCATGGAAAATGCATGACATTCAGCTTCAGAAAGCTTGTAGGTATGGAGGGGGCCTTCTGGCATCCTTAAAACCCATAGCAGAGTGACCAGAGGCCTAGATAAGGCCTTTAGCAGCGGGTCTAATTTTTCTGAGCCTTGGTCTCCCCCACTGAACCCATTCATCTCTCAGGATTCGAGAAGCACATTGAAGTACGTATGGGAATGCACTTTGTTAGCTGGGATGCAGTACACAAATGTCAGTGTCTCACTGCAGCCTCAGCACTGGGCCCTCAAGAGCTGAGTCACGTTCCCTCCTGGTGCACCTGGGCCTGTGTGGGTGGAGAGGAGGCAGGTGTGGCTAGTATAGAGGGATTTCAGGAAGCAACCATCCCTCAGGGAGATTGTCTTTTGGTCGGGTCCAGCATAAAAAATGGAGAAGGCAATGGCACCCCACTCCAGTACTCTTGCCTAGAAAATCCCATGGATGGAGGAGCCTGGTAGGCTGCAGTCCATGGGGTCGCTAAGAGTCAGACACGACTGAGCAACTTCACTTTCACTTTTCACTTTCATGCATTGGAGAAGGAAATGGCAAGCCTCTCCAGTGTTCTTGCCTGGAGAATCCCAGGGACAGGGGAGCCTAGTGGGTTGCTGTCTCTGGGGTCACACAGAGTCGGACACGACTGAAGTGACTTGGCAGCAGCAGCAGCATAAAGAATCAGCAAGCATTGCCCTCATAGCACATGTGAGATGACAGCTCATCCCACATTGTCCTGACACAGAACAAGACCCTCAGTGGTGAAATCACCTGACAGACTGAGAAAATCAGGAGCACATGCCAAAGTCATGGTCGCATGCTGTCTTGGTTGCCTGGTGCAAGGTCTAGACCCCTATTCCATGGAACTCTATGTGGGGCAAGGGGATGGATATGTGGAAGAGAGACAGCATAAAAAGATGAACTCATTGCATTTTCTCCTCTCCCTGCCCTAAAAGGGAGGTAAGGGTGGTAGTCATGAAAAGTGATGTCCATTGAGATACAACCCCCTTGGCCACCAAAGCTCATGATTCTAAAGGGAAAATGGGTCTCTCCATCTCCAGCTGCATGAAAGTTATGCTTATTGAAATAAATATCTGTTTCCTGGTTTGCCCTTGGAGGAAGAGTGCTCAGAATAGTGGAGGAATGTGTGGAGAAGTGTGGAGACACACACACACAGACAGGAAGACACGGAGGGGCAGACGCACAAGGAGAAAAGCCCAAAGAACAAAATGTGGACCACACGCCCAGAGAAAGGCTGTGCATTTCATCTCCATTTTATGTCCCTGGGAAAGAAAACAGAGCTCATGAGAGTCACTGTGGCTTCTAGGCCTCCGTGTTGCCCACCATGCCAGCCACCCACATAGGCAGAAACCTTGAAGCAAACATTAAGGTGTCCTCTACCATCCCTCCTGGGAAGAAACCAGAAAGGAACCCCAGTGCCCACTGCTCCATTTTCAGTGGGTGTCAGTCCACTGGGGGACTGGTTTCTTCGTGGTGGTCCTAGCATACTTCGGGGACACACCTCTCATTACCAACCAGTGTGAACTCTGAGTATGTAAACAAGTTTGAGCATAAGCCAGAACAAACATAATTAGGAAGGTAAATCTGATGCAAAAAGAAGCAGAATGCACTTTAAATTCAAATAAGAATTATTTGTGGACTCTCTGCTCTTTCTGAAATGTCAGTGAAACGTTCCACTCCATTTACATATATACTTGAGGGTTAACAATACTTCCTGTCCCAAGGCTCAGAAGATGATCAGGGCAATCTGGGTCCAGGGAGGTGAAGGGAAAGGTAAAATCACTGGCTGTCTCACCTGGCCGCTGCAGAGACAAGGGACCCAGAACAAAGCCCAGCATTTGGAGGCACTCAATAGATATCTGTTGAATTAATTAACATGATTTATTGAGCATCTACCATTTGCCAGCTCCATTGTATACAGAACGTCTTTGAATTCCACAACACTTGAGGGAGGTACTGAGTCCCATTCTTACAGATGTAGAAAGTACAGCTCAAGATGTTGAAGTACTTGCTTCAAGTTTTGTGGCTGGTCAGGGCAGAATTGGGCTTGCCTCCAGGTTGGGGCAACTCCCAAGTGTGAGTGTGCACCACTTCCTGCTGGTAGAGGGTTCTGGAAATGTTGAGGCTTGCCTGTGTGGTGGAAGGCAGGAGACCTGGGTCTGCAGTCTCCCCAGAAGCTCCGCTCTGCTTCTGGAGAGGTGATGGGTGATGGAGAGGAAAGGGTGATGACTCAGACCCGAAGCCTTGGGTTCTGTTCTCCACCCTGAGCACTGCTTTGCCCTCTGTTTTGCCTCTTTTTCACCCAGTGACATGGGAAGAAGGATGTGCTTCCTTCACGCTGCCTTCAGGGAGCTGGGGCATAGAATGAGGCTGAAGGCAATCTGGGTGCCTGAGATCCGATCTGTCCAAAGCACTGTGATGATGATGATAATTATTGCCCTGCCCTGGGTCCCTGGAATGGAATTTCCAAAGCCTCCCACTCTACCCTGGGAAGGAAAATCAATAGGCTGACCCAGGAGCCAAATGCAAACAAGTTCAGCCACCTGGGAGTTGGCTGCCGAGATGCTTTCTCCCACTGAGCTCAGGAGGCAGAAGCACCAGCCATGAGCTGAGCCCCAGAGCTGAGAGGTGCCTGGTTTCCTTGTCCTGTCCTGGACAGGAAGGGAGAGTAAGAAGATAAGCCAGCCCGCTACCACCACCATTGGCCTCTGGGCTTGTACAACCGCACTGGCAGGGCATAATGACAAGCTCCAGTACCAGACATCAGGATGGAATAAAGGGAAACCAAGCAACACAAATAGATTTAAATGGAGCAAACTCTGTTGCTGGACGCTTGTGTTTGGGATGGGAGGGATCGGTGTGTCCTTTCTGCCAACACAGACGTGTTCTCTGGACCCTACCACAAAAAGAGACCCAGCAGGCATCCCATTGTGAGCCAGGCACTGTTCCAGGCAATGAATGGATGTTGCCAGGGCTGAGTACAAAGACATTGTACCCCCGCTCAAGATCAGTGCCTCCCATGAGAGTGAAGTGCAAACAGCATGTATCCACGCGTAACTTTCCAATAGCCACATTTAAAAAGTGAAAAGAAAGAAACCAGCGAGATTAATTTTAACAATATACTTTATTTAACCCAATATATCCAAAATATCATTTCAACATGTAATTGAATATACAAATTATTTTTTCTTTCTTTCTAGTGTACCAAGCCTGGCTTGTATTTTGCTCCCAGAGGGGTGGGATAATGGCTCCTGTATTGGACACTGCCAGGTCCAGAGAAAACTCCTGAAGAACTGTGAGGCAACTTGTACCTTAAATCCTAGTAGAACTCACTTTCTCAGAGCTTCCTTATTACAGCCCACCTTGAACCTCTGGGGGCCTGGGATCTCAAAGAGAAGGAAAGAGGGGAAGGTGGTCCCGGTTCATTTCTGCCATAGCGAGTACGGGAGTAAAGGCCGCACCACGTGAAATCAGATGAAGTTGGTGTCCTCATGACAAAGTAATCTATCTGATTTTTCTTACCATTTTTTTTCCTAGGAGAATTAGCCCACCAGACAGAGAGAACACCAGGTTTCTTGACTGCCTTCTGTCCATTTCCATCTCAATTATCCCTTTGCCTCTGCTGGTCTTGAAAGCCCTTCCTTCATACTCTCTCCTGCCTTCTCCAGATCAAGCTGGAAGGCAATGGGGCCACCCTCCTAGCCCAGAACTCCTACCTCCCTTCCTGTGTGCCAGCTTAAGGGAGACTACTTTTAAACTGCCTCCAAATAGCCAGTAAACCTGCCACTCTTTCCTCCAGAGAACCCGGCCAGCTCAAGGCTCCATTGACCCTCTCCACAGCATTTACTCTCAAAAATACAATTCCAATACAGTAAAGATTCTAGTCTCCCAGCGTGGATTTCCAATTACCCACACTCGGCCAAGTGGCAGCCACTTCATTATAATTCTGTAATTGCCATATAGAATTCCTATAAATTTGCTGTTAATTTTTAACTACTTCATCCTTCTCTTAGAAAGTGTAGCAATAATTTGAAAATCTATAGACGATATTTTTAAGTGGATAGAGGCAGAGTAGGGGGAATAAAATCCAGTGAGGGCTAGGTCTAGAGGGAAATCCTAATAAAACAGTAGTGGGGTGAGCCTGAGAAGGCAAATCTGGGGCTTCCTCAACTTTGATGTGAACATTTCTTCCAAAATATGTGGTGTATTGGTGTCAGCAGGGATTGATCAGAGTCTGATCCGGGAAGATCCTGCTCTGAAATGAGAATGGCTTTGCGCACTGGGTTCTCCGTGAACAAGCGCATTCCCTGCCCCCACTGGGAGGTAATTTACAAGCTCGGCTTCCGAATGTAATCTTCCCGCATTGTACTGCTCCATGGTGCCTCCCTGAATTGCAACACAGACCAGGTCTATAAAAGATGTTTCAGAGGAAATGGCAGCCACACAGGATTCCCCCCAACACACACACACACACACATACAGCCCCCCACCAAACAAGTGAACACCCAGGTGCTCAGCAGAGAAATTAGCCTGCCTTTCAGGAGATGCTAATGACAGAGAAGTTGGGAGGGCATGAGGGACAGCCACAGAGGACACTGTTGGGCCCACAGGAGCTCCAGGCGCTGGGGACCGTGGGGAGATGGGCTAGGTATTCCTAGCTAAGAACAGCCTGCTTCTCTCTGAGGAGGTCTCCGACGGTCAGAAAATAAGAAAGCTGGATCTAGAGGAAGCCTTAAAGGGAGACTTTGTCAGTGAGAATGTGCTGGGTGAGATTTATTTGGCTTGGATGTTTTGGTGAAAGGTGGCCATCAGAGGGCTAGCCGCTGGTCACCTACAGCCAAACAGTGAGGTCATTGACACCTATCTGTATTTGGCTCAGGAAGGCAGGAGCATAAGCCGTACTGGATGCCCAGGGACAGGGGAAGGGGGAGTAGAGCTGTCCCTGGTGCTGAAGGACTCACTCTTGCAGGATTGAAGTGCTGAAGACCTACAGCTCTCCTTCCTGGCTGTCAGGAGGGTTGCAGCCAGGGACCTCCACGTCCAGTCCCTGTCCCCACCCCTTGGAAGAGGGAGATATTGGCTCCAGGCTAGAGGCGGGTTATCAGGCGGCAGCAGCGATGAGAAATTGGGCCACGGAGCGATTTGAAGGTCCCAGTGTTTGATCTACTGCAGGGCTGGCTCCTTGCAGCTTTGCTGCTCCCGAGTTTGGTGACCTGAGAGAATTAAAGCTGCCTTAAATACAGTCTCTGTTGGCTGTATATTAATCAAGCAGGAATCAAAAGTCACAGCATCCTAGGGAAGCAAGAAAAGGCACAGACGGCTCCCCCCCCCATCCTGATGCAGCAGCTCTCAGCAGGAGGAGAGGTTGGGAGCTGCTATGAGCAGCACAGGGCCCTCAGCTGGCTGCCAACTTCCCCCAAACCTCCTTGCCAGTGAATTCTCAGAAACCTCATGCCTTGGAACTTTAGAGTTGTGTCGATGCCAAAATAGCATTGGACCCCAATGCCACCATAGATCAAGGAAGAGGAGGGGTCCCCCACACACCCCTGACAAGGAGTGAGAGGGAGCAGAAGGATAGGAAGCCAGATGGGCTGGGGGCCCCAGAATAGCCTCATGTCTAAGTCCCCCAGCAGAGAAGTCCCACTTCCCTTCTCTTGGCAATCGTTAGGGAATCTGGAGAAGCAAGCAGCATCCATGGCCCCTTTCTCTGCTGCACTATCCTCCAGTAGGCACCAGTTGACGAAACTTTCCTGGTATATTCTGAGTTGTCAGGCAGAGTTGACACCAGCCAGGGTCCTGCCTACCCCTCCCTCCTAACCCTGGCTCACTCCCCTCAAAGGCTGAGAAAGAATACAGATGTGGCCTCTGCCACCCTGGGAGTGAGAGGAGGAGAGTCTGCAGGTACGAGTCTGTTCCTCTGCTTCCTGGCAGACAGGTATGTCTCTACCCCTAATGAGTCCTGAGACAAGCTCAGCTCCTATAAAACTTCATTGGAAGAGCCTCCCACCCCATCCCCAGTGCCCCCACCTCTCAGCACTGGCCACCTCTTGGCTCCATCTCTCTGTTTCTGTCTCTAGTTTGGCACTGGCCGCCTGACACAGTGCACCTGCCTTCTCAGGGTCATGCACTTTGCCAGGACAGCGCTGCCTCTCTGGGCCTTTGTGGCTTTGGGCTCCTAATGAGCTTTTAATGAACTATTTCTTTGGCTTTAGGGGCAGGAAGGGGCAGAGGAGGAGCCAAGAGCCAGCCCCTTCACATTCTGCTTCTTGCAGCCTTGAGGTTGCTTTTTAACTGGCTGAGGCTATAGGCAGATGTTTGACCCAGAGACTTTCAGATTTGTTCAGTTGGGAGGACTTGACTTTCACAGTCCTTGGACTCAGGCTAACCCCTGTTCATCATTCCCTCTCTAGAGGGTCTCCCTGGGTCTGTCTCTTTGTTGCCTCTCCTCAACCAAGGCTGAAGGAAGGGTCACTGGTTTTTCAGTTAAGTAAGGTTTATTTTAACTGATGGCAAATTGAAGAGTCCGGCTATTTCACTTGCTGTCTACGGAGAGGCAGGAAGCACAGAACAGGTCCTCTACCATAGGCAGCTCAGATCCATCCCCTGTGGATGAAATGACAAGCCTTGACCCCTTCCCATGGCTCACTGCTTAGGGACCCTCAGTGCTTTATGTCTTCAGTTCAATTCGAATTGAACTTTGGCACAAATTCATGCCTGTCACAGTTGTTTGTTATCATTGTTTAGTCACTAAATCATGTCTGACTCTTTATGACCCCCCTGGACAGGAGCCCACCAGGCTCCTCTGTCCATGTGAGGGATTCCTAAATGTCAAGCACGCGGTCTTCCCTTCCTGACACCCTGGGGCATGTGGAGCTGCTGTTAAACCCTTTTCCTGGAGCACACAGCCTTGTTCTACAGGTTCTTGTGGGTGACTCCCAGTCCCTCTTGGGAGCTGGAGATGACAGTGGCTTCAGCTGCTGGTCCAAGCTCCCCCTTGGAATTCCTTCAAGGCTTTTCTCCACTGAATAAAATTAAGGTGGAAAAGGTCTGCGTGAGACACAAGACAGAATTTCTTGACAGCCAGGGTGATAAAAATCTGAACGAGTTCCCCAGAGAGATGTCTAGGTCTCCCTCAGTGGAGTACTTCAATAAAAAGGAAAAAGACAGTGCCAGTCCCTGAAAGCTTTCGTGGCTGCCAGATAGAAGGCAGAAGACTGGACACCGTGATCCCAATGTCCCCTCCAGCTCCATAATCTGGGCCTATGAGTGTGCTTCTCCCTTCCAGGGACTGTGTCTCGCTGTGGGGTGGTGACCAGAGAGTTACAAGATGCTGGCGCTGTTCCTGGTGCTGCAAATGAGGGTGCTGAGGGCAATCAAGTGCCCAGGAGGGCTGTCCTGGGTGGGGTGCCTGGAAGAGCGAGTTATGTAGGCTTCTCTGCTCCCACAGCCTCTGCTGGTGATAAACCTGTAACATGAGCCCTGCCCTAGTGTAAGCACAGGCTATCATCAGTCATTTTGCACTGGGGACCCTGCCATCCAAGGGCATCTCATCTGTGAGCCAGCCAAAGCTGGAATCTTCATCTCCAAGCAAATGCACTGACTTGCTGTACCTCTCAGGACTTTTTCTTTTCTGCGGTCATTCTCCATGTTGGCACAGGGAGCCAAGTAGATACACCCAGATTTAGACAGACAGGAGAGCTTGGGTGGTGGGCCAGGCTCAGAGTGCGAGATGAGGGTCCATGAAATTGAGTCTCTCCTGACAGACCAGCTAGGAACCCTGCAGAAGGGCTTCCTCTGTCCAGTGGCAGCTTCTCTCCTTGGTTTCATCATAGAGTTCAGCAACTCTACTGAGTTCTCACGACCTCCTGCCTAATGAGAAAGAGGAAATTCAAAATAATTGCCAGGCAGACTGAGCGGCAATGTGATTAGTAAATGCCCAGGCTACTGCAAATGACGATTACATTAACAGATTTGGTTTGGGGTTGATCCTGTTAGGAGAGAAAGCCAAGGGCTAATGATGAGGATGCTCAATGGAGCACATGAGCCAAGCACAGTCGTGGGAGGGAAGCGAAAGACTCGTGTAGTTTGTGAACTGGGAGGCTTATTTTCCAGCCTGAACTCTCCCTCTCCCTAGCTGTGTGACCTTCAGCCACTTCTGAGATCCTAGACGTGTCATCATAAACCGAATGGGCATCATTCTCCCTTCCCCGTCTACTATGTGAGGATCAAGTGAGATGAAAAGGTTAGAAAAGCACTGAGCCAGTGCAAGGTATTGTTACAGTTAGCAATCAATAATGAGAATAAATCACCACTTTTTCGCTTTGTACACTCTTCATTCCCAAGAAGTTTAAGCAAACAGTCGGGCTCTTGAGGCTTGAAAAAGAATTCTGCCCTTCTCCCTCCTCTGGCCCTCTCCAGACCCTGTGGGTTCTGGGGGCCAGCATCCTGAGTGGTGGCTTGGCCACCCTGAAGATTTCAGATCTGTTTCTCCAAGGTTCTCTCAGTACAGCCCGCCTGCTGGCCAGGAGCTCACAGCCCAGATGCAGCAGGAGCCTGTAAAGAGCTTTCCAGGGCTGCAGCTGCCGAGCCTCTTTCCCACCACGCCCCGAGGTGGAACATCACAGCGCTGGCTGATTTCAGATGTTCTCCCGCTCTGTGCTGAGCTCTCTCCCCCTCTCCAGAAGAGGAGAAAGGAGAAGTCCTGGGGGCTCATTTAAAATAAATAAAGCTTGGCAACAGTGCTGAGTGGGAAAAGCAGGGAGGAATGGCACCCACAACCCTTCTCTGAGTGCATTCCTCTGGCTCCCAGGCCCCGAGGGGAGAGGAACTTGCCAAAGAAAGATGTGCTTATAACTGCAACCCTGTGCAACTTCTGGCTTTGCGCATATATCTCGAGTGTGCCCTTTGCTTTCAGTCTCCTTATATTTATTATGTTTAATTTTGCCGGGACATGGTTGTAAGTGAGACGGATGGACCCGAATGTGGCTGGCAAACGCCTCTTAATTAAACAGATAAATAAACTTCCTTTGCACGCCAATTCTTACTTTTGCTGCAGTCTCTGCTGGGGCCAAGTGGGACAGCACCAGGAGTGGGGGATCCCCGTCGAGCTGGAAGGTGGGTGCTGGCCAAGGCAGCCTGGGCCGGGACTGACTTAAACACCTGGGGGCTCAGGAATGCAGGGGGCGCCAAGGGTGGGGGCACCCTCAGCGGCCCCTCCTTGTGGTACTGACCTCAAAGGGGAGGCTCTGGCCGGTGTGAGTGGGCCCTCTGCTGGACGCCTCTGGCATGGCCCGATCAGTCAGGGCCGTGCACTCCCACCCTGTCCCGGCAGGGGCTCCTCTGCCAACTTTCCTGCCCTTCTGGGAGAACTGGACACACTAGGAGGAAACACAAATAGTCCCCACCCCCAAGATAGGGAAGCCGCAAACCTTCAGGGAATCTGGGGGGATCCTCCATTTTACACGATGACTAAAAAGCTTCTTCTTGTCCTCAACCTGACATTCCCCCAGTGGTGTCTGCTAGAGGCACCCCAAACAGCCTCAGGCTTGGACCTGTCCCCTGACTCCACTCAACGCCACCCCACTGTGGAAGTGGGGCATGAATTCCCCTGGGAGAGTGTTCAGTTGGTGATGTAGGCATCTGGTTGGCTCACATAAAAGATACTTCTTGGGTCATCCCACGCCCCCTCACGCACACACCCTGTTCCCTGAGCCACAGCCACCTTGGCCCACTCCACCCTCCCATCTCCATGGAGACGCTGGGTACAATTCTGCCGCTCCTGCCTCCTTGGCCCCTCAGTGCTCACACCCAAGCCTGTGCCAAACACCCCGACATTGGGGCACAGAGCTCTGGCTCTGCTGGAAGCACGGAGCACGCTGTCTTTGTAGATCATGGCCCAGCTGCCATCGGAGACGGTGAGCTCACTCCTTGTCTTGGGAGGCCTTTGCCAAGCTCCATGCTGTCCTCCCTGCGTGGGGTGAAGCCTGAGGACGCCAGTCTGGACACTCAGGAGGGGAAAGAGGCCCAGGCCCATGTGTAACTTAACCCCCACCCGGCCTCCCCTAAAGGGACTGCAGGGCTTCCTGTTCTTGCTGGGCTCTGCCCAGGTGTGGCCTTGGAATTTCCAAAGGATCGGACTTGGGGTGTTGTCTTGGGCAACAATCTCCCAAGTCATTTGGCCACAGAACTGCCGCCTTTGTTAAGAACACTGACCATTTTAAACACTTTGGCACATGCTGCCCCAGGGAGACCCTGTGTCCCCATTTCACAGAGGTGCGCACCAGAGTCTGAGAGTGCTTTAAAGCTACATGGGCCTGAATCTCCCAGGCAAGCTTGCCCAGAATGGCTGGGGGAGATGGGGGAGCCCCAGCACCCCCTGTAGGGTCTCCTCCAAGGAAGGTGACACAGGGTGGGGGCAGGAAGGAGCCAGGAGATCTCCAAAGCCTGGGAACCACCCGGACCTTTTGAGGTGCCTCCTTGCCTGACATTTATAGTGGTGCCCAGGAGCGCAGAAATAATTACAGCTCAGTTCCTGCCTCCCTAACAAGGCCCTTCTCAGATTCAGGGCGAACAGGATATTTTTTTCCTTGGCTCTTTTTTTTAAGTAGTGAATATTAGCACTGGATTGACAGCTCTTCCCAGCTCGCAGCCTCCCTTTGCCCCAGAAGCGGGGGCAGCTGAGCACGGGGTGCCCGGGCATCCCCTACCCACCACTCAGGGCGGCCCACCCTGGCCCAGGAGACACCAGGGGCTCTGGAGGGGCCCAGGAGATCTGAAGAACATAGTACCCCACAGTCTCATGCCATGCCTCTGTACCTGGCGCTGGAGCTTCTGGGACAGAATGGCACAATTCAGAAACAATCACACTAAACATGGTCTGTGCCATTGAGGGGCTCCCAGGAGCACGGTTGGAGGAGCCCAGAGCATTCTCCCCTTTCTCCTCCAGACTACAGACAAGGGATCCTCCTGACACCGTGTGGACATCCACCCCAGGGGCACTGATTTTTCTGCAGCAGCCTGGCCCAGCCCTCTGTACCTGCACTTCCTAGATGCTCCAGCAGCTGTGGTCCACTCATCACAGGAACAAGGAGTGGGGGGTGGGGCTGGGGGTAGGAGCACGGGCAGCCACGCTCACCCCTGCCAGGAGCTACTGAAGGTACTGGCTTGAGGCTGTGAACCAGCCAGCATCCTGCCTTCCTGACACTTCAGTTCCTGAAGGGGAGACCAGGAAGGGGCCAGAGAGACTGTTCAGCTCTTCCATGGCCTAATGTCCCCCAAAAGGCACACCTTGGTGAACTGAGGCCTCTTCAATTTGCCGTTTAGTAATTGGCTGTAGTGAAAGTCGTAAGTTCAGGAAATAGCGCAGGAGGCCGTGGGTACACAGCCCCATCCTGAGACATGAGCCAGACATACACGTTGTTCAGGTCCTTTTTCTGGAGCTTTTCTTTCAGTTCTGTTTTGCTGTTCTCACTCTGGCTGGAGCCCCGGTGTGATTAGGTGGCTGATGGAGGCAGGTGTTCAGACACGTTCCCTGGGCCTGACACCCTCTGGAGGTGAGGCTGGAAGGCAGGTGCCTGGGCCGAGATGCTCACTGATGAGCTGGTATGAGGCTGCTGGAAGCAATACTGCTCCCGAGGCTGGCACTTTAGTCACCACCCGTTTTCTCTGGGCCAATAACTGAGCTCAGGAGTCCCTCCAGGAAAGCTTCCCTGACCACACCCCACATCTAAGCTCACCCAGATCAGAGCCCCACTATCCTGTGCTTTCATAGCTCTCGGTACAGGAGGCTGCTGTCTTGGTTTGCTGGCTTGGTTTCCCTATGAGAAGACGTGTTCTCTTCCAGCACGGAGAACTTTATTTCTACAGCTCCAGAAACTGCTGCAGTGTCTGCACACAGCAGATTCATAATAAGTAAAGGCATAAGAGTCCACTCAGAGGGTGTCTGTCTCCTGTGCTTTGGCACTGTTTAGGATACACTCCCAAGTTCTCTTATGGGAAGGATAAAGTGTTGATCTCAGTAGCTACTCTGTAACAACACTGAGTTGGCAAGTGAATGGGTCATGGCCAGGGTGGACATGGAGTCCAGGGCTGAGGGTGAATGCCACATGGCTGCCCCAAATTCCTGTGTAACAACTGGAGGTGCCAGAAGAGGACAGAGGAAGGGGAAGGCTTCTGAAACAAGAAGACAGAGCAGCATGACTTGGGAGGCAGGCAGTCTTCAGGGCTGCCCGGGCTCTATGACCAGCGCCACCCTGGGAGGCCACCCGCCACAGAAGAGCAAGGTCTCTGCTGGCAAACGCTCTACCCAGTCGGGTGCCCCAGGCCTCAGCACACCACCCTGTCTCTGTCCTATGCTGGAGGGGTGCCTCTTCTGGGGTGCTAAGTTAATAACCTGTCCAGCCTGAAGGCAGGGGTGGTCTCTGCAAGTCCATAGCCCCCATCCCCATTCTGTGCCAGCGCCACCTCTGGGATCAGCCCAGTGATGGATTCCCCAAAAGAAAGGCCAGGCAAAGACGGCTACCCAACATGATGGTCAGCTCTCCCACCACTACCTCTCCTTTGACTCTCAACCCTTCTTCTGTCTGCCTCCCTGCCAGATGTGGTCCGGCCTTTTCCTTCCTAGAGGAGGAAGAACAGGAAGTGTTTCATTCAAGGGACATGGGGTGCCCCAGAGAAGGGCATCCAAGGGGCACACCCCTGCCAGATGTGTTCAAGCTGAGCTTCTTCCCAAATGGCTTGGAGGGAGCCCAGCCTCAGTATCCCCCCGACAGCCCCTCCTTGCTGCTTCTTCCTAAATGGCCCTCATGGACACATTCTGCAGCAAGTGTTAAGTCTCAGACATCAGCCAAGCAACCTTTCAGGCTGGGAGAAATCAAAGCCCAAAGAGGACAAGCAAATTTCCTAAGATCACACAGCAAGTGCCTCCACTGGACTCCCAAGCCAGTGAGTGGGTCTTCCCACTGCCAGGCAGTCCCAGCCCTGCTTCCCTCCAGAGTAGGGCTTGCTCCCCAACAGTAAGAGCACAGGAATCTCAGGTGTCTTTAGACAGGACTGGTGAGTCCAGAATCGGTACTAGGTCTCTGGGATTTGCCCCTTGCCCGGAGGAAGTACACATAAGTGGGAGCAAGAGGCTGGGTATGGGCCCTGCTGTCTCTGCCTCCAACAGTGGTGAGGGGCAGGCTGTCCCTCTCACAGCCACGCTCACCTGTGGCTTGTCCTGGTAAACTGGGCTTGGTCAGGGGGCATCTGGCAAGTGTGGACACATGGCAGGCCCGTGTGTGTGCGTGTGTGGATGGTGAAGCTGCAGATTTATGCACATGTGTACACACACACACCTGTCACGGTGCAGGGCACAGTCAAGACTTCTGCCAGGCGAGGACTGGGGTCAGGGATCTGATTGTGCACTCAGGCTCCATTGATGTGCGCACACCAAGTCCAGCGTGTTTGGATACGGGGAGGGGAGGATGCGGCTGTAGCCACTGCCCCTTGCCGCCCTCCCCGGTGAAATTAGTGTCCACAAGGCCATGTGTCTGGGGCAGGGCTGGGGTATAAACGGGCTCCGAGGGCCAGCGGGAGGGTGGGAGAGGCTCCCAGGGGCTCCAGTCGGGTTTCCAAGCCCCGGGCAGCGGGAGACGCTTCTCCAGCGAGGAAGCCTCTGCGTAGATGCCCTCATTACATCACCGACATCCCCGCCACTGAGCCGGCCTCCCTTAGAAGAGGCGCTTCTCCAAACGCCAAGCAGGACCAAGCGCCTTCCGGTCGGGCCGCAGAGCCGGCAGAGCGGCTCCTGCTCTCCGCAGCGGCCGGTGGACAGAGCAGGGGGCAAAAGGAGATTCCAGACCCCAAAGCCGGCAGTGGCCGTTGGACGCGGGGAGGAGGAGGAGGGGAGCGGAGAGACCCGTGGGAGGGTGCGAGGGCTGGCCGCGCGGGCGCCAGCGGGCGAGGGGTTAAGTGTGCGATCAGCGGTTGTGCCGTCGTTCCGGATTCTCTTCCCTCCGCGCGGGGCTGTTTGATGTTGGAGTACGCCAGGGACTCCCCCTCCCACCGCTACACACGCGCGCACACGCGCACACTCACACACGCACACGCACCACTCTTTGCAGACAGGGCTCCGGTGGCTCCAAAGTGACGGACTCCCTCTCCCCGGCTCCCCCTCAGCCATTCTCTCGCGCATAGAGCCTCCCTTGCCATCTTCTCGCGCGCGCTCTCCCTCCAGCGTCCCCGCCCGGGCAGGGGAGCACTGGGCAGAGGCGCGCCGCTTTCCTTCCATGCCTCCCTCTTAAAGAGCGCCACGAGGGGGAGGGGAGGGCCGGAGGAGGAAGAGGAGGAGGAGACCGAGAGGGCGCCCGGGAGGCAGGGCGCGCGCACACACCGAGGGACGCGCGGAGGGTGCGAGCCGCGCAGCGAGCGCAGAGCTTCCTCGGCCGCCGGGCGCCCCCCAGCCGCCCCATGCTGTGCTCCATGGCGAACTCGGGCTGCCTCCTGCTGTCCAACTCCGGCAGCATGCTCCCGCACTCCGTGCCCTGCCCGCCCGCCTTCCTCTACCTCCAACAGGTAAGCGGCCCCCGGCCCCTCGCCCGGCGCACGTGCGCCCCGCGCCGCCGCCCACACCCGCACTCGGCCGCCTCCGCGCCGCCGCCGCCGGGGCCCCGCTGCGCTCCCCGCGTCATGGCGCCGGGGCCGGGTGGGGGGAACTGCGCCCCTGCGCGGCGGCCGAGCGCGGGGGCACCTGGGGCGCGCGCGGCGCGGGGCCGGGGGCTGGAGTTTGGGGCGTCGCTCGCAACTTTTCCGAAGGCACGGGAGGGGGCGGCGGGCGGAGTCTCGGGGGAAGCCGGAGGGGCGGGGAGGGGGCAGGGGTTCTCGGCACCCTGGTCACTTTGGGGAACTTCGCGCCGGGCCGCAGGGCCCCTCTCTGTCGGGTCGGCAATGCCAGGGGGCCGCGCAGAGGCGACGATGGGGGCGCGGAGCTCTGCTGCAGCGGGACTGCGCGCCGGGCCTCGGGGGAGGCGGGCCACCCGCCTGGTGGGGCTGGTTAGGGAGGCCCCTGGAGCTCCAACCGGGGAGGGGGCTGGGCCAGACTTTTGCAATCTGCGGGGCTGCGCAGGAAGCTCGGGCTGGCGAGGGGGGTGCTGGAAACCAAGGGACTCTGAGCCCCCAAATCCCCAGGACGATCCACGGGGAGGTGCGCACAGGACATAAGCTGCCGGCTGCCTGCTGGGCCGTGGTATGGGGGGCGGGAGTCCTATGATCCCACCCAGTGCGGAATCAGTGGGGACATTGTACTGGGGACAGAGCAGGGGACTCCCTCGCCTCCTCCAGCCCCTTTGGTCTCTCAGGGCTGCAGTTCCTGGTGCCAGCTTGGCCAGAGCCAGCTGGGGGCTGCAGTACCCTGCCTAACCCGCCCTAGCTGCCCACACCTTCCGACCTGCCCTCCCCGCCCCACCCCCCACTCCGGGATGCTGTGAGGCTGCCTTCTTTATCTTAAGGACCCTCACCCTCTGCTTGGGCCTGCAGGGTCGAGGTGACTGCTTGGGGAGGCCTGGGGCTTGAAGGGGAAAGATGGTGAAGCCAAGGTAGCTTCAGGCCGACCATCCTAGGGCCTGCCTGACCCAGAGAGAGGGCTCCCATAGGACCAGGTCTGTACCCTGGGCCGGATGTAGAGATGGGAGGCAGAGGGCAGAGGATGTCACCCCAAGGCTGATGGTCAGAGTCAGGCCAGGCCTAAGTGACTGTGTGGCTCCACCACCTCTCCCAGGGGTGTGTTTGAAGGGAGGATGGCAGAAGTGTATGTTTCTTGGAGACACAGAGAGGTCCAGGTGGAGCGGGCCTTTGGATGGTGGGTTCTTGTTCTTTGGTACCCCTGTGGGCTCTCCAGGGGGCCAAGAAAGAGCCATCGGAGGTGACCCAGCCTGAGCTGGGGACACAATAGAGAAAGATGGGGTCCTCGGCTGTGTCCTGAGGCTGCTGGGTGCTTGGGTTGGCCCCTCACTAGTATTCACGCAGAAGGAATTGCCAAATGTCAGCAACTGCAAAGGAAGGGATAGGGGACTGACTACAGATCTGGAGCAGAGGGCGGCCGGAAGCGGCCTGCGACCCAGAGCCTTTGGTCCTTGGTCTCACCCTCCCTAGGACCACCTGTGATGTCTGAGCAGTCCTGGACACAGCCCAGTGGCAACAAGAGCTGCTAAGAGGGCCCCCATACCCACAGGCCGCGGGCATCCAAGCCCAGGCTGGGGCCGATTCCCAAAATTCCCCATCGTCACTGAGTCACAGATGATCAGGGTGCGACCTCGAGGGTCCACCCCGAAGGTCCGTCTCCCATTGCCTCCTAAACTTCCATGAGCGCAGGAGTCCTCTGGGGATCTCTGAGGTGGAGCCTGTGGATCTGCATTTCTGAAACAGTCCCAGGTGGTCATGGGACCGACCATTCCAAGTATCCAGGATCTGCCTCACCCCCAGGACCCCTGACAGGCATGCTCTGGGCTTCAGGAAAAGGCTTCCATGAGTAAAATGTAGAAATGGAGACCAGTCCACAGCTTATTGGCTGTGTTAGGCAAGTCACTTCTCCTCTCTGAACCTCAGGCTCTTCCTCTGAGACAGAGGGCAAAAGACCGTCCCTCCCAGGCTGAATGGGAGGTCAACTTAAGATGAAGTAGCGGCATGCTTCCAAAAAATGCCAGACAAGCGTTTTGCGTCGTCTTGATGAAGTCAGAACAGTGCTCATAGTTGGGGTAAATGCACCAAAATGGCCAGAGGCCAAGGCACTCCCTTCCTCCAGCGGTGAGTAGATGTGTCCCCCGCTGGTAGCATTTGGAGCTTTCTGTAGGGGTGGGGGGGACGGCAAAAAGACTGCAGATGAGACAGACACATCCCACGTGGGCATCGGCCATGAGTAGAATTGTTTGTGGGAAAGCCAGAGTGTGCATGTTGGGCCAAGCTATGAAGCACCCAGTTTCCTTCACAGCTGTTCTACAGGAGATGGTCGTGTGTCTCAGTGGACTGGGAAAGATCTAGAACGCAGCCATTTCCTGGCTGTTTGTGGGGACACACTTTTATAGGAGCACAGGCAGCTCTGGTGGTCCGGGACCAACAGCAAACGAATAATAGTGTTCAGTCCAAGACCCCACACGTTCCAAACCCCCTTTGAAGTGAGACGGCCTCCCGTGTCCCCTGAACGTGGCGGTCCTGGGAGGAGGAGGGGCTCAGGGTGGCCCTGGCCAGGAGCTTGCCTCCCCTGCAAGATCCCACCGAGGGCTTGCAGGGCTTCCGCATGAGTGAGCCTTGGTGCCATATGCAGGCTGTGTATTCAATCTCAACACACGTTTGATAACAGGAGCAAAAGACGTGAAATCAAGCAAGACAAGAGACGTAGTTTTCGGCGCATTAAGATGCGCGTTTAAACAGGCAAGCTTCTGAAACATAGAGTCTTTCGAACTGGAAATTCGAAAATAAAACCTCCACCAGGAGAATTCTGTTCTCTCTTCTATTAAAGCATCAACCTTTCCTCACAGCATGGGCTGTACCCCGAGTGTGCAGAGCACGGGGCCGGGTCCCCTCTGAGACGCAGCGGCTCTATAATTAATTCGAGGAGCTTGTTGTCAGGCATCCCTCCTCTCAGTCTCTCGGCTGTGCTGGTATTTTTCAGAATTCTAACAGTTCAAGGCAGGACTTCAGGTCACCCAGCACCAGGAGCGAGTCAGCTGGTTTGGGCTCCAGTGTCCCATCAGAGCTCACCCGAGTGGCCTCAGCCTCTCTCAGGTTGTACCCCCACAAAGCCAGGTTTCTCAGCCTGCTACCTGGGGGCCCTGGCTCGTCCAAAGCCCAGGGCTATAGTCCCCCACATCCGGTCCCTAATGAGGACCCAGGGATGGGACACAGAGAGACCGTTGTTCTGGTACATTGCTGCCAGCGAAGGTGGGACTGCTACTTAGCATCTTTCAGAGCAAAAAGGACCTCATCTGGAAATCCGGAATGTCAGCAAGTCTCCCCATGGGGGTTGGAGGGGGGTGCTAGTCTGGGTTCCAGTAGAAGAAAGTTATAGACAGTGGGAAGAAAAACCCCCAAACCCACAGAATGGGAATTTTTGTCACGATAATCACTTATTACTAAGCTGTAGTGTCCTAAGAAAGAGAGTATTATCACTACATCCAATTGGGAAGCCGGGGAATCACTCAGGGAGAGAGAGAGATGTTAAGTGCCTTAAGTTTTCTAAAAAAGAGCTTTGGTGACAGAGAGGCAGAAACTGTATTTGGCAGGTTGCTGGCAGGTCAGAGAGGGACCAGACCCTGGAGAGTTGAGCACCTGGGGTCTTCCTGAGGGGCTGTGTTTAGAATTGTGCCCATCTTGTCGTCTTTACGTTCTTAATCAAGGTGAAATCACAGAGAGCTTTGGTAGCCGTTGGCGTGAACATTGCTGGTCAGCGGAAGTTTCCTCAGAGGACGTGGTGTGTCCATCCAGCCTCTTGATGGAAGACAGATTGCTTCTTGGAGTTGGTCGAAAAAGCATTCCCTTGGGGGGTGGAACCTGAAGGCACCTCGGGGAGGCCCGGGAATTCTAGGGTCTGTTTTGAGGTTGGTTAGGAAGCTCTGTTCTTATTAAGAATCATTATCTTTGGGGTAGCAGCGCTGCTAGTCACCAGAATTTTTACTGAGGATTAATTGCCGTAGCAAAGGCAGCACCTTCTGTGCACGCCTGGGCATCTCGTCTCTGTTTCCAGGCTGCTGGCACATCACCACGGTGCAATTCCAAGGACCCCATCTGAGACACGCTTGTTTGTGGTAACATAACGTACCTGTGAGTACTCCCCAGCCAGAGGACAGGAACAGGCACGGAACAGCAACTTTCCACCTGCATCTTAAGAAGTACGGGCTATTGAGGTCTGTACTGGTGGCCAGAGCTGCCATATCCTAAAAATTATCCCATGAACTGGAGAACTTCATCAGACCAGTAGTCGAGGTCTCATGACACTCATTCTAAAACTAAGCCAACTGGTCAAGGGGCCCCCACACCCCACCCCGCCCTGCCCTGCCCCAGGGAATCCTTGTGGATGGCTCTGTTCTAGGTGCCTGTGCCTTGAACCATCCAACCTTAGGGGGAAACCAGCTTACTCTGGCATCGTTTGATTGCTCAAGTAACTCAGTTATTGCTGTGGGTTCTTCGCCAGTTTTTGCTCTTCGGCAGCGCATGTTTGTTCCTGAATCCACTGAGTGTATGTGTACGTCTTATAGTTGAAACTGAGGTGCGCAGAGGTTTTTATTGTTGCTATTTAGTCGCTCCGTCATATCTGACTCTCTTGCGACCCCATGGACTGTAGCCCACCAGGCTCCTCTGTCCATGGGATTCTCCAGGCAAGAGTACTGGAGTGGCTTGCCATTCCATTCTCCAGGAAGGGAATCCCTTGCTGACCCAGGGATCGAACTCAGGTCTCCTGCATTGGCAGGCAGATTCGTTACCACTGAGCCCTCTGGGAAGCCCACGGAGAGGTTAGGTAATAGTTAACTTGTAAAGCCCCTGAGGAGCAGAGCCCGGATTCTAGCTCAGGCAGACGGACCCCAGAAATCACACACTGGTGAGGAGCAAGCTGCCCCCACCCTCCAGCCGCTTTCCTCGCCGTGTGCAAAGGAGAAGTAAGGCAGCTGCAGTCTTGAGTTGGGGAACATGGAAGCAGCCTGCCTCTGAAACCTGAGGGGCCTGGCCTGTTGTATCTTGCTCCTTGGGGTGAGTGGGTTTCTCTGAAGAGCATGGAGCAAGCTATGTCTGGCTGCACAGGCAATGAGCGTGGCAAGGAGTGGTGGCTGAGGGGGGTCCAGCCCTGGGCATGGATGGAGGGCCACCTCGGGTAGGAGGGTCAGACCCAGCAGTGTGTGAAGACTGGGCAGAGCTGAGTGGCCTCAGACCCCCAACTCTGCTCTGGGGCCTCCCTGCCCAGAGGCGAGGTGCATGGGGCTGGGGACAGGTTTTCCCAGGGCAGAGGAGCAGGGCTGGCGGGCATGGGTGAGGCCAACAGCCATTTGGCATGCTGGGAGGTCAGCAGAGGGCAGGGAAGAATACTGCAGCCCAGCAGACCTCGCTTGCAGCCTCTCCTCTCCCCCTGGCACGGCCAGATGCCCACAGCCTACCAGACCAGCGGGCAGGCACTGAGCCCCCCAACTTGGGGGGTCACAGAATACCACCACCCGTGGAGGAGGCGAGGCTGAGGTCCCAGCCCAAGTGCCCTCCGTCTCCTGTCCTCGGTCCTGGGGACGGTCACCCGCAGGCAGCTCAGAGCAGAGTATCAGGTTCCTGGGGCAGGAAGAGGGAGGCTGGCAGGACCTCAAGCCAGCTCTGGGGCGGCACTTGCCACCCAACTCGAACCCGGGCCAAAGACAGTGGTCCCTCACAGGAGGGCGGGTGTCAGGAGGGAGGTCGGCAGCTGGGGGCTTGTCTGTGACCAGTGCCGAGTCCCCTCCGGGTCCCTGAGGCAGCAGTACACTGCTGGCCTGCAGAGGGGCCTTGGTGGCCACCCGGGACCCCTGGGGACCCCAGCGAGGCTGCACATTGCTGACCCTCCTCACGCCTCTTCTTCAACACCTCTTTCCGTGCCTCCTCCAGCCGTCAGCCTTTCCCTCCACCTTCGGGTCAGCGACTGCCCCTAGAATATTCCCTGCTGCTGGGGCTCTGCGGCCCTCTTCTCCCATTCCCCCCAGCCTGTGTTCTCACCTCTCCCGTATCCACTTGCGCCATTTTCCCCTTCGCCCCTGCCTTCCTCCCAGGGACTCCAGCCTGGGAGTCCTCCCCTAGACTCCTCCCCTAGACTCTGGCCAGCGCCCTCCATGACCTGTCAACCTATCAGCCAGACTGTTACATGGTTCTGTCCGGGGCTGTGCATGCGTTACACATTGCATTTCCTTGGGACCACGGGACTGACTCCAGCCTTTTGCATCACCATCACTGCTGGTTGTGGTCCTTCATGTCCAGGGTCCCCAGGGGAGTGAATCCAGTTCTGGAAGGAGACTGGGTGGGGCTGGGACTTGGACTTGGGCGGGAAGCCTCGGCTGCTTCGGGGAGCCCATGGGTGGCTCTGGGGCCAGCCCACCTGCCACAGTGAAGTACCCACCAGCTACCACAGAGACAAGTCTGCAGCCTCTGAGCAGTCAGGAGCCCCAGGAGGGCAGGCAAGGTCTTTCCACCCCAGGGACCCTTGAGCAGCTTAGGAAGTCAAAAGAGAAGGAGGAGGAGGAGGAGGAGGAGGAGGGTCAGCAGCCATGAGTTATTTATGCAGCAGCTGTTTGTCCCAGGCTCTGCAGTGGGCCCTGGGTGTAGAGTTGAGAATAAGAGCCCCCTGTCCTCTGCTTCCTGGGGCTCACAGGTCCCACTCAACCAGAGAGAACTGGTTCTAGGAGCAGCACACAGCTCTCCTTTTCTGCTTCCTAGGATGTGTCCAGAGCCCAGCCGGGTGGTCTGAGAAGGGAACCAGCCAGTGCCTTCCCTTTGTGGCCAGGGCTTCTGTGTCCAGCTTCTCGGTTGGGATTTTACATCATCTTTCCTTCCCCTTCAGAGGACTTCTAGAGGTGCAGAGACCCCTACTCTCTCCCCCACCCCCAGCCGATACCTGCTCCATCACCAGGCATGGAGTCTCCCACCCAGCCATGGCATCCAGCCTCTTAATCACCCCAACGGGCGGCTCGGGTGTGCCGGGCGTGGTGAGTCAGCTCCGCGTCTGACCATGGGAGCTTGTCCAGGGCCGCAGTGGGGACTCACAGGAGAGGGTTGACCGCTGAGTGCCCCCCACCCCCGAGCTGGAAGGAGGCTGCTTTGTCCCGCTTCCTGAGCCGGTGCAGGGCTGGTCCCGTGTAGACCCCCAGGGTCACCCCCACCAAGTGGCCCTGAGAGGAGGTGCCCCACACCAGCCTTGGAGTGGCCATAGGTCCCCCTGCGTCACCCCAGAAGGGGGAATGGCTGGGGGAACACACTGGCCGTCCTGGGTCCCTCCGCGACTGGCCCTCTGGCCTAGCGCACTCTGGCCTCTCGGGGCCTCTGTGGCTCGTGTGCAGAGCCAGGATACCGATGGCAGGATGCTGAGGGTTGAGCCAAAGTACCATCCAGAAGCAGCGCCGGGGGCCCCTGCATGTTGCCCGGTCGGGCATTCTCCCTGCCCTCATGGAGCTCTCATTCTGGTGCCCAGGGGAGGGGTTGGGTCCACAGAAAAGCAGGTTAGAATGGTGATGGGTGGAGGTGGACGTGAAGGACACATGGTGGAGGCCAAGTGGCGGGGCAGCAGGTCCCCCTGAGAGGGCGGCGAGCACTTAATCCGAACCAGGAGCACGGGCTGTGCTCTGCCAGGACTCATGCTGTCCCCGTCCCCGGGAGAACCCGGCGCTCAGATCACGGCTCCCTGGGCGCCGTCTCAGTTGGACAGATGTCATCTGCGCCTGTGCTGTGCTAAGGGGATCGAGTGCATGTGTGTAAGTGAGGTTGTATACTGTGTGCATGTGGGTTGTGTGTTGTGTGTGTGCACGTGTGGGGTTGTGTGTGTTGAGAAGCCGGAAGAGAGCTCGGACAGTTCGGGTTCCATGTGTGGTGCATGCAGGGCCTGGGACAGGTATGCAAGGGGGGTCCCAAGATGAGGCCCTCGGAAACCAGTCCCCGCAGAAGGTGGGTAGTGTGCAACTTAATCTGACTCGAGCTGCAGGGGGCGGCATGCTGGGGGAAGGCCTGGATTAAGAGTCAGGAACGTTCAAGTCCGATTGCCGCTCTGCCCGACCTGCCATCCTTCTGGGCTTCACTCCCTCATCAGTAAGCGAGCAAGCAGGACCAGGCCAGGGCTGCCCAGACCTGGACGTGGGGTTAGAAATGGAGAACGAATGGGTGGGGTTTTCCATCCCAATTGTATTGTAGGAGGCAAGTTACTGTCGAACCGTGGTGTGTTCAGCGAAGGGTGATTAGCAGGCTCAGTTAAAGGTGCGTAGGGACTCAACCCGGATCTCGGCTGAGGTTGGCAGGTTGGCATGTAAGGGACAACAGACCCTTTCTGCCTGGACAGGAGCAGAGGGTGGGAACAGGCAGTGGTTTTAAAGAAAAATCTCAAAGAACATTTCTAACTGGCACCTTGCAGCTTTTGCACTGGTTGTTATGTGACGTGGTAAGTTCCCTGTCATCAGAGGACTGCAACAGAGGCTGACTGGTTCTCTACCTCAGAAGCTCTAGAGCAGCACTGTCCAATAAAAATATATAGTGCCAGCCAGTGGGAAAGTTTACATTTTCTAGTAGCTACTTGAAAGAACTGAAAAGGAACAGGTGAGATGGGTCTCAATAATACATTTTATGTAACCCGTGCATGCGTGCACAGTCGCTTCAGTCATGTCTGGCTCTTTGCGAGCCTGTGAACCATAACCCACCAGGCTCCTCTGTCCATGGGATTCCCCAGTCAAGAATACTGAAATGGGTTGCCATGCCCTCCTCCAGGAGATCGTCCCAACCCAGGGATTGAACCTGCATCTCCTGCATTGGCAAGCAGATTCTTTACCACTAGGGCACCTGGGAAGCCCTTATTTAGCCCAGGATATCCCAAATATTGTGCTATCACATATGATTAATATGAAACACTTAATGAGATAGCTTACATTCTTGTTTTTGTACCAAGTCTTTGAAATCTGGTGTGGGTTTACACATATGGCACCTCTCCACTCAGATTGGCCACATTTCCAGGACTCTGTGCTCCCCGAGTGCTGTGATTAACATGCTGGGCAGATCCAGAACTTTTCCATCATCACAGAAAGTCAGCTCTAGGCCTCGCTGCTCAAAGTCTGGTCTACGGATGGGCAGTGTGGGGAGTCAGTGAGAAACACAGACCTTATGTTCTCCGTAAACCTCCAGTGTCGGGATCGGCGTGGAGCAGGGGGAGTCTGGGGGAGTCGCGTGGCTCCAGAACTTGGTGTGTTTTGGAGGGATGTGGATGGGGTGGCCCTCAGATCCTTCTTGTGGCTGCAGGTCTCAGAGCCCCACTGCTCCTGGGGCCAGTCTACCGATGGGCTGCGTCCTTGACAAAGTCTCCACCTACCCCTGGCAAAGTGGGAAAACAGAGAATCCAAGCATAGAGACGTTTCTCATAAAGATGAATCTATTCACTTTTGTGTGTGAAATGTCTGTTTTAAGTAAGTGACGGTGACGCTCGCTGTTCACATTGTCAATGTCCTTATTTGGTAAAATAAAAGGCTGGCAACTCAAATCCTCCACCACCCCTCTTTTTAAAAATACATTTCACTAAGTAGTCCTTTTCGGAAGTCTGGAAACCAGTGATTCTGAACAGGGATCCTTGGGCCAAATCCATCCCACCGTCTGTTTTTATTAAAAAAAAAAAAAAAGAAGTTTTGTTGGAACACGGCCACGTTCGTTTGTTTACGCGCTGTCTGTGGCAGCTTTCACGTCGCAGCGGCTGAGTTGAGCAGATGCAACAGAAACCATATGGCCCGCAGAGCTCAAAATATTTGCTGGAAAAGTTTGCCAGCCTCCACCATAGAGTAGCATAGAGGTGCAGCGGGAACCTGTGCGATGCTGCGTTTTCTAGTAGCCATGTCGGCCAGCGTGAAAAGACATAGGTGAAGTTTGTTTTAATGGTATATTGTATTTCACCCAATCCAAAATATGTTTGTTGCAACATTTAACCAATCTAAATATGCCGGAGATGTTTGGCATGCTTCTTTCTCATGCTACATCTGTGAAATTCACCGTGTGTTTTTCATTCACGGCTTAGCGCGCATCGGACCAGCCAGATTTCAAATACTCAGTAGCCACGTGGGGCTGGTGGCTGCCCTAGATGGGCGGCAGATCTGTCTAGAAGGAATGAGGTAAGCTCCACCTGGGGCAACTGGGAAGGAGGCTCGGGGGAGCTCGGCTCGTTGCTGGGTATTGACGGGACTGAAACCTGCTGCAGGTGAGTTTGTGGGCAGGACCATCCCAATGGGAAGGGGCAGCTTATACAGAGAGACAAAGAGTGAAGTGGGTTCAGGATGGGTTCCTGGACTGCCCAGTATGCAGGGCGTGAGGGAAAGAATGACAATGGGAATGGTTCTGAGTCTAGGCTGAGAAATGTGGCCGTTTTTCACATGTGGCCATGGAAGGTCTTAGAGGAGGGCAGTGACATGATCAGCTCTGTAGGTAAGGAGGATATGAATCTGGGATGGGAAGGAGACTACAGACCAGGCAGCGGTCAGGACTGGGCAGAGATGATGGGCCTGTTCCAGCGAGAATAAGGTGGGGAGGACGGAGGAGATTTTGTCCAAGAGGTGTGCCCCAGGACATGCTAACAGATGGGTCACGGAGAAGGAGGGTCCCTGTGGAATCAGTGGTTTCTGGCTTGAGGTTGGTGCTGGTGTGTGATGAGTGCCCTTGTGAGCCCCCAGGCTCTGGCTGCTTGGTGCAGAAAGGCCTCCCCTCTCGCTCACTGGCCCGGGGTCCTCCTGTGGGCACCAGGGCAGGCTATACGCCCCAGCAGAGGACCCACTCCTCCAGCCTCCTTTCGGGTCTGTCGGGCAGGACCAGGGCAAGTGCCCCCAGACATGTGTGAACATCTGGCTCTGCCCTTCTGGACGCTGAACATCTTCACCTCATGTCCTGCATTAGCATCTGGTCTGAGCCCGGCTGGTGCAGAGGCAGTCCCTCCTGGATCCTGCCATCCCCAGAATAAACGTGCTCCAGGGCTCAGGTGCAAGGTAGATAGATGAGGATAGCTCCCCGGCTCCAGAACAGGCAGTGGCCCCACACGCACCCGCCCAGTGCCCCCAAGTCACTCCACAAACACCTGGCCGGGGGAGGTGTATGGCAGGAGCCTGGGGCAGGTGGCCTCTTGGGTGGAAGGGGAGGGGAGGGGAGCATCAAGGGAGGGGTGGCAAGGTCACAGGTCATCTCTGTACCACCAGGGAGGGCCTCACGGACGAGGGGGCCTGGTGGGAAAAACGCATTGGATGGGAATGACGCAGGGGTTACCTGAGATGGCTGGGCCCGCTTGCCTGCCTGAGCAGAAGGAATGTGTGTTTCTTCCCCAGTAGCTCCAGCCTCCTGGCCTTTGTTCTCGTGTCTTCCTTCCGCCGGGAGTGCTGGTCCCCAGACACTCGCCTGACATGCCTCCTCATTTCCTCCCAGACTCAGCTCTCTCACGAGACCCCTCTTGATTGTTATTAAGCCATTTAGAAGTGCAGCCTCCCCTCCCCACCTTGCTCTCTTACCGTCCCTTTGCTGTGTTTTTCTGCAGAGGGTTTGTGAATTTCTGGCACACTCCACATTTCACGTGTTTGTCTGCCTCTACCAAAGGGAGGACTGGGGTGTTCACTCTCTTTTCCCAGCACGTAGGACAGTGCCTGGTACCCCAGGGTGCTCAGTAGACATTCGGTGTGTGTCTCAGACCTGCCTGCCCTCCACGGGCAGCCTCGGGGAGTGAAGGGTCTGTTTTCTGTCTTACCAACCGTCCTTTCCGACACCCCCAACCCGGGAAACCCCTCCAGGCCCAGCCGGCAAGTGGCTGAGTGGCCACGGTAGCAAAGATGAGCCTGACCTCCATCTGTGGGGCTTCAAGGCTCAAAGGACAGGAGTGTTCAGGGGCCAGGCAGAGGGGAAGCTTGGCTCTTTCATTCTGCCACCCACTTCCTCCTTCCTTCTCTCCCTTCCTTCTCACTTGCTTTCTTTCTTTCCTTTTTTTTTCTTTTAACTGTATAGTTCTTATCTGTGGTTCTTTTTATGAGGCGTAATTCACATGCCATAAAATACACACTTATACAGTGTACAACAGTTCCCTGATTTTTAGTGTATTCGCAAAGTCTTGCAGCCATCACCACTGTCAAGTTCTACCCCCAGAGAAACTCCGTATGTGTTAAGCAATCACTCCCCTTCTCCCAGTCCCTGACAACCCCTCATCTGCTCTGTCTCTGGATTTCCCTGTTCTGGACATTTCAGATTAACAGAATCACACCGTGCAGGGCCCAGTGTGCCTGGTCACTACTGTTTCCTGGGGACTGGAGCAGGTCTTGCAGCAGGAAGGCACAGGCTCTGCCTTCAGAGGGCTTGCAGACCACAGAGGCAGTGGGTTTCTTGGTCCCAGGCTGAGTGTGACTTGCAGAGTCATCCTTAGCTGCCCTTCCAGAGGCCTCGTGGGCAGGCCCACCCAACGCCCGCCTGCACGTGATGGATGGATGGGTTTGGGAGGATGAGAAGGAGCCCCTAAGCAGAGAGGGTGGCCATTTTTCTGAGCTTTGCCCCTGCCTAGGGCGTGTGTAAGGAAACACCCAGATCCTCTGGTTTCTTCTGGTGAAATGCAGGCCATGGGTGCCCCTCGGGCAAGTGCCTGGGCTTGAGTAAGCGTGAGTGTCCACCTCTGACGTCGGAGGGCCAGTGGATGGCTACCTCCACCCCGCGTGCAGGGCCCACCTCCTCCGGGCTCACATCCCAGGTAGGAAGTGACCCCAGGATTCCTGTGGTCCCGTGCAGTGGGGCAGGGCCAAGGGTGGCCCTTTCAGGGGTCCCCGAGGCCTAGCAGGTAGCCTGGGGGGAGGGTTGTGTCTTCCGAGGGTGACATGTGTGCGTCTAAAACCTCCGCTGTGTGGTTAGGAATTTGGGGCTGTGGGTGGAGATGGAGTCACTCCCCAGGCTAGAGTGTCTGCCCCAGAGGTCTGTGCCAACACACGGCCTGCGTGACCCAGGGACAGGGCAGCTAGGAGGATGAGCCAGCGTGCCGGCAGGCTGGCAGAGGAGGCATGGGCTGTCCTTGTTGGGCTACCTTCACTGGCCCAGCCCCCAGGCCTGGAGGCAGGCGGAGCCTCCCGCAGAGCCCTGGTTGTCCAGAAGCCAAGCCTCCCTGGGCACGCCTGTCCTCTGCTCCACCTTCTGTCAGCGCTCTGCTCACAGTGGGCAAGAGGAAGCTGGCGGGTGTGGAGGGAGTGAGCGGGCTGGGCCTGCCTCTCCTCTGCTCAGTGACCCCGGCCCCTCTCCATCCCAGGGCCTCAGTTTCCTCCTGGGTCCGTGGGGATGACATTGCATCCGTTAGGGGGATAAATGATATAGGGCAGACTGAGCGGCCAGCCCCAGGCCTGGGGTGGGGTCAGCCATGGTGGACGTGGCCTCGTCTGTTGTTTAAAGCTCCCAGATATATTAAATCCGGAAGAAGGAATTGCTAAATAAGGTCACAAGATGTGTAGTTTATCTTAAATATTTCCATTTAGCAAATTAACAATTTAAACTCATGCTTGAGCAAATGCAGTGTAATTGTCCTATTCACAAGTTGATGATGGGGATTTATTTTCATTTAGAATTGGATGTGTACACTGGAGGAGGCCCTGCCTGGCCAAATGTTCCTTGCCTGTGCAGTTTCTCGGGGCCCCACGGACACTAGGGTGCCTGGGACGGGTCAGTGCCCCTCGGAGCCGGACGTCACAGTGGGCCTGGGCGTCCAGAGCCTTCAGGGCACCCTGAGTCTCCCAGTGCCAGCTCTGCTGTTTTCCAGCTCCCATAAACAAAGCCCTGACCACCTGGCCATTTATCTAACTGCCCACCCGCCCTATGGCTTGCATCCAGCCAGGAATCCCCACCCTCCTGCCGTCAGAGAGCTGTTACCTATGCGTCTTCCTCCTCGTTGGAAATTGCTAGAGCCTTTTGAGGGCAATATGCTGCCCTTGGGCTGGGAATCAGAGTAGAGAACCCAGCAACCAAAGAGAGGCAGCTTCCCAAGGCCTCACTGGCATCTCTGGCTCTGCCCGGGGGCCTGGATGGAGCTGGGCTGGCAGAGGCCCCAGGACTGACTGGGAGAGTCTAGAGCGAGAAATCCAGGCAAGAGGTGGACAGCTGTGCTAGGGAGACAGGAGCACCCACCCAGGTGCCCTCCCGCTGGGAGCAGGGAGGCAGACCTGGGCCCGGAGCAGGCTTGGGGTGAGAGGAGGGCAGCATGGGAGAGGGTGAGAGGTCAGAAGACCGTGTGTCACCACCAGACCCAGGTACAATGCAGCGTGGAGACACACCCCCACCCCCAGATCAGTGCTGCCCTACGATGGACCCTGGAAAGGGGGGAAGAAAGTGCTGGCATTTCATGGCCTCGCTGGCATTTCATGGCCTTATGCTTGGCACCGCTGTCTCATGAGTTTGCCAGCAGCCCCAGGGTGTAGACTGTGAGCCCGTTTTACAGAAGAGAAAAACTGAGGCACAGAGAAGGCTCAAAAAGTGGGGGATGACATGCCTGTGTTGCCCAAACGGCCATAACCAGCAACTGGGACCCTGCCAGCAGAGCCCACCTTCAAGCTTGGCTCCCTTGGTGTCCACGTGGTCACTATTTTGAGGGTGTTTCTAGGCACCCAGAGGCCAGGGCCTCCAGTCCCTTCCCCTTACAATATTTCACAGCTTTGTTGAGGTGTAACTTGCATTTCAGAACACTCACCTCCTATAAGGTGTACAATGCAGTGACTTTCAATAAAGGTGTATGGTGTGTGGCCACAGAGAAATTCTGCAGACAGAATTTCTATAATCCAAAACTTTCTTGGCGCCTTCGCTTTGTTTGGAGTCCCCAGCCAGATCTGGCTTGGGGCAGCCGCGGCAGGAGGGGTGATGGGCCCTGAGCTCCCCGAGACTTCCCTCAGGCAGATGAGGGCCGAGCCCCCCGCTTCAGCGGCTCTGGGGTACACTCTCAGGGGCTGGGCCTCCCATACTGGGCTACAGCGCCCGGGGGGGTTCTATGTCACCAAGCTGTGCCCACCCTCCTGAATCCCCCCACCCCCTTTCAACAGCCTCACCTCCCTGTGGGTGGCTCAAGGATTCCCCTGCATCCTCTGCTCGGAGCTAAGCCTACTTAATTCTTTTGATCTTGGTTCAGAAATCAGCCCCTCTAGCCATTCGCGCTGCTGCTTTGCTGGGTCTGCAGCGCCTGAGTCAGAACCTCGGCTGCCAGCGCCTTGTGGCGGGCTCCCCTGGAACCTGCCCTGGCCTTCTTTCCTGCACTCAGCCCCCGCTGTGGGCCTGCCGGGCGGCCTCCCGGCAGCTGTGCTGGGTGGGAGCTGGGTCTCTCGAATCCTGTCTGGGGTCAGGGTTTGCCCTGATGGGGCCCTGGGAGGAGCAGGAAGAGGGCGGAGGCAGAGCTCAGACTCGTGGCCCATTGGACCCGGTTCCCAGCACCCCTCTGCCACGGCCCGGGTCAGAACTCTGCGACATTTCATCCACCCCACCCTGCACCTCAGTTTCCCTGCCTGTAAACCTAGGGTCTGGGGTCATCTTTCCTCCCCCACGGCAGCAGGTGCCCAGTCCCCAAGCCAGGACCCAGCCCCTAATGGCTTTCTGACCCCACCTGACTTCTAGAAGCCTGCGGAACCAGGGGGAGGGGCATTGTTGTTCAGTTGCCAAGTCGTGTCCAACTCTGCGACCCCATGGGCTGCGGCACGCCAGGCTTCCCTGTCCTTCACCATCTCCCAGAGCTTGCTCAGACTCACGTCCATTTAGTCGGTGATGCCATCCAACCATCTCGTCCTCCATCCCGTGCCCAAGGAGGGACATGCCCTGGGCGCAAACGCCAGATCAAGCCAGAGAACAGGGCTCAGACCAGCTCCCCGGCTGATGCCAGAAGAGCCGACAGTGACCTCCCGGGGAAGCCAGAGTTCCTCCAGGGGCCCTGGAGCCAGCAAGTAGGACGGGGGTGGCGATTGACTAGGAAGTCCTTCCAGTGCCACCCGAGGAGGGCCTGCTGTGGAGGAATCCGTGGGCCCCCCACCTGCCCCCCCAGGAGTGAGGGGACCCCACCCGTGCCCGTGTCAGAGCCGGCCCCCTTCCAGGCTTCCCCACGCTCGGTCTGAAATGAGAACCAGAGGAAATGAGGAGACCGGCAGTTCATCTGTGAGCTGCATTGTGTTGGGGGCTCTTAATTAGACCTAATTAGACTAATTAACTTTCAAATGAGAAACTTGGATTTTTTTTTTTCTCCTCTCTCTCTCTCTCTTTCTATTGCTTTCTCTTCTTTCCCCTTTTGGAAAATGAAACAAGGATAAATATTTGAATGGCTTTCTGCAGCCTGGGAGGTGGAAGCCTGCCCAGTGGGCTGGGGGCAGAAGGCTCTGGAGGGTGCAAAGCGCATGCCATGCCCCCATCCTTCTCCTCCCCTCCTCCCTCCCCCCCGCCTCCTCCCCTCCCCTCCTCCATCCTCCCTCCCCTCCCCTCCCCCCTCCCTCCTGTCCCCTCCCCCGCAGTTTGGCCCTGGTGCCCATACCCCAGGCCCCTTCATCCTGGTTCTCGGAGGACTAGGGTCTTTCCTTGACCCCATGCTGTGCATTTTCCTGGCACCTAGGGTGAAAGAGAGAGTGAGATGTGAGACATGAGGTCCCTTGGATGAGACAGATGCAGGGAGAAGGGGAACAGGAGAGCTTAGGGGTACATCCTGTCCAGCCCGCTTGCTCCGGCCTGACTGCTCTCTCACCACGGGCTCCTGTCCCTCCTGGGGGAGAGCCTACTGCCTATGTGCGGATGCCCAGCCCTGGAGGCCAGGCCACCAGTGATGCTAGTTTCTTTGACAAAGGTGGCTGTGCCCAAGGCGTCCTCTGCAGCACCTCCCTCCCCCAGACTGAAGGGGTGAAATGGTGCCCATCGCCAGAAAGGGATCTGACTGGGTGGAGGGAGCCCTGCCCTCCTTCCCCAAGAGGGCAGGCCTCCCAGCCTCTCGCTTCTGTGGATCAGGGGCAGACCAGCACCTGCATCTCGGGGGAATTTGAGGATTATGTGGATCGACCTCAGAAGGAGCTCATCCTGGGATGGCTGGCCTGTCTCCCCGCCACCCCACAGGCATGGCTGTGACATCCTTCCCCAGGGGCCTCTCCACTTGCAGCCCCTGCCCAGGCGAGGATCGCCGCGAAGTCCTCCCCTCCCGGAGATTCTTTCCCTAACCTCATCTCACCTCCCAGAACCTGACGCCAACACCTCCAGCTTTCGTATTGATTTCCCCTCTGCCTGCATCCCAGCTGCCGGGGGTGATGGCCAGGGTGGGCCCTGCCAGCAGGGGCGGGCAGGAAGCTGCTTCTGCTGATGTTCTAGAAAGTGTTCAGACAGCAGGGCAGGGGGCTGGGGGCAGGTCCCACCACCCTCAGAGCCGGGCCCCCTCGGTGCAGCCCCAGCCTGTTTACCTGGCTCAGCAAAAGGGCCAGTCTTCAGCGGAGGCTCCAAGGAGGCCCAAGCAGGGTGGGCTGCAGCAGGCTCGTCTGGCCTCCATCTGGCCCAGAACCACCCGCAGCACCTAGGCGAGGAGGCGCTGAGTGCAGGAAAACCAGTTCTGCCCAGGTCCCTGGCAGCAGACCTGGGGCAAGTGGGGTCTGTCAGCCCTTTGCATCAGCTGGACAGGAAACAGGCCAGTGCCGGCTGCCCGCTGTGGGTCTCCATCTGGGCCTTCCTCCACCAGCCAGCCTTGAACTGAGCGGCACGTGGGCACCATCAGGGAAGGAGCCCAGGCCCCTCGCCCGAACTTGTTACCTGGCCTGGGTCTTCCCAGAAGGATGTTCTCCTGGGCGATGGTCACCCTGAAGACAGCAGGGCCCCAGCAGAGTTGTAAAGAGGCTGTTCAGTGTGCCCCGGGCCTCTCCGTGCCCCTTCCCAGAACGCGCCGTGCCCCAGCTTGTGGAGCAGATTCAAATGCTTGTTTCTGGGAGCCGGGTTTCCCCAGCGCTGGGTGTCGACATCTTATCTTGACATCCAGTGTAGTGAGGGGTCGATGGCCAGCTGTGGCCAAAAGGGCAGAGCTGGGTGGCCTCTTTCCCCTCAGAAGGACCACCTGGACCTGCTGGGGTCCCCTTGTACAGTATAGTGACAGGCTGCAGCTGTGTGTCTAACACAGAGGCTCAGCGATGCCTCTGAAACTCGATTCATCAGGTGCGTGCACAGGCCCCTAGGAGGGGCCGCAGGGCCAGAGAGATGCAAGGTTTCTGGGGAGAGGCAGCCATGCCCCGAGCTGGGCAGGAGGTAGAGCTGCTTTTCCCTCCCAGCTTGAGCCGTTCCATTATGGGGTCGGAGTAGCATGGGGGACCCGCCGTTTCAGCCCCCAGCTGTCACTCTGTCCCCGAGGCAGCCCCTGCCACCTGCTCAGGAATGTCCCCTCAAGCTCTCTGCACAAATCTCCATCCCCTCCTCTGCAGGTGGCACCGGGATGCTCTGAAATGCTGCAGTTTGAGAAACTCCAGGCCCAGCAAGCATGGTTGGGTTTTTCCATCCCAGCCACCTGCCTTCCCTCTGTTCCCTGCTCCCCGCTCCTGTGTGCCTCACACGGATCCTCCCCAGCCTCCCCTCACTTGCCTGCCCGTCCCGTCCGCCCTCTGCTGACCCCAACCTCGGCCCGCCAGGCCTGATTCCACGCCCCCACCCTCGCTACCCTCCTCATTCCAGGGCTCTGTTAACACAACTCAGTTCAAATGTCTGATTAGTCCTTAGGAGATCGAGGGGTCAATTTTCCACAGCTCCTTCCTCTCCATTTAACTAATTTAACTGCACGATTGTTACAAATTTCATTTTATTATAGGCCTGCTTCTCAGTCCAATTGAATTACTAAAATCTCATTTTCTCAGAAGTGCTGAATATGTAATTAGAGGAAAAATTATGCTCCTGTCTGCCTATTAGGACGGTTCATGCATGTGTGAGCTGTGTGACATGTGATGGCCACATGGACGTCTCGGGTGCAGTGGGCTTGGCCAGGGGCGGGTGGTGGGCGGGAGGAGGGAATGCTCACAGGCAGGAAGCAAGGGCGTCCGCTGTCAGTGCCCTGGGGGGTGTCCCGGCCCGGCCGTGCGTGGGAGAACACATGTGTGCAGGCAAGAGGGGAAAAGCGCATTAACTCCCCGATTACAAATTAAACAGTATCTGTGGGCCATTGTAATTAAAGGGAAATTCAATTCTGTTCTAATGCTCCATTATGCCAGGCTCTGTGAGGTGAGGCTGGGCTGATGCCGCCGCTTTAATGGGACCGGAGGTTACAGGGAGCAGGAACGGCAGCCCAGGTCTGTCTTCCTTCTCCTGGATCTCAGCTGGAGAGACCAGCCTGGCTGCTGTTTTCCTGTCTGCCTAGCCCCGGGAATGTCTTCCATTTCTGCCCCTGCTGGGCTTGCTGTGGTGGCGGCAAGGTCTCCCTGGACAGTCGGTTTTAATGTTGTGCCCTCTGCCCGCCCTGCAGGAGGACCTGGGCCCCTAGACTGTGGTTGTGGGTGAGGGAGGGGCCACACAGGAAGAGCAAGCAAGCAAAGGAGGGGGTTCAGACCAAAGGGCAGGAGCAGAGCTCGAGCTTTGGGGAGAAAGCCCTTTGTCCCCCGTTCCTAGGGGGACTCTTGGTGCATAAAGTAGGGGAAAGCTGGTCTTCAAAGAGACAGGATCGGGGTACGTGCTGGACCTGTGTGGGGTTTCACGGCCTCTCTCAGGCTTCCATGGGAGGTCCTTTGGCATCCAGGGAGGGGCTTCCTGGGGGTCCTCTGTGTCCACCCTGAACCTGACCCTGCACCTGGGCTCCAGGAGCACCGGCATCTGTCCATCTCGCCTGTGACTTTGACCTCTCCTGGCTCCTATCTTGACCCTGCCTCTGTTCCTTTCTGCACATCCACTGTGGCTCTGGCAAAGCTACCTCCCCCAGGGAGCCCCCCCAAGTGACCTCATCACTGCCTGGCTCCATCTTCTGTCCTCCCACGGCTTCAGAGTCTGTGCAGAAGGGCCTGTAGGTCTAACTAAGCTGTACGTTGCTGGAGGGCCGGGGCCAGATAAGGATCGTACTCAGTGCTCAGCTACTCAGTGCCCAACTCAGGGGTGAATCTCCACTCTCGCCCCCCGACTGCTTTGTGAGTCTCCTGTTGTCCGTCTCAGAGAGTTCTCTGAAAGAGGAATGGCAGACAGGATGGGGCAGGGGTGACTGGGGAGCCCAGACCTGGTCCGGGGTAAGTGCGCAGACAGGGTTACTGCGGCAGACTCTGGTTACTGCCCTTCATCTGGAGGTTAGACCCTAGACCCTGGTCTGCCCAGACATCCATGAAGGGTCTCTCCAGCTCTGGTCTCTGGTCTGTGCCCACTGCACACTCACATGCTCGGCCTCTGAGCTGATTCAGGCACCGACATGGCCCCAGGGTCTGCCCCTGACTCGTGCAGGGGAAGCGGGGGTCTGCAGGGCCTGCCCTGGCTCCAGGCCGCCCGCCTCTCGCAGTATCTGGAGAGCGTGAGCTTTGCTCTGGGCCCATAGCTGTAGCTGCTTCTAATCCCCAGCTTTATCTACTCACCACAGATCGTGGAGAATCCCCCAGGGCGGGAGCTAGACTCTCACTTATCACTCATGCACAGCTCAGCGCCGGGAAAGTCAGCCCAGCCCACGGCCGCCCACCACCCTTTCCAGGCCTGGGGGTGCAAGCAGAAGCCTTCTCTGTTTCATCAGCACTAAAGAGAGGGCACTGGCCAGGGGCTGGGGGGCGCTGCTGGGTGGGGTCGCAGGACTGCGCGCACACGTGTGATCACACACACACACACCCCCTCAGCTGAAGCCTCTGCACCATTTCTTGCCAGCTGTCCCTAAGGGAGGTGGGATTATGGCCAGCCTGGGGCGTAAGGGTGCAAGTGTGTTTTGAGTGTACACATGTGAATGTATGTGAGCCTGAGTGGGTGTGAGTGTTGCACACATCAGTGTGTGAGAGCATGAGTCTGAGAGTCTTGCACCCCCAGGCTGTGGTGCGTGGCAACTGGGCCCCAGATAAGTTCCAGGGGCAGATGGGCAGGGGCGTCTCATCCCATCAGCTTATTTGTCCCTCTGTCTTCTTGTCCCCCAGAAGCTCGCCTGTGCAGCAGGTGTCCCCACGGGCACAGGGGCTGAGCCTGACCTGGCCCTGGGAGTCTTATCTGGTCCTGGTCACTTTGCTGAAATGAGCACAGACGCCAGACCCTACCCCCTTCTCCTGCCTTCACTCCTTGGGCCCCGCCTCACCCCTCCTGCCTGCTCCCTGGTCTCGGGACCAGGGCGTTGGGGGAGAGTGGGGAGTTGGCTGGGCAAGTGGGTCAGCCCCGGCGGTCCCCAGGCAGCCACTCAGGCCTTTCTCCAGGCCGCCTACCAGCTTGGCCCGTCCTGGGAGGGGAGGGGAGTGTATAGGAGGACTGGAGTCCAGAGCCACTGCCTCCTTCCCCCAACAGGTGCCCCGACCCTGGCTGTCTTTTCCCAGTGGAAGGGGATCAGGAGGAAGGAAGGGGAGGGCCTGTCCCCTGAGGCCGTGGCCCCGAGGCGCCTGTGTTTCTGCAGCCTCACAGCTCAGCCTTCACAGGCATTTCTCAGGCAGTGATCCACCCACCTTCCCCACCCCAGCCTTCCCTCATCCCAACACCTGACTGCAGGCAGAGTCGGAGGGGGAGCAGGGAGGGGTCTTAGCCCCACTAGTGCGCATGTGTGCGTGCTCAATCCCTTCAGTTGTGTCCGACTCTTTGCGACCCCGTGGACTGTCACCCACTAGGCTTCTCTGTCCTTGGGGTTCTCCAAGTGAGAATACTGGAGTGGGTTGCCATGCCCTCCTTCAGGGGATCTTCCCAACCTGGGGATCAAACTTGTGTCTGCCTGCGTCTCCTGTATTGCAGGCAGATTCTTTACCCACTGAGCCACCTGGGTAGTCCCAGCCCTACTAGACAGCCAGGCAAACAGAGGCCTGGGGAAAGTGCTTTAATATCTCAAACTCCACAGTCAGTCTGGCGGCTCTGGGTACCCAGTTAACCCCACCTGGCGGGTTGCCCTTCCCTCAGCCTGAACCCTCCTGGGCTTGGGTTAGGGTCCGAGTCCGGCCTCCTGGATCTATGCCCTTCCCATCTCGCCCCCAGCCCCTGCCATGGTGTTTGCAGGTCCACCTGAGCATCAGGCACAGTGGGCTGGAGAAGAGCAGTTGTGGGTCTGGGATGCAGTTGTGGGATGCACTGCCCTTTGCCTCGATGTCCATGCAGATAGTCAGGACTGGTCACCACATCCACTCCAACAGTGGTTGTAGCCACGCACTTCCCTCGGCCACAGTTAGCCCCAGCTCCATCCCTGGGCCCCTGCCCGGCGATGTAGGGAGAGCCACAGGAGTGGAGGGGGAAGGGCAGGTGCAAGACCAAGCTCCTGGCCCGCTTCGAGAGCAGCCTGGGCTGGCCCTCTGTGCGGGTGACCCTGGAACAACTGGTCACCCTGCCTTGCTGGACCCCATTGCCTTTCTCTCCTCCCGCTGGCTCACCCCCACCCTCCCTCCCGTTCTCCCCACCACCACCACCCCTGGGGGATCCCCTGGCCCCTCCCCAGCCCAGTCCTCCCCTCGTGGCTGGAATCCACCTCAGGCACACATTCTGAGTCTTGGGACCTCTGCTGGCCCCCATTATGAGCCGGTGCTGAGGGCTGAGGGGTGTCCAGGCTGGCCGAGAGCGGAGGCGGGGGTCATGTGCCTGGTCTTTAGACCCTGGAAGGCAGTCATGTTAGAAGACGTATTGCTCGTGGCCCAGGCGGGGCCAGAGGAGCTGGGGCCGGTGGGGAGAGACTGGGAAGCAGGGCCCTGCTGGGCCCCCTTTCTGTCTGGGTCTCAGCTCCCCCAACCACCCCAGTGTTGGGCGCACATTCACAGCCCAGCCCCTCTGACCTCGATGCAGCCAGTTCCCTGGTTCAGCTGAGACGAGGCTGGCGTTGACCCGAAGAATTTTGTTGTGAGACTAAAGGGAAAACCAGGAAAGGGGCCTTGGGAGCCTGCTGCCACGGGTTTCTGGAGCCCAGCCTTCTTTCCTTCAGAGACAGAGCTTGCCCACGGGGTGAGGTGGCTGTGCAGGGTGGGGGTCTCCAAGGTCCAGGGAGCTGGGGCTGGGGTGGGCCTTGTGGTTCGTTTCCCTCGCACCTGCAGAGTCGGTGATGAGGAGCTGCCTGATGGCAGCTTTGCTCCTGAACCCTCTGTCCACATGGCATGTGCCTCTGGGTCTTTTCTCAGTGGATGACCCGACGCCTCCAGGTGAGCTCGCCCAGGCCCCGGCGGAGCTAAACCTTGACCCGGGAGCCGGCCTGACCTGTCACCTGCACCTTATATCCCACACACCTCAACTTCCCACTGTCCACCTGCTGCAGAAAGGCCCCTCCTGCTCCAATGTGGCCTCTGCAGCTAGGGTGGCTCCCTGGTGCCCAGCTGTGAGCTGGATGTGACCTGCATACAGCAGGTGCTCAACCAGTGTCCCTCAGACTTAACCCTGCGCTCCCCTGCTGTCCCTTCCTTTGTCCCCTGCCTAAGGTCCTTGTCTCTAAACACAGAAGGAGCTCAATTCAATGCACAATTAGGCTGCAGCTGTCCAAGCCTCACTGAAGACCCTGAGGGGTGCCAACCTTGTCCCCAAGCAGTGAGGAGAAGAGAGCCCCCCCCCCAACCCTGTCCCACAGGCCCATCCAGAGGGATGCATGGGGCTGGGTGCTGGAGGACACCTTTCCTGGGGCTGCCTCCTACTCCCTAGGCATCTTTCTTCTTCTGGCAGTTGGTGCTTGACCGATGGGAAAGCTGTCAGCTGGTCCTGGAGTTGGGGGATCAGGGCTTGCTCCCGAACCCTTTCTCTGTTTCTCTGAGTGTTGGCCTTCCCTGCAGCAAACCATCCACAGTCTGCCCTCAGGGGAAGGTTGGACCATGGTTTGAGAAGAGGCTCTTTCAGCCCCTGGAAGGCAGGATCCAACCTGCTTGTTCCAGCCCACTGGAACGGGGCTGGGGCTGCCACTGCCCCCTCTCCATGCCTGCCTCTCGGGCAGATCTGCCCACCCTCCCCGCCCCGGGGGGCACAAACTCACCACCTGCCACACAGCTACTGTCTGCAGGTGGAAAGTGAGTCTTCCACCATCACAGCTGCCTGCACCTCAGTGTGCCCTGGAGGCATGGGTGCCCATCCCTGGGAGCCTGAGCAGCACCCAGATGCCAGCAGCCAGGGATGCTAGAGAAGAGGACCCTGCGTGCCCTGGGCCAGGCCTGCCCATGCTCCCTAGCCACCTAAACTCAGTCATCACAGAAGCGGTGTCCATGCCCATGGCTGGTCCCCTGCCCTGGAACCCCGCTCCCCTGCCCAGCCCTGGGGCCCTCTGTTCACTTCCATCCTCATCTCCCACCAGGAAACAATGGGCTCCAAGCCTCAGTACCGGGGTTGCTGGCAGGGAGGGGGTCCTGCTCTCTCTCCTTCTGGCTGTCATGGGACTCCGGTTGGGGGGTATTTGGAGCAAATGAGTATGAGAGCTACAGGCTGGGGCCAGGTCCCCAGGGACCGGCCTGGGAAATGTGAAGTGTGGGGACAGTAATAGCCACGTGTATGATGCCCCACGAGCCAGGCGGGCCAAAGCTGTTAACATCTGTTTGCTCACCCACTCACCCCAGCCCGTCGTCATCCCATTTCACAGTAGAGGAGAGCCAGGGCACGAGGACCCTGCCGGGGGCGGTCCAGTAAGTGGCTCTGTTGGTTTGCCACGGAAAGGCAGCCTAAACGACACAAGTGTACCGTCTCACCGTCTGGAGGCTGGGTGTTGGAGAGCAGGGTATGGACACGGTGGTTCCTCCTGAAGCCTCTCTCCTGGGCGTGTAGACGCCACCTCCTCCCTGTGTCGTCACACGCTCACCCCTCCACGAGTGTGTGTTTCCTCAGCTCTTCTCGTAAGGACACCAGCTGTGCTGGATTAGGGCCCACGCCTATGACCTCACGCATGCGTGCCAAGTCACTCAGTCGTGTCCAACTCTGCGACCCCTTGGACTGTAGCCTGCCAGGCTCCTCTGTCCATGGGGATTCTCCAGGCAAGAATATTGGAGTGGGTTGCTGTGCCCTCTTCCAGGGGATCTTCCTGACCCGGGAATCGAACCTGTGTCTCCTACGTCTCCTGTGTTGGCTGGCAGGTTCTTTATTACCAGCACCACCTGGGGAGCCCGTATTCTCATGTAACCTTAATTACCTCTTTAAAGACTCCACCAAGTGCAGCCACCGTCTGTGCTGTGTGTGGCAGAGGCGGCTGCCGCCCCGCCTGAGCTGAGAGTCAGCCCCTCGCCCTGCCTCCCCAGTTGTGTGATTATCATAAACAATAAACATTAAAGCCGTCTGGAGCGGGACAAGCAGGGGTGGGGGGTGCCCCTGGTTGCCGTGGCTGCGTGCGGTGGTAGAGGTGGGCAGTCTGGACCTGTGACAATCACTTGGGGGTGACTGCTCCCACCCCTACCTCTTGCCACATAATGCCCGCCCCTGAGAGCTGGCTATTCTAGGGCTGGGGAGGGGCCGTGCTCAGGACCCAGAATGTCCACACTCTTGAGGACTCACGGAGACCTGGCCCCGGCACAGCCTCACCCACCGGGTTCTCACAGTCCGCCAGGCCGAGTCCCCTGGGGACATTATTAACTGCTGCTGCTGCGTCACTTCAGTCGTGTCCGATTCTGTGCGACCCCATAGACGGCAGCCACCAGGCTCCCTCGTCCCTGGGATTCTCCAGGCAAGAACACTGGAGTGGGTTGCCATTTCCTTCTCCAATGCATGAAAGTGAAAAGTGAAAGTGAAGTTGCTCAGTCATGTCCGACTCCTAGCGACCCCATGGACTGCAGCCCACCAGGCCCTCGGTCCATGGGATTTTGCAGGCAAGAGTACTGGAGTGGGTTGCCATTGCCTTCTCCACATTATTAACTGGCTCCCGCCAGTTCTCACTCTCTGAGTTTGATTCATCGACCCAGGCGGAGCCAGGCTTCTGTGTTCTTAGCACGTCCCGTCAGGGGCTCCTGATGCAAGTGTCCTCAGGCCGCACAGGGAAGAAACATCTCTATCGGTGTTTGTGGAACTGGCAGGGGGCGTTTGATGGCCTCTTGGAGCCTGGAAATGGGAAAGGGCAAGCCTGGTGACAGAGGGAGGGACAGTGTTCAGCTGAGGGCCAGCAGAAAAGTCTCTCTGCCAGGAGGTCAGTCGACTTTCAAGCTGCACGGGCCAACTGCAGACTGGACAGCACCCAGATGCTGATGGGCCCCAGCCCTGGCCAGCCCAGGGTCAGAAGCAGAGAGAGAGGGGACAGCCAGCCAGGGCGGGTGTGGGGCAGGACACCGAGAGAGCTGGAACAAACAGGACACGGAGGGAGAGAGAGCAGGGCAGCGAGGCCCCCCCAGGTGCGGGGGCTCGCAGAGGCTCGTGTCCTTCGGCCCCCTCTCCATCCCACGGCCCAGCCTGGTGCTGGGGGAGGGGCCCTTGCTGGGGAGGCTGCAGGCCAGACAGTGTGGCTCTGTGGTTCACCAAGGATAAAAGTCATTCTCACCCAGTGACCACAGTGGAGGCAGCCGCCGCCAGCCAAGGGCACAGAGTCCCCGCGTTCTCTCAGACTCCGCAGCAGGGCCAGCCGCCTCCCATCCTCAGGACCTGGAGGCTTCCAGCAAGCCAGTGCATCCTAGTCCTGCTATCTCGCTCCGGATCAGCAAACCTGCTCCACAAAGGGCCAGGGCTGTACATAGATTGAGCCTTGTGAGCCATATGGACTGTCTCAGCTCCTCAGCTCTGTTGCCGCAGCAGGAAAGCAGACATCAGCTGTGCAAGTGAATTGTAGGGCTGGGTTCCGATAAAACTTTATTTACATAAGCAAGCAGGGGGCCAGATTTGCTCCGCAGGCTCTAGTTTGTCAATCCCTGGTCCAACGGACCCTAGCACCACAGGTCTGCACAACTCTAGAAGTGGAGAAGGGGGCCAGGGAAGCCCATCACCCCAACTTGGCAAGGCTTGGGGCTGCCAGGCTTCTGGGGTCTCTGTCCCTTGGGATAAGGCAGGGGCTCTTCTTCTGGTATAGGGTGTGGGGAGATTGGCCCAGGGAAGCTGGGGTTGGCATTCTAGGTGGATGAAGAATGGGGGCTTGAGGCGGCCACAGCGGGACCTCAGATTTGAACCCTGGCCCAGAAGACAGACATCTGGGCATCCAGAGGCCAGAGAACATGTTCTCCTCTCACCGGGTGATATCTGCTACCTGGAGCTCGTCTGAGGTCCCAGGAGATTCTCAGAGCCAGAAAGCAAGTCCTGCGCACCCTGTCTCCAGAGACACTGCACACGCAGCTGCCGAGCAGGCCAGGCCCAGAACATCAGCCCAGTCCGACCCAGGGCCAGAGGACAAGGCCGGACTCTGATGTCCCGCCCCAGTGGGGGAGGGCCCCTGAGTGATACAAACCCAGCGGGGCTGCATTTGAGACCTCTTTGGCAGGACTGACTTGAGCCGCCCCAGAGGTGCCAGCTAACCTGTGCCCGGAGGCAGCTGGTGCTTAATCGGGCACCAGGGCCTTGGCCTGAAACCAGAGCTCCCTGTGGTCAGCGGTCAGCAGAGGGGAGAGGAGAGTGGGGAGCCCTCCAGATAGGAGATGTCTGGGGATGGGGGAATCTTTGCCCGGGGAGGTGGAGGGTGGGGTGTCCTTCTTGGCTCTGGAGCCCTCAGGGGCTCTCGCAGTCCACAGGCCATCCCTCGACACCCCCATCTGGTGCCTCCTCCCCACCCCCATTCTCTTCCTCCCCCTGTTCAAGGGTTTGGGTGTCCTTGTCTCTGTGCTCCCGAAAGACGAGGGTCTGAGGGTGTCCTCCCATCCATTCCATCTCCACCCAGAGAGTTTTCCTGGCCCCCTATGCCCCGGCCTCCTGGTCTCACTGCCTCTGTCGGACAACATTATCATTTCATAATACTCTGAAATATACATGAAGTTGGCTGAATGCAGACAAAATTGCACCATTTACTGCATGAATATTTCATGCTGGCTTTGCTCCGAGGTGTCCGTCTGATGGAGCTGGGAGCCTGCTGCCCTGAACCTCCCTGCCTGTTCGCCTGCTTCCCAGGAGTGAGCAGTGCCGGCTCCCCTGTGGAGTTGGGGTTGCCCAAGGAGGAGGGGGAAGACTGTTGCTGAGGGGTTCGGGGGTTGTTGGGGAAACCGTCGGTGTTTGTGGGCATAGGGTGCGTCCTGAACTGCTCTGTGGCAGCCATGCCTCCACTTTGTGGGCTGAGTACTCAGAACAAGACCTCCACAAGGCAGAGAACCCTGGGGAGGGGGCAGGGACCACCGGGCACCCACTGGCTGCTCTGCCCTAATGCTCTGGCATGGGCAGCTCCTGTCTAGGGGTGCAGTGGGCAGATCCCTGAGTGCCTGGCAGAGAGGCTGCCGTTGCTTGTCTGCCCCCTGCCACCTCCCTGACCTGGCCCTCTGTGAGCCAGGCATAGCAGCCTCACTGTCCACTAACTCCAAGGCGAGGGGCCGCAGAGGGCTGGGAAACAGGCCACCCTAGGCCAGGGAGGACAGGAAGGGGATCCTGTGCGTGTGTGTGCATGCACCTGCACACAGGTAATTACGGTACCAGGTGCCGCCGCTGCTTGCTCCAAGGAGATGTGGGAGAGGCCCTGCCACTTGCTGGCTGAGCAGTCCGAAGCCCCCAGTTCTCTGCACCCCTTCCCACAGCCTCCCTCTACCTCATCAGGCGAGGGCCGGCCGAGGGGACAGGTGTCAAGGATTCCCATCTCATCGTCCCCAAAGCCCTGGTACTGCAACACCTTTCCCTTCAGCCCTGCCCTAGTCCGCCTCCTCGCTTAGGTCCTGAGTCCTTCACCTCAAGTGCCGGACTTCCTCCGCCCACTGTCCCCTCCACCCATCTGGTCACTGATTCATTCATTTATTGAGCACCTTCTGGGCGCCAGGCATCATGACGGCACTGAGTACACAGCTGAGAACAAGGGATGTGTGGTCCCAGTCCCCACGGACTTGCAGTCTCCTAGAGCGCAGAGACAACAGACACAAAACGAAACAAATATTCATACTTTGGCCTCAGTGCTGTGAAAACAGGGTCCTGAGGTGGAGACTAACGATGGGATGACTTCAGACAGGGTGGTCGTGGAAGACACCTCTAAGGGGGTGAATTTTTCTTCAAACTTTATTTATGTATTTTCGGCTGTGCCGGGTCTTCGTCGCTGTGTGCTGGCTTCTCCGGTTGCCGTGAGCAGGGGCTGCTCTCCAGCTGCAGTGCGCAGGCTTGTCACCGTGGTGGCTTCTCTTGTTGCAGGGCATGGACTCAGTAGTTGTGGTACACGGGCTAAGTTGCCCCACGGCGTGTGGAATGCTCCCGGGGCAGGGCTCGAACCCATGTCCCCTGCATTGGCAGGCGGATTTTTAGCCACTGCACCACCAGAGAAGTCTTGAGGGGGTGACTTTTAAGCTGAAGGACTGGCAGAGGCTGGTGTGGAGAGACTGAGGGGAACAGCTTCGTAGGCACAGGGCACAGCACATATGGAGTTCCTGAGGAAGAGGGACGTCGGCGTGTCCAAAGAACTGAAAACGTTCCCCAGCGGCTTGAGTCAGGTGCACAGGGAAGTGTTGGGAAGGGTGGCAGGGTGGCAACCAGCAGGGCCCTGTGAGCTGCGGGCGAGAAGATCAATTTTCTTCGACGAGGAACGTGAAGTCACCGAGAGGTTTCAGGTGGTGGAGAGACACAGTTCAGTGCATGCCTTGTTTTATCTCCTTTCTGGCTGCTGTGGGAGCTGGAATCAGGCCAGTTGGAGTCTGCAGAGGTTGTTGAAGAGTCAAGTCGACCATGCCGCACGGAGGTGACGGGGCCTTCAGGACTGGGCACAGCCTGAGGAGCCCTTGCCGAGGGGCAGGAGTGTGGTGGAAGAAGGTAGAGGTGCCCCAGCAGGAGCTGAAAGTCTACATCCACAGCCCCAAGTAGGCAAGGTTGTATAGGCCCATCGCCAAAGACAGGACAAAGAGGTGGGAAAACCACGTGCTGGGTTAAGGTTCTGGGGTCATAGAGGATTCTTCTTTTATTTTCTTTTCCTGTGTCTATAACATTTGTGCACCAAGTGGAAACTGGGAGGAAGCAGAAGGGAAAGAGCGCTGGAAGGGAGATTTGGGTACCCGGCCTTCTTGCTGGTAACTGCTGTGTGTCCTTGAATAAGCCCCTCCACCTCTCTGGGCTGAGAAGCGCTGGTCCACAGTGATTCCCAGGAGCCTGCCAGCTTGAGCCGCCTCTGTCCTTCTGGAGCCCCCAACCCCTTTCAGGGAGCTTAGCTGGGCTCACAGCCCCTGCCACCCCGCCAGCTCTGAAAACGGGCTTCTCGTGGAGAAAGACGATTTCCCAGCTGAGGGGATTTGGAAATTCTTTCAATTCAGCATGAAGTTCCTTCAACACATTCGAGAAGGGCCTGTCCCCTTCACCTCCCTGACCACACCCTCGGCGTGTCTCGGCCACACAAGTGCGGGGAAAGGGGGTGACAATGGGTGACTGCTGCCTCTGGCCCTTCTCTCACCCGCTGAGCCCAGCACCCCAGCCAGCCTGCGCCAGGATCCAGGGCGGTCCATGGTTCTGTGCATGGAGGGGACTCCAGGGCAGGGCAGGGCACAGTCAGGGGAGCAGGGTGAGGCAGGAAGCGTGAGCTGCTCCCAGACTTGGAGTGAGGGGTGGGGAACAGGAGGAGCGAGGCTGGGGGCCGATGCTTCTCCCTGCGTTTCTGGGAGGGAGCAGGGGCGTGCTGGACAGCAGGCCCACCCAACCCCAGGCCCCCTCACTGGAGGAGGGCCTGCAACACCCCTGAGCGCGCCGGGGGTGCAGACACGGGGCGGTAAACGCACCGAAGAGCTAACGGGAGAATGTGGCAAAGTCCAGAAACGGGACCTGTTCTCTTGCACAGAGGCGGTGGGCAGGAGCCCCAGCCTCCACCCTGTCTGCCTCCTCTCCTGGTGGATACTGTTTCCTCAGCTCCTTCTGCAGCCCGCCCTGCCTCACCCCTGCTCTGGCGCTCTCGCAGTCCGTGTCTCTCTCTCTCTCTCTGTTTCTCTCTCTCTCTCCCTGGCTGGGATGTCACACTTTTCCTGCCCTTCTTCCCCCTCCATCTCCTTCTGGGGTCCCTTGGCCTTTCTGTCTGGGGGTCGCGCCTCATAATGGGCTCCACCCTGTCCCTCATGTGTAGCCTGCAGCCTTGTGCAGGGGTGCCGGCCCCCCCTTCCAAGTTGGCAGTGGTCCCCAGCCCAGCCGGAAAGGGCCTTCCCTGCCCTGGCCACCCCTGAGAAAGTGGCCTTCCCTCCATGGCGAGCCACCGTGGTGGGCCAGTGTCCCACACCCGTGGTGTCCTGGGCCATCTCCTCCTCACTGACCCGCGGCTGGTGTGGCGCCTTGATTTTCCTGGAGGCAGCGTCTGTATTTGCTGGACAGAATCAGTGGCTTGCTGAGCTTCCGTGTAGCTGAAAGGGGGGTGTCTGGGAGGGATCTCCCCGGGGGTCTCCAGGCCCAGTGGGCTGGGATCCTGCAAGGACCCCTCTGGGTCTGGGGTCCCCACAATCCCACAGCCTGCTTCCCCACAGTCATTGGGCACCCCGAGACTCCCAACTAAGACCAGCTGGAGCCCACCAGGTGTTTGGGGGGGAGCACTGCCCCAGGTTCAGGGGCTGGTGGGTGATGACCCCCAGCTTCCCTGCCCCGCCGTGAGCCCATTTCTGCATTAGCTCCTCCTGTTCTTGCCTCCGGGGGCCTGTGCTCTCTGCCACAAAGATTCTCCCCCAAGCTTGTCATGATGGAGCCCCACCCCCGCCCACCAGCCTCTCCTGACCACCCGTCCCTTCGGGGTGGCCCTCCTGGTGGGCTTCCAGCATCCCAGTCTTGTTACTGTCTCTGGGGGCGCCTGGGGCTCCGCTCACCCGTATTCTCATCTGTGTCACTAGGCAAGCAGGGTCTGTGTGAGGAGCAGGTCCAGGTCCACACAAGGTGACCTCAGGGGTGGTGCCCCCCATTTCCCATCAGGATTGTTGTCGCCCTGAGTGTCCAGGTGCCCAGCCGAGCAGAGGGATGAGTGGGGTGGGCAGTGAGCTATGGCAGTGGCCAGGCACTTTGCGGGGACAGGGCTCTTCTGTGGGAGGGGTAGGCACGTGGGAAGTGAGCCTTCATTCTCCCCACTCTGCAGACAGGGACACTGAGGTTCAGCGGGAGTACCGTGCCCGAGGTCCCACAGCTGCTTGGACAGTCTGTCCCTCTCCAGGGCTCCTCTCCGCCCTCCCCTGTGCCCTGGAAGGTGGGGGGCTGGCTGAGGATGCCAGGCAGATGGGGGATTGATGGGGAGGGAAGTGAGGGTGCGGAGATGAGTCTCTGTTGCCCCAGGAGGTGGCCCTTCACCTGAATCCAGTGGTGGCCCTGCGCCTTCTGGGCCTCCCCACCCCACGACCCTCAGCCGGCCTCGCCACCCTGGGGCTTGGGGTCAGGAGGACCAGCCGCCTCCCCAGCCAAGCACTGCATGTGGCTCTGGGTGCCATCGAGGCACTGAAGGCATTGCCATCGAGCTGGGGAGCTGACCCTGGGCTATGGGGGTGCAGACAGAGCAAGTCGGGGCTGGCACCGTGTGACCCAAGTGGAGAAAGCAGGCCCTTCCTCTGTGCCCACGCCACCCCAGCCCAGAAGGCATCGTTCCTTCCATAACCCGCCCCACCACCGACTTCCAAACCACTCCCTGCCTTGGAACTGCTGGACCCTACTGCCTCCTCCCCCTTGGGACCTCCCCTCCGGGCTTCCCCCTCCCCCCGCACCCCCCACCCTCCCCACCTGGCCTGTGGCCTTGATGCCCAGGTATGTGGGGTCACAGGAGCTCACTCTATCCCTCAGCAGACCCCACGCCTCAGTCTCCCTGGGGGTGTGACTGCTGCTGCAAATTGTGTCCAGCAGACAGGGCAGGCACCCGCTGCTTCCCACCGTGCTTTGGACTGTCTTATCCTGACTGTGGAGGCTGGGCCTGGCCACCCCCTGCTCCGGGTGATACCAGGCTTCCGAGAGCCCCTTCTTGTCTGCCCCCAAGTAAGTGTACCCTCTCCTCTACCCCCAGTACGTAAGTGAATCCTCAACACAGGCACAGACAGTCATCCTGCAAGGCCCGTCCATCCTGGTGAGGAGGGGGCTGGCTGCCCGTCTCTGTCCACACGCCCTGGCCTGCGGAGATGCGCAGTGGACACTCAGTGCAGTGACAGACGGTGGCCATCCTGCCCCATGACCCTACAAGACCGGCCTGTCTGGAGGGCCGCAGCATCCTTTGTCAGCAGCCCGACCACTTCTCAGCATCCCAGGTGGGAGCTGGGGGGCCAGCAGGGTGGGTGAAGCTTGAGCATGCACACAGGCCACCCCCGGCCCCCCTGCGGTACGTGGGGGTGTCCAGCTTCCAGGCTGGTGGCCAGCGGGTGAAAGGAGGCTTGTGTGTGTGGTCCTGCAGGAGGAATTTTCCAGGCGCTCTTCCCCGTGTCTCACACGCCTGGCTGCCTCTAGCTTCTCAGTGCCGCCAGCCTGAGTCCCTCCAACTGCCAGCCAAGCCCTCGCCCTCTTGGCCAGCCTCCTTCCACCCCAGGACCATTCCTCCCATCTTCAGACTGAGCTAGCCCTCCGTGTAGCCACCAGGAGGGTGTCGGGGGCTGGTCTGGGGTCTGGCCCCACGTGCTCCCTCCTCCCCGCCCACATCTCCCCACCAGCCAGGCACCGGCTCCCTCCAGCTGGACCAGGGAGGTGCCTTGACGCTGCCTCCCATGCTCTACTAATCCCCAGATGGAGTCTCCACCTCCTCCGCAGCATTCGCTAATTTGGGAACACCATCCACAGTGTAACCCCAGCAATAACAACAGAGCCATCACATTCCCCCGCAGCCAGCTGGGGTTTCTTTCCAGGAGCTGCCTGAGCCTCATGCCCTGAGAGGGTCTCTTTTGGCATCTTAAGCTTCAGGGTGACCCCTCATCGGTTGATGGCTGCAGGCTGGGTGTTTGGACCTCACCCGCCTAAAGACTGAGGCCATGTGGGGTTTACTGTGGCTGTTTCCTGGGTGAATCCTCTTCTAGGCCCTTGGCGTTCCTGGAGAAAGCCCCACACCATTCCCCTCCACCCACCATCATCTTAGAAACTCAGGAGCCGATTTAACGCGGAGGAGGGTGGTCCTGGCCTTTCCTGTCCTGGAGGGTTCAGCCTTAGGTGCCCCGGCTGGGCCTCAGAGGGTGTTGTGATCACCGTGGTGACCGGAGTCTGAGCATCCAGAGCAGAGTTTCCCATGAATATTTGCTTCCAGGTGGGTGACTCCTTGTTCACGACGGGCACCGCGATTAGATTTTGTGTCTCATTTCACCCTCAGCCATCTGCCAGGTAGCGCTGGTTCTTGGTCTTGTTTGGGACCCCAAAAGCGGTAGCCCAGGGAGGTGAAGTAGCCTCAGGAAGGTGTGCAGCGGCCGAGGGGCAGAGGCGGGATGTGGGGCAGAGGCGGGATGGGAGGCACACCCTCCTTTCCCCTCCCCTGGCTCGACCCCCGTCTTGGCATCAGGTCTGCAGCATCGGCATTGCCCTCTGCCTCCTCCTCCACCCCCTGGGCCACAGAACCAGGGAGCAAGACAGCCTGAGCTTCTAGAAACATCTAGACCCAGACTCACCCAAGCCCAGGAAAGAACTGAGTGAGGCCCAAGTGAGCTGTGAAGCTTGGGAGAGACGTTGGCAGGAAACCGGACTCCGAATCTGGGATGTTCGGGATGCCAGATGGCTCACCCAGGCCCACGGGGCGAGCAGCTTGGTGTCTGGGTGTCCTGTCCTCAGCTCGATGCTGAGGATGAGCCCTGAGGGCTCAGGTAGGAAGTGGGTGTAGGTCACAGCTTGGAGGTGCAAGAGGCAGGAGGAGCGTTGAGTCTGGTGCCTCTCGGGCCCCGGGCTCATGCCTGGGCCGGCCCCGGTGGCCGTGTCCACTCAGGCCCCGCCGAGCTCCTGGTCGTGCTGCAGCGGTGGCTGCTTTGTATGGATGGTGCAGCATTTTGGGTAATGAAATATTCACAGGTCAGTGATTCCTTGAGAAATGATGGGGATCAGTCAATTCCTTTTCAGGGAGTAATTTTCTTCCCCTTCACAGCCTCTGTTTCATGTTGACAATCATTAGCATGAGAGAGAGGCTGGATCGAAGGGGCTTGTCAGAACTCAGGACGAGCTGCCACCTTGTCGTGGGTGGTGCGGCCAGACGCCTGGACAAGGGGGCACAGAGCCTGGCTAGGACATGTGCGTGGAGCAGGAGGCAGGAGCCCCTGGGGAGCTTAGAGCCAGAGGTACAGAGGGCTGGCTGGTGGTCTGCCTTCCTGGGTCTTGCCAGCCTTCTTCCCTCCTGGTTGGGGAGCACAGTGACCCCCCAGGACACTCATATTGGTGGGTCTTACTGCCTCTTACAACGGCAGCTTCCAGAGCTTTGGGTCCAGATCCCAGCTCTGCCGTTGCCAAGTACACCTCATCTTCCCCTTCTGTAAAATGGGCTGCACTAGCTGGTATGAGTCTGAGAAGAGCTGTGAATTCGCTTAAAGCATCCGAAGAAGGGGCTACTGGACATGTCCTTCCTCCCCTGGAAGGCCACGCACCGTCCTGCCCCTGTGGCCCATGAAGCACTTCCTCGTGTCCACCGGACCCACAGCCGCCACCAACCGCCACCTCGCTTCCCATGACCGCAGCTCCTGCTGACGTGGGCCTTCCTGTCTCCAAGGATGGAAGCGTGGCCAGGGCCTTGGTTCAGCTCAGATGGGTGCCGGCGCCACTGTCCACAATCACCGCCGGGTGCCAGGCCCGTGGTGGCCACACTCACATGCCGGCTTTTATTTTGTCATTTTCTTTGGAGGATCTGAAACAAAGGATCTGACCTCTGGGTGTGTTCAGGAGCCAGGATTTTGACTGCTTTGCTCCCACCAGAGGAGGCAGGCACACAGCTGCTGGCACCCGGCCCAACAGTCGACAGACGGCTACCAACTCTGCCCGGGGCAGTTGCCCACCTGCCCCTTTCCAGAGGGCGGGAGTGAGCCTAAAGAGGGGGCCACACAGTTGCCAAGGGAATGCTTCCATCAGGCCATCCTGCCTGACCAGCAGGCCGCAAACCCCTAAACGCAAACTCTCCTGGGCCCAGGTAGGGACCAGGACTGCCCCCTCGGATCCCAGGGAGCTGGGAACCTTCCCCAGGAGGGGCGGGACATGGGGACGAGCTGTCCCTGACCCTGTTCCCATGCTGAGGTGCCCCGGTGTGCCACAAGTAGCTGGTGGGGTGAGAACGGGCACCCCGTGTGCAGGCCAGTCTGAATAGCTGGGACTGCTGCCCCTCGTGCCCAGGGGAGTGAGCCTGAGACTCACAATGGACATGCTGTGGGGAGGGTGGGGAAAGCCCTCCTCTGCCCCCTCAGCCCCACTCTTGGGTTGGAAGCACACCCTTCTGTCCCACAGACCCCTGGGAACCAAAGGGCTCCACCTGGAAGCAGGCAGCCACGTAAGGTCTTGTCGGGAGGTGGTTTTGGAGCCTGAACAGGTCAGAGAAAGGCAGAGTTGGGGCTAAGCCTGAGCCTAAAGCGGGTCGGGGCACAGACCCTGCATCCTGAGTTCACGCCGGGCCGTGCCATTGATACCTGGCTCACTGGTGTCCCCAGACGTGGTTTGATGTGGCTGTGAGATGGGGACTGACTCACTGGGTGCCTCACTGAAGGGGTTGTGAATTAAACACTGCTGTAGCCTGGAATCCCGGGCAGTGAGGCCAGTGCTGAGTGAACACAGCAGTTCTCGCTGCTGCTTGTGCCCCACCCCACCCCCCACCCCCGACCCAGGACCTTTGTCGATGCCTGAAGAGAGTTTAGATGCTGCTGGCTTCTGGTGGGTGGGGCCGGGGCACTGCCCTCAGCCTGCTGCAGTGCACAGAATGCCCGCCCCCCCAGAGAAAGCCCAGCCCCTCCTGTCATTAGTGATCTGAGCTAAGATGACAGGAGAGGGGCAGGGAGGTCTCCAGCCACCACCCCACGAAGGGCCAGTGCCCAGCAGGCCTCTGCAGGCCCCAAGAAAGCCAGGCTTCCCCCAGCGGGAGTGGGAAGCTGGGGGCTGGCTCCAGAGAGCTCCAGGGGGCCGGTGCCCATGAGGCCACCTCTGGCCATTGTCCAGGCCAGCACTTCTCAAACTCAGTTGCATATTTGAATCCCTGAGGCAGCTTTTAAAAACCCCTGTCCCTGGCTTTACCCCAGATCAATGACATCAGACCCTCTGGGGATGGGATACAGGCTCTGGTCCACAGATGGACAGCTGGGAGCTTGTTTGAAATGCAGAAGCTCAGGTCTGTCCTGTGCTTCTGAATCGAAATTTCAGCCAGAGCGCAGGAGAAGTGGTGAACCACTGGGGGCCCTGCCTGAGCTCAGTGAGCAGCAGACAGGATCTGGGCTCCCCATCTGTGCTCCAGGCTCCGGGGCAGTTTTCCTCGGCAATCTATGTTTCCTGACTCTCCTGGGACAGGCAGGCACCTCAGGGCCCCGGGCTATGGGTCAGTGATGAGGGCACCCAAGAATTCTTGTAGAGTCGTCAGGTCTCGTGCAGAACCACCAGAGAGGAAAAGTACATGAGGGCTCGTCTTGTTGCCCAGGAGTCCGGGAACAGCTCGGAGGTGGGCAGGCTGTGGCTCCTCTGCCCAGTTTATGGACCAGACTCGGAGGCTGGATGAGAGGTGGAGGAAAGAGAGGCCTGCGTCTGCTCCACTTGCCTGCCTGGTGCGTCTCCTCCTCCTCCTCTGGGTGGTTCCTGTCTAGGGAGTGCTCTCCGCTCCCCACAGCCAGTGCTGGGCCCTGCCACTTAGATCTGTTCTCTGCTGGGGGTGTCGTGGGCAGAACTAGTGTGGGGAACCTGCTGTCCTTCCCTGGGCATGGACCAAGCAGACCCCGCGTCGGGAAGGCTGCCTTGCGGTCCAGCCTCCTGTCATGGACTGTTTTTAAGTGGAGAGATTGGGCGGGGGTGTTGCTGGCAGGGGCTCTGGGTCTGTGCAGGTTGGTGGACAGTTAAACAGGGTGTCAGGAGAAGCTTGCCCTGCTGGTGTGCCTTGCAGTGAGCACAGGAGCCCGGGTTGGGGGTCCCCGTAGACCAAAAATGAAGAAAGGGTGTCTTTATAAAAGCGCTTTGTGCATGAGGGGCTCAGAGGGCCCCTGCCCTCCAACCAAAAGCATGCGCCCCCCTCGGGTGCAAAGCTGACCCTGGCTTCCAGGCCAGGGGGCTCTTCTGTTGGGGGGATGACTGCCCCCCATTTCCAGTCCCTGATGAGCCCCCACATGTGGGTTTGAGTTGGCTGATGGGCTAAGTGTGGGCCAGAACAGAAGTGTCCCTGGTGGGAAGGAACCTGGCTCTGGGAGCTGAGGCCCAACCTGAGTCTACAAAGCACTCCACGTGGTCCAGGGTGATGTGAGGCTGCGAGGAGGCCCCTGAGCTGTGGCTGAAAAGTGGAGGAAAGCATCAGAGGCAAAGAGGGTAGAAGGCGGCGGTCCCTGGGGGTGGTCAAGGAGACATCTGAGACCCAGTTTGTACCTCCACCCCCAGGACAACACAGTCTGGCATCCTGGTTCCCCGGGTGCTGCATCCATGGGCTGGGATGACCCCTGGGTGGCCTGCGCAGCAAGGAGCCCAGCGAGGGCAGAGAACAGGGTGAGCCTCTGGTGAGCTGACCCCGCAAAGGTCAGAATCGGTCTCCTCCCCCGGGTGTGGGGCTCTCCAAGACTTAGGCACAGGGACCCACATCCCCGGGAGTCAAGTCCATCTCAGACTCAGCTAGCTCCCCCAACAAAAGAAGGATAAAAAGATCCCATCCCCTGTATGTCAGCCGGTCCTCGGAGGCCCACGGGAGGTGGCAGGTGGAGGTGCAGAGGCACAGGCCTTGCCGGGTCTCCCCTGCCTGGAGCCCTTCACCTTGTCTTCTTGGCCAGGAACTGGGGTGTACGGGAGAGGGCGTGCAGGGTTGAGGAGGAGGCAACACTCCCTGGGACCCTTTTGGCCCCTGTCCTCGGACTTGCCCCTTGGTAACAACCCGGAGGCAGAACAGAACCCCACTTTGTGAACACCCTGCTCCTTCCCCAACCTTGTGAGAGCCCCAGGCTAGGTCAAGAAGTAGCAGCTCCTGGCCTGTTCAGAAGACCCCAGGCGCCCTCCTGACACCACCGGCCAGTCTGCACAGGGAAGGCGTGCTCTCCACCAGCCCCCACCCCTTCCCACCCGCACGAGCCTCAGAGGGGTGGTCTCGGCCGCCTTGCCCTCGGAAGCCCACAGGCCGAGTCAGGTTGCTGGCCCAGTAGGGGGCGAATCCGCTGGTCTGGTCAGTCCTACTGGGGTCATCAGGGCGTCCACAGAGGAGGGACAGCTCAGAATGGAAATTCCATTAGTGCTCAGCCATGGGCAACAGGGCCTGTTCAAAGAATACATTCAATTAAAAATTGATTTTTCAGTTTAATCTCAATCATAATGAACCACATTCAGACCCCTTCCACCTCCCAGGACAGCAAAGCTCTCACCCTCCTGGCCCAGCCTTGTAGGCTCCCTGGCCTCCTCCCCATCCTTTGGACGGAGATGATATAGTGAGGGGCCAGGGGCCAGGGGCGGGGGCCATCCTTCACTGAGTTTGGGAATAATTACAAATGAGGTGCACAGGGGGTTTTGTTAAATGAAAGTGTCACGGTGGTAAATCGTATTTTTATTTACTGCGAGGTTGTGTTTTCAGCGTGGCTCCAGTTAAAAGCTGCAATATTTAATTTCCCTTGATCCAGACAGTATTTCAAAAGCATCATAAAACGAAAACAGCTCCAACTTTTTCCCTCCCTCACTTCCCACAAACTCAGAGATACCAGGCAGGAACCCCACACTTGGGCCCACAGAGCCGACTCGCTTCTTGGGAGGACTTCCCTTTCTCACTCACTCTTCCTCTGAGATCAGGCAGGAGAGGCCAGGCAGGTTCTCCAAAGCTTCCCGGGCTATGTGGGCAGCGGAACTATTAGAAATATGCTCATTTTTGTCAGCATCGTTCAGTTCGAGGCCCTTAACTAGGCGTGGCTCTGTGTTATCCCCTTACCTTTGTGAACACCTCCATCTCATACATCTGCCCAGGTGGTCTCTGTCCTCACACCTGCCTTACAAATGAGAAAACAGAACTTTAGTGAAGCATGGGATTTGCCGAGGGACCCTCTGCTCAGCAAGACTGGAACTCAGGCCTGCTTGATCTGAGCGCATGCCTGCGGTTCTGGTGTGTTTGGACCTCAGAATGCCCAGCCCCACCCTGCTTGCCTCCCGGCTCTCACCTGCTGATTTGCTGTGCAACCTCAGGTCCCATACTCACCTTTCTGAGTCTCTGTAAAAAGGAAGACCCACCCCAGCTGCTTGTGATAGTACTGCAAGGAGACACACTCCAACCCTGCAGACAGATCCTTGGCCCAGCTCTCTGGTGGCCCCCTCTGCTCTCCAGATAACTCCCAGGGACAGACGGACCTTCCTCTGGCCATGAACACAGTGTCCTGTGCTTTAAACATTCCCTGGACTTGACTCCAACTTCCTGGTTTGGCGGGGGGGCGGGGTTTCACTGATTGCAGTTACACTAGGAAGGCATCCATTCACGCTTGTTTATTACAGAAAGGCCAGGGTGCCTTCTGACCCCTCTCTGTCCCACCCCCAGCCTGCAGTGGTCAGCACTCTGGGGGCTCCCTCTCGTCCTCTCTGGCCTGGCATCCTGTTTTCACTTGTGTTCACAGCTGCTCTGAGCATCGCCGCTGGACCCTGGGGTCCTTCCCCTGCACCCACCCCCAGTACAGAGCGTCATCCCCTGCGGGTCCTCAGGAACCGGTCACTTCATGTGGGCACTCAGCACTGCTTGTCCCAGCAGCAGCCAGCTGTCGCCCCCCACACCCCCACTCAGCATGGTGTCTGGCTCTGTTTCCCAAAGACCCTGACTTCTGGTAGACCTTGGACAAAAAAAAAGAATTCCAGGTCTAGGCTTGGGAAACTTCGTTATATATACATCGCTTTCCTGCAGAACTTCATGGGGACTTTTCTAGAACGTCCCAGAAGACTAAGAGTTCTACAGCACAGGCCTTGGGAAGTGCTATTCCAGGGAAAACAGCCTGGCTGCAGGTGGGCTGGGATCTGACCCCCCACCCTAGGTGCCTCTCTGAGCGAGGGGACCTTAGCCTGATCTCTTTGAGCCTCCATTTCCCCATCTGTCAAAGTGACGGCTCTAACACTGCCAGGGCCACCGTGCACTTGGCACCCAGTTACAGGACAGTGGCAGGCTGGGCGGTCGGTGCTCAGCACACATCAGGTCTCTTTCCGCATGGATGTCCAGGGACTCCGTGAAGCTGCCCCTGCCAGGGCTGGGCATTACTGAGGCTTCACCCTCTGGGGCCAGCTCTTGGGTGCTTTGTCGTGGACGAGTTGTATGACTCCAGGCAAGTCTCATCAGCTCTCCAAGCTTCAGTTTCCTCACCTGTAAAATGGAGACAAGGGCACATGCCTCTCAGGTGTGGGGAGGTGCCTATGCGCACTTGTGGTGAATGGATGTGTGGCCAGCTGGGTGAGCAGAGCCACCCTCGGGGGACAACCCAGATGGAGCGGTCTGGCAGCGGCGTGGAACTCGGGGAGGGTGGGCAGAGGAGCCAGGCAGAGCTGTGCTCAGAGCTGGCTCCATCACTCGCTGGTGGCAAGACCACGAGACCCATCCCCTGCTTCTCTAGGCCTGTCTCCCCATCAGTACTCTGGGGATAATGACACGCCTCATCCGACTCGGGTGACAGTTACTGGGCCGTCCCAGCGGGACGCAGGTAGTGTGGCTGTCCCTCCGTCTGGTGTCATCACTGCAGAGCGCTCTGTGGTGCCCGGGCCATCTCTCCCCGCTGACTCCTGGTGACAGAAGGCCCGGCTTCTGCCCTGAGGGAGGCTCTGCTTCTTTCCCCTGGGTGTCAGGGCCAAGCCCAGGTCCTAAAGAATTGTCCCACCCTGGCCCCCCGACAAGGAAATCAGGCCAGCCGCTCGTCCCCCTCCCTGGCTGCAGAGCATGGCCCCTGACTGCCCAGCCTCATGGGTACGGGGTCTGGTGTCCTCGTCAGCAGCAGAAGATAAATGTTTTTAATTCAGGGAGCTTTTCATGAGCCAATGAAAGGGAGTAAATCACCCTTCCAGGCCCCGGAGCCCAGAGCTGGCGCCCGGTCACATCAGGGTGGGCCGAGGGGCAGCCACACCGGGTCACTGGATGTCAGGGGGACCTGGGCATGCTGTGGCCTGGCAGCCGGACGCCAAGCTGGGTCACTAGGCAGCAGGAGGACCTGGGCATGCTGTGGCCTGGCAGCCGTTACACACAAGCTCTTCTATGGCGGGGCGGGCGGGCAGGGTCTGCCTGACTGCCCTGCTCTCCTGGCCTGGTCAGGCTCCGAGGGTCCCAGTGTGCGTGCACGAGAGAGGCCTGCATGTGGACTCAGCCTTGGCACACGCCCGGCCCTGTGCACCTCTGGGTGCCCAGGTGGTGAGACCCGGGTGTGTGCAGAGCACCTGTGTGCCTGGCTGTGACGGGGGCCACGGGAGTGCCGGGGCGTGGCCCCCGTGTGCTTGTGCAGGCACACATGTGCACATGGCTTCTGGAGAAGAAATGTTTAAAAATGGAGTTGTCAGCCCCGAGTTGACAGGCGCAATCAGGAAAGTGCAGCGTCGGCAGGAACGGCCGCGGCTCCCTCAATTACCCGGGAGGAAATGGCCCCGCTTTGTGCTGAGGAGGCAGAGTGTGACTGGAATAAAGCAAGTGGAGCAGACCCAAAAACTTCATTAATTAAAGAAACTCATTAATGAGGGACATTTAATCAGCTGAAGATTAGATCCACGCTTGCCTCTTCCAGGAGCCGGGCGCCGAGCGGAGACCGGAGCCGGCCTGCCTCCTCCGCCCGCCCGTGCGGCCAGGCCTGGCGCCAGGGCCCCAGCAGGGAGATGCGATGCCCCCGGGCCAGCTGCGCGCGGCCACGTGGAGGCCAGTTCGGGTGCCCGGACGGCATCAGGGTGCCGGGATCAAAGGTGCTTGGATTTTGGCCTCACCGGGGGACGTGCGGCAGCATCGGGAGACGTGTTTTGTGGTCACCCTGGGGAGGGTGGTGCTGCCCGCCGCTCGCCCATAGAGCTCAGGGATGCCAGACACCCTACGGTGCCCAGGGCAGCACCACGGGAGAACCTGCTGCCACACACGTCGGTGGTGCCAAGGCCATAAGACACCTGCTCCAGGCTGGGCGTGTGAATGCACTTGGGGGATGGGGTGAGTGCGTGGCATGTGAACCAAGCATGTGTGAGCACAGGCAATGTGTGCATGTGAGCTTCTGTGCCCGGGGAACGTGTATGTGAGTGTGGATGTGTGTCAGGATTCATTCCCATGGACGAGGGGGGAGAGGAGGCTGGGGCCCCGGCAGACCTGGAGGAGACCTGACAGGCGAGCTGAGACCTGTTGCTGGGTGTGCTTCACCCGGGACCTCCCAGCAACATCTCTGGGCCCCTGGGAGGATCCTGCTTTCTGATGTGTTTAGAGAATTGTCCACTTGCTGTTGAAGGCTGTGGGGAGAATGGCCCCTGCCCAGGACAGGCTGTCTGAGGGCATGCCCATCTGGTGGGCCATCACCCCAACACCTGTGATCTTGACTGCATGTTCGGGGACCCACCTGAGGGTGCCACCCTCAGACCATGGCCCTGCGGGTTCCACTGGGCTCCCAGGCACCTTTCCCACCTCCCGCAGCCCAGGGGTGCCGGGCCGGGCTGCCCTGGTGGACCGAGCCTGAGGCCTAGGTTCGGTCATGGTGGCACAGGTTGGATCCATCTCCTCAGTGCAAGTGAGGTCTGGCAGCCGGGGGGCTCACTTCCCACCCTGTCCTCCTTCCTCCCCAAGTCCCAGCCCCTCCCCCAGTACAGGGGTGCAGCGGGTGCCACCACTGTGCCAAGAACAGCCCCCAGCAGGGAGAGTCGGGGAGGGCCTTCCCAGGTGTGTGGACGGCGTGGGTGGGTGGCAGGGAGAGTCGGGGAGGGCCTTCCCAGGTGCGCGGACGGCGTGGGTGGGTGGCAGGGAGAGTCGGGGAGGGCCTTCCCAGGTGTGTGGACGGCGTGGGTGGGTGGCAGGGAGAGTCGGGGAGGGCCTTCCCAGGTGCGTGGACGGCGTGGGTGGGTGGCAGGGAGAGTCGGGGAGGGCCTTCCCAGGTGTGTGGACGGCGTGGGTGGGTGGCAGGGAGAGTCGGGGAGGGCCTTCCCAGGTGCGCGGACGGCGTGGGTGGGTGGCAGGGAGAGTCGGGGAGGGCCTTCCCAGGTGCGCGGACGGCGTGGGTGGGTGGCAGGGAGAGTCGGGGAGGGCCTTCCCAGGTGCGTGGACGGCGTGGGTGGCAGGGAGAGTCGGGGAGGGCCTTCCCAGGTGCGTGGACGGCGTGGGTGGGTGGCAGGGAGAGTCGGGGAGGGCCTTCCCAGGTGCGCGGACGGCGTGGGTGGGTGGCAGGGAGAGTCGGGGAGGGCCTTCCCAGGTGCGCGGACGGCGTGGGTGGGTGGCAGGGAGAGTCGGGGAGGGCCTTCCCAGGTGCGCGGACGGCGTGGGTGGGTGGCAGGGAGAGTCGGGGAGGGCCTTCCCAGGTGTGTGGACGGCGTGGGTGGGTGGGCAAGGCTGGGGCTGTCAGGTGTGAGCTGAGGACGGGGCTCTGGGCAGAGCAGATGTGGCAGGGTGACGGCAGCATCGCATCCGTGGGGCAGCAGGAGCCAGGAGAGGGACGCAGGAGCAGGGGCCAGCAGGTCGCGGGGACCAGGCTGCTCCTGGCCCTGGACATGTTCACATTTTCAGGAGGAAAATGTCTTGCTTGGAAAGGAGCAAAGCAGAGGAGCTGGGCAGTGCTGCAGGAGGGACCCAGGTTTGACATGGAGACATTCGCGTCGACCAGCTTGAAGGCTGAGAGAGTATGGAACCCTTGAGCCCACAGCTCTCAGCAGGTTTTCACCCTGTCCAGTCTGGAGGCAGGGTGTCTGCCTCCGTCATAGGGAGATGGTGGGGGCCCTGGATGCCAGGCCCACCCCATCCTGGGAAGTGACAAGCAGATGGCCCCATAGAGACCCTGTGAGGAAAGGATGGGGACGGGACTTCCCTGGTGGTGCAGTGGTTGAGAATCCACCTTCCAATACAGGGGACACGGGTTCGATTCCTGGTTGGGCAACTAAGCCCACGCGCTGCAACTGGAGAAGCCCTTGCACCATAACAAAGACCCTGCACAGCGAAAGTTTAAAAAGAGAGGAAGGAAAAATGGATGGGGACAAAGCAGCCGGGATCCCTTCCCCAGGGCCCCGTTGTACGGGGGAGCATCCTGGGTGAGGCCAGTAGGGAGGGTCCCAGGCCTTTGCCTAGACACTCCTGTAGGCAGCGCTACTCCTGTGCGAGGGGGCCTTCTGTGAGTCTGGGGGTCCAGGCTGCCCAGGTCCCTGTGTGAGCAGGGCACAGTCTCCACTTCCAGCACCAAGGTGATCCTGGGACGGACGTGGGGGCAGATCAGAGCAGGTTTCTTAGGAGAGGTGGTGGCCAGGGCTGCATAGACAAAGGGCAGCTCCTCGGGTGGCCCCGGCTCCTTCCCCAGGAGCTCATCTCCCAGGGCCGCCCCGCCCCCGCGCCTGCCCCTCCTCACTGGCCCAGCTCCTGGTGTGCTGCCTCCATCTCCCTGGCTGCCTGGGGAGCCTGTCACAGGGCTGTGGGCAGAGCAGGTGCTCAGAGGTACACACGGGCAAAGGAGCGTGCCGCCCCCCAGGGGCCTGGATTCTAGACCACATGACTCCACTAACATGCCCATGACCTTGGGGAGTCAGTGCTCTTGGGATGTGCTAGAGTGTTCCCACCTTGGTGTTGGCAGGCTCAAACAGAGCCACACACATGTATTCTCAGCAGGGCCTCCAGAGCCCAGGCACCAGCGATAATCTCTGCCCCCCCTTCAAGCCCTGTCCTAGTCCCTCGTCCCCCAGACGCAGCAGTGAGCCCCCATCCTGCATAGTCCTCTGGCTTGTCTTCCAGACCCACCCTCTGTTCTGGCACCACGGGCATCCACCCATGGCCACTGCCCCATGATGAGCCTAAGCAGGTGTCCTCCCAGCCCAGGCCCGGGGGTGGGAGTGCCCCTCCCCAGGTCCTGGTTACCAGGACCCCAAGGTCTTGCAGTCCCTGGAAAGAACAGTCCCACCAGCAGAACCTGAGCACCAGCTGAGGCTGCCACTTGGCCCCCAGATGGGAACTTTCGGCTCCATAAGCATCAGCTCACGCCCCTGACCCCAGCCCGGATCCCAAGCCCACCAGGTTGGGCTCAAACTCAGGACATCTTCCCAGGGCTGTTGTGGCTTGTGATCAGGAGCAGCTGTTGCCTTGAGTCACACGTTCTGAGTCGGCAGGTCAGGAAGGCCCAAGAACCTGCATTGCTGACAGTGCCCGGGGCACACAGTGCTGCTGTCCAGACCCCAGCTGGAGGACCTTACTGTGTACAGACTCGGGGCTGAAGGGCTGCGGACACCCACCATGTGTGGCCACACGTGACCAGGCATGAACTCTGTCCCCATGACATCCCCTGTCCCGGAGACACTGTCCTGAACTCACAAACGTCCCCACGAAAGAAGGAGTGCCCAACCGACAAACAGATTCATTTCTCAACCTGAATCCCTTGAGGGGTGTTTGACTGTGGGACGCATTATGTAATCTTCATTGCCAGGAAATTTACCTTCCTAATGGCATTTTGCGAGTCTTCATTTGAGTCTGCCTTCCCAGGGCTCTCGGTAACTAGGAGAAGCACACCGTGGTATGTGTGTGGTAGGGGGCAGCGAGGGGTGGGCAGACATCGGGGACCTGAGGCTGGAGGGCACAGACACTGGGCTATACCCAAGGGTGGGTGCCGCCCCCATCGTCCACCGTTCCCACCCCTGCCTGCCCATGTCATGTCCTGGGCACTGTGCTTAATATCCTATTCCATTTGCTATGAGAAACCATGGGCCATTCATCATGCTAATATGTTTTAATGAATGAATACACAGGAAACATGTACGATGTGGCTGCATATGGAGGGGGCGGGGCTCATCCTGGGAGTGCAGAGGCTGATGCCCTGGACCCTCGGGGGAGAGTGGACCGCAGGCTGCTGTCTGTTTGTGGTTGGAATGAGTGGTTCTCTGTGGCACCCCTCCTCGTGGGGTCACTTTGACACTGTCCGGTAGCTTTGTCCTCAAGAGGGAACTTCCTCTCCATCCCACTGAGTAGCAGCCTGGTGTCCACTGGTCCTCTCTCGGATGTACACAAAGATGCCACATGTGCTCTCCCACTTACAAGTTCACAGTGGCATCTCAGCACCCCAGAGAAGGCTAGGGGAGGGACTGAGCAAAATGGAAATCACAAGGGATGGGAATAACCTGGAAGCCTTCCCAGAGGTGGTGTCTGAACACTTACAGGGCAGCGGGAGGGTTGGAGGAGGGAAGAGTCCTGGGTCACAGCAGAGACTGCACAAAGCCTGTCCATGAGCACAGCACTGGGGTGGTGTTTTTCACTTTGATATCTCTAGACATGGGAGATGCTCAGCAAACTTAGGAAGTGCTCAGCGAACAGTTATTTACTGAGCGAATGGAGCAGTGAAGGTAGGGGACAGAAGGAGTTGTGCGGGGGAACCTCTGTGGGTGCTGCTAAGAGTTGGCAAGTAACTGTGGTTGGCAGGCTGGGCCTGGGCCCTCCTTAGGGACCCTCCCCTCTTGCCGTCTCCCTCCTCATGAGGCTTCCCTGACAGTGTCCTTCGTCCTTGCCCTTGGTAGCCTACAGGTGTCTCAGTGCCTTGGCCCCCCAGCACCCAGGGCCCGGGCACAGGGCTCAGCTGCCCCATGCTTCCCGCTGGTCTAGCCCGGGGCTCCTGTGGGCGGGAGTACGAGACCACGGTGGGCTCCTCCTCCTCCCAGAGGCAGATGGGCTCCAAAGGTGAGAGCAGAGCCTTGGATTGACCATGCTGGGGTCTGAGCCCTACCTGTGTGGCCTCAAGCCAGCCCCGAGGAGCTTCACTGCGCTCCTCTGTGAGGTAGGGGAGGCAGGTGGTGGGCTTGTCCCCAGACACAGCACCCCCTGGGGCCAGCACACAGCCTCCCGGCCCTCCTGGCTCTCTCTTCCCACCTGGTTTGAAGAGGGTCCCTGGCCCAGCAGGGGGTTGCTTTCCCCAAGCCCCTCCCTCACCTTGAGGAGCTAAGAGTGTCTTCCCCATGCTCTTGATGTTTTTTTGTCAGGAAGCCTGTGAGCAGCAGTTGAAAGGTGCTGGGGGTTCTCCCACTGCTTGGGGGCAGCAAGGCAGCCACTGCCACCCTCCCAGTGCCCCTGGGGGAGGGGCCTCCAGGCTCGGCAGACAAGCCCATCAGGTGACGGGTGGCCCACCCCTGGGCAGAGAAGTCCCGCCCCCACCGCTCCCACGTCCCTGGACAGCCGCCGTTTCCGGTTAACCACAGCCCCATGTGTCCCCAGAGCTGCTGGTTCTTCATGGCACCTGCACACATGTGTGAACACGCACACACACAAGTGTGGATACACACGCACATGTATGGACATGCGCGCACACACAAGTGTGGCTACACACACGTGTGGACACGCACACACAAATGTGGATACACACACGTGTGGATATGCGCACACACAAGTGTGGATACATACGTGTAGGCACGTGCACACACAAGGGTTGGTACACATGTGGACACACGCATGAACACACGTGGACACAGGCACACAAGCGTGAATATACGTGGACACGCATGTGTGGATATACACACACGTGTGTGGACACACGGGCAAACACAATCATGGATACGTGGACACGCATGTGTGAACACGTGTGGATATACACGTGTGTGGACACGAGCACACAATCGTGTGTGCACACGTGTGCACACGTGTGGATATGCACACGTGTGTGGACACAGTCACATACAATCGTGGATACACACATGGACACACACGTGTGAACACACACGCACACACAAGCTGGATACACACACGTGTGGACACACACACAGTGAGTTACAGATTCAGGGCCGGGCAGCACCCTAGAGGATTTGTGAAATGGGGCGAGGACCCCTCCTCAATGAGGGGCAGTGACTGGCCGCAGCTCCCTGGACTCCCCAGCTGAGCCCTGGTTGTGTTCTGGTCCCACCCCCTTTTACAGAGACCCGGCCTCTGGGGTCCTTGCTTGGCCTAGCAGCCTCATGCTTGGCAGGGGCCCCCACCCCACACTTGCCTTCCTGGGCCCTTCAGCCAAACAACGGCAGCCGGCTCCTCACTGATTTCCCCCGGCAGGACAGAGTGCGGTGGAGGTGAAGCTGATGGGAGAGGGGGATTTATGGGGCCACGTTATTTACGATTTGTATGCAGTGAGCTTGGAGGGAATTACGGCTTAATCGTGCGAAAATCCGTCCCCTCCCCTGGGGCTCCTCGGCTGAGATCTGGGCCCGGCTTAATGCAGGAAGGGGCTGAGTCTGGGCTGAGAGACAGCGGTAGGCTCTGGCAGGTGGCGGGGCTCCGTTCTGGGGGGTGGGGGTGACAGCTCAGTCAGTAGATCAGGAAAGCGCCTGGGGTCCTTCGGGTGGAGGTTCTTACTCTTTCTTGTGCCTTGAACCCTCTTAGCATCCGTTGAGGCACACAGATCCCTTCTCAAAAAATGGTCTTGAATGCATAAAATACATTAGGATTATGAAAGCCATTTTATGGGAATACACTTACCCAAAGAGAGAAGACAGGTGAAGTCGTAATCTGTGGCTTTTTTACAAATGTGTGAAAGAAACATTTAGGGGTGGGGTCTGCTCACACCCTAGTTTTGGAGTTGGGGCGAGTGCAAGCGTAGCACGGTACGAAGGACCTACGGCTTCTGTTCGAGACGGGGTCTCGGGCAGTGCTCACGCCCTGGGTTTGCAGCCACTTTTGTGGGTGCTGACATTCCAGTTGGCGGACAGTAAGATGGAAAGGTAGGGTGTTTTCCTGTCCAGGCTCTCAGGTGCCCGGAGTTCTTCCTCCAATAGAAGAAAGTGGCAGAGAGCGCAGGCGGAGCACGACCAAGCTGCTTCCGGGCACAATGCCAAATCGGTGTGCGTTGATCTCGCGCTGCGGCAGCTCTGGGTCAGCTCTGTCGGCCTTCACGGTGCAGATGGGAAACCAGGCCGCCGGCAGGGAGACTCGAGCAAGAGTGTAGCTGGGCTTCCCCTGTGCAAAGCCTGGGCAGAAAGCAAGGTGCCCAAGGTGCCCCAGAGAGCCGTGTCAGGAGACTGGCCCCAGTGCTGCGGACTGAGTGGGAGCCCAGGCTCGGGCCCACATGTGCTCCACATGGAGAGCAGGGCTCCGCAATCAGGACACTGTTTGCCAGGGTGACCCGGCCCATCAACCACTCAGCCGCCGCCAAGGCAGGAGAGGCCTGAGACCCTTCTGGAAAATGAGGGTCTGTGGACCAGAGGAAAAGGAGACATAAGGTGGAGGAGACCTGGGATGCTGGAGGGAAGGGGTCGGGGTGGTGGGAATCCAGCCAGGCCTGCACCTCATTGCCACCAGGAATGGCCAAACACGGGCCTCAGCGTCAGATTATAAACTTGCCGAGTGGCTTGGAGTCTGGGGGCTCTGCCTGGATTTCCCCTGAAGTCCCTCTAGGTCTCAGGGGTAGGGGCAGACACACAGTGCACCCTGTAGTCCCTGGAGTATCCACTGAGCCAGACGCCCCATGGAAAAGGTGGGAGAGGAAGGGGAGAAAGCTGAAGGCTGGAGAGCCTACCACCCCGAGGGCCCTGAATGAACCAGTACAGGGTGTGACGGGCCTCCCAACAGCCCTAACTTAACAGAAGATACTGAACTGGCTGCGGGGAAGAGTGTACTGGATGAGGCAGGAAGGGCCACCACTCAGGCGGATTCTCAGCCCTGGCCTTGGAGCCGCCGCTTCCTCCTCCCCTCAAGCTCCCCCTGGTGTCTGCCGGGGGCCCCTGGTCTCCCCTCCACACCAGGGCAGCCCCATCCCAGCCCCCTTCAGAGCCCCCTTCACACCTACCGCCTGCATCACCACCCTTAACCCGACCTCCAGTCGCCTAGCTGAGGAAAGGTGAACTGGAGCCCAGCTGGGGCTGGTGCCCCCCTCTCCCCAGGGGCGTGCCGAGTCCTTCATCCGAGCCCTGAATTGTGTGCATCCCTTTCCGGCTCCTCGCTCAGGGACTCCAAGCTGGCAGCTTGAAATCAGTGGAGGGGGTAGCATTTACACCATGGAAATATGCAGCCGCCACAACGCAGGACTTTTTCCCCGCAACAGAACCCTTGTGTGACACTCACCAGCACACCGCTCTATCCCGCTCTGGTGGGGGGTAGTGGATCGCCAGGTCAGCCCATCCTCTGAATGCTGGAGAAGGGTGTCAGGCCAGGGGTGGGCACCTGCAAGCTCAGAAACCCTGGTTGGTTGCTGGGTTAGAAGGAATTCCGTGAGACTGGGTCAGCCTGCTCGACGGAGCCCTGGGGTCTTGGGGACGGTGGGTGGAGGGACCACCGTCTTCCGCTCCCACGGACAAGAGTCCACAGCTGTGGACAAGAGTCCAGCTACAAGAGTCCATAGCTGTCATGCTGTGTCCACTGGCTCCAGAGTCAGGTGGGTCTGGGTCTGCCACGTGCCGCTGTGTACTCTTTAGCAAGTGACTTCCTTCTCTATTTCTCTCCTCGGTGGAGAAGGTCAGTTCACAGGCTGTTCAACGATTCTATGAACTAATGCCTTTTTATTGCTTTATGCAGTGTTGGGCTCTCTAAGTGACCCATGGCTGTCACTCCTGCATTCATCAGTATTACTCAACACGTACTGAGCATCTGCTGTATGCCGGTGCTGTGTCAGGTGCTGGGGAACTCAGTGGTGAGCTCTTGCCCTCGGGAGTTCCCACTCAAGTTCCCTGGCACCGTGACTGCAGCCCTGCTCTGTCCTGAAGCATCTATACCAGCACCCTTGCTTGCCAAGACCATGCCCCAAAGTCTCTGGCTTGACGTATACCGGCCTGCAGGGATCCGCCCACCCTGCACGCCGCTGGGATGACATCTTAGCTCTTGGAAGGGAGGAGGCATGAGATTCCAAGAGGGAGAAATCCCTGCTGTGCCTTTGGGGTGGTGGGCTGGAAGGGGACAGGAGGGGTCTCACATGGAGGTGGGGGCTGGGTTTCCAGGACTCCCCCTCCATGAGCCAGGACTTTCCTCCGGTGCCTGGGCTGGGAGGGGCCTCTGTTTCCGTCTGGCAGGGCCACTCTCCCATGAAATTTGGGGGCAGGAGCCTGTGAGCCGTGGAGGTGGCCTGTTTCTGGACTGAGAAAGCAAATGAGTCTGAGGCAAGAGGAAAGTGAGGGAGTGTGGCCAGACCGTGTGCTGTCCTGGCGCTCCACCCCTGGCCACCCTCCCGCGGGTGACCTCTAGCCCAGACAGCCTCCGCTGAATCCTGGACCCGCTCTTCCTTTTGCTCTGGGTCTTGGCAGGTCCTGGAAACCTCGACTGTGTCTATTTATTTTCACACTGATGCTCCTGGGGGAACGAGTCCCCTCCCCTCCAGGAGTGGGGAGCCCCTTCCATGAGTCACGCAGGAGACACTCCGAGGCAACAGACTTGCCGAGCCCACGCCCGCCTCCACCCGGCCCCTGCTGTCAGTTGGTCCCCTAGGAAATTGGAATATCAGCCTGAACCAAACACCGTGGCGGAGTTAATTGTTTGTCCCCCAAAAGTCATGTCACGTGCTTCAGACTTAGCTGATGCTCACAGGCCCCCGGGGTGCGCGCTCCCAGAGGCAGGGCCCTGTGCTGGCTGGCGCGGCCCAGCACCCAGAATTTCAACCTAGTGGATGCTGGGTGCTTATTCAGCGAGCAGGTTCACACACACCATCGCTCCCACTCCGCTGGCGCAGACTCGAGAACACCAACCCTGCCTGCACTCGCCAGCTGGTCCTCCCCTGGGCCGATTCCTCCTCATCTGAGTGGCCAGAACATTCTCCACCTCGGAGGCCCCTCTCCGAGATCGCAGTGGTCCTGGGTCTCTGGGGGCAGGGCCAGGATCCACTCTCCTTGGAGAAAATCAGAGGACGCGTGCTATCCCTGCCTGGTGTGTCTTAAGTCACAGCAGGACGACTTGCCAGAATCAACCAAACTCACCCATACCTGTCAGCAAGAACATGGCAGGCCGTGATGCGTGGACCAGCACGCACAAGGGCTGGGGGTCTCTTGCCCCTTCCCTTGATACCATCGCGTGTCCCAGCTTCATCTTCGTTCCTCTTCAATAATCTCATCTTCTCTTTCTCCCCAAAACCTCACCTCCCTGTGACCAGCACATTAAGAAAACAGAATAGAGACATCACCTCCAAGAAGACAACCGAATGTGTTAGTCTAGTAACACCCCCTTTCTCTCCTGCTCCTCGTGTTCCCCCCCACCCCAGCCCTTTCCCCTCCGTGAGCCCCCACCCTCCCCACTGCTACCATCATGTGATCACGGGCAGTCCTCTGACTCCAGGAAACGCCATCTCTCTGCTCCCGAACCAGCCTACCCGGGGCAGCCAGGGACAGAGGGACCCTCCCTCTGAGCAGGTGGGTGTCGACCGAGACCCCCTCCCCAATCGGGAAAGGTGCAGTGGTCGTGGAGGCAAGCAGAACGCAGGCTGGATTCAGATTCGCATGGAACCACGGACCGACGTTTCCTCACCTGTAAAAGGGGGACAACCATCCCACATATTCCTGGAGCTGCGCCAAGGGACAGTCAAAGTGGGCACAGTGTTGTGGATTCTTCACACTCTCAGAGGGTCAGCAAGGGGCGGACGAGTCCCCGGACTGCAGTCGTGCGGGCACGGGGTGGAAGTTTCCAGAAGGCAGGTTTCAGCTCTGCCCGTGGAAGAGCATCCCAGCAGAGCTGCCCCGGGAGGGAAAGAGCCTCCACGCTGGCGAACATGCATTGCTGGGCTCGTTTGGACAGAGCCGGGCAGGTACCAGGAAGGGCACAGAGATGAGAGTCACTGTCTGGCGGGCACTGTCTGGTGTCACACGTGGTCATCTCCCATCTAAGGCTCAGGGATTGAAGGAGTCTCGGGTTTGCTCGGGGTGCAGACTCCTCAGCGTTCAGCGGTTTGGGGCACGGCCTCACACGTGCATGCCCTGGGATGGGGAGGGCAGGACCATCCTGCTCCCAGACTGGGAGGTCAGACCCCTGAGGTGCCCTGGCTCAGCCACCACTGGGGACGTGAACCCACATGTCCTGCCTGCCAGCAGTCAGTCCCTAAGTCAGCTGCCTCCTCTTCTGACACTGATGGGCACCGTGGATGCCTCGAGAATGACCCAGTGATGCTCACAGGGGGTCCTCTGCACGGGCCTCTTCTGGAAACCGACTGTCCCGTTTTCCTGGTCCTGTGAATTGTCCAACACTGCATGAAGGCTCAGGCTTGGCCCCTGTTCCTGGCTTAGGGAGGCAACATCTGTCCCCACTGTCCTGGGAACATGGGCAGTGCCCTGCGCACACAGGCACAGCATCAGTCCAGCCTGTGCACCTCCTGTGTCCCAGGTGCCAGGCAGCAGAGGCTCAACTGATGCCAGTGACCTGGGTAAAGATTGGTATTGGGGGGGCATGCCTGTGAAGGTGGGGGGGGGGTCCCCTCTCCTCTCAGGACAGGTGAGCCATGTCCAGAGTGGGACAAGCAGATCACACACCTACCTGTCTGATCCTTGAAGCTGGTGGTTCTGCCACGCTCCCCTCCTCCGCCCTGTCTGGAAGCCTCTTTGCCCAGAGGTGGTGGAAAGATGGCGTGGTGCCCAGCCTTTGCTGCCAGCCTGCCTTCTTTCTGCAGCCTGGCCTGCGGACCAGGCCCACCGCACCCTCCCTCCCAGGGTGAGGAGTCTGGGAGGCAATTAGCCTAATTGTCGAGGAGGGGCTGGGAGCAGAGATCCCCAAGGGGACTGTGCAGGGAGGAGCTCGGAGGGCCTCTGTCTGCAGCTGCTTCAGCTCTTCCCTGCCCCCAGCACCCTGCTCCCTGAACATCCTGCCCAGTGCATCCCACACAGAGGGGACCCTCCCCACAGATGACAGGAGCTCACTGGCCAAGGCCTGAGTGCGTGGATTTCCATTGGGCCGGTGATGTGGGCAGAGACACTTGGGGGAGTCTTAGCTCTAGATCTTAAAGATGAAGGGCCCTCCTGCCCAGACCCTGCCTCCAGGCAGATGAGTCCCTGTCCCCTTTCCACAGACTAAGAGGTTAGGCTGTGCCCAGGGTCACCTAGAAATGGAGGCATTGAGTCTGCACTCAGGGTCTGGTGCCAAAAGCTGGACTACCCAAGGTACAGGAGCAGAGAAAAGGCCATTAGCTGCAGGGCCTCCCCGAGAGGCTGGCTGGGCTCTCACTGGTCAAAGCCCCTCGCTGCCCGTTCCTGGGGCTGGACAAGCCCTTCCATCTCATACCACTGTGTCATCAGGTCCCAGCAGGGAGCGGGTGGCTCACTGGCTCTAGGATAATGTGAGTTTATTTACAAGGAGACTTTCCAGAGGTGTCTGGAGGAGAGCTGGACCATAAAGAAGGCTGAGCACTGAAGAACTGATGGTTTTGAACTGTGGTATTGGAGAGGACTCTTGAGGGTCCCTTGAACTGCAAGGAGATCAAACCAGTCAATCCTAAAGGAAGTCAACCCTGAATATTCATTGGAAGGACTGAAGCTGAAGCTCCAATACTTTGGCCACCTGATACGAAGAGCCGACTCATTAGAAAAGACCATGATGCTGGGAAGGATTGAAGGCAGGAGGAGAAGGGGATGACAGAGGATGAGATGGTTGGATGGCATCACCGATTCACTGGACATGAGTTTGAGCAAACTCCAGGAGTTGGTGATGGACAGAGAGGCCTGGTGTGCTGCAGTCCATGGGGTCGCAAAGAGTCGCACACAGCTGAGCAGCTCAACAACAGCAAGAACTGGAGGATGGGCTGGAGGGACCACCAGGAACAGTGTAGGACCCCCGACTGACAGTGACGGCGCTGTTACCACCTCAGGCCTAAGGAAGAAGCAGCAGTAGAACCAAGAAGACTGCAGGGTCCTGGAGGGGCACTCACTTGAGTCTGGATCCCCTCTGGTCTGGGGAGAGACAGCCTCCCAGGGAGAGAGCAAGGGAATAAATACCCCAGACTCACCCCCAGACTCTGGAAAGCAGAGGACTGAGCCCTCGCCCCGCCTTCATGGCCAACCACACCCCCTCCCCTGACATCACCCCTCGCCTTGAATCGGTCTACTCTCTTATGTCGTGGCCCTCAGTTCCCCTTTGTCAGATGAGTGAACTTTGCTCTCTAGAACTTACTGCCTTCCAGCCACCATTGCTGTTGACTTAGAATGGTCAGTTCCTCTTGGGCCAGAAACCCCTCATGGCAATGAAGAGAGTGGTGAGTCAGAACCAAGAAAAGAGAGTGTGTCTGGCAAGAGATGAGGGGTCAGCACATTGCGTGCTGTCGAGGGTCAGGTCAGATGAGGACTGGGAGCTGACCCTTAGATGGTCCACATGGCAGAGGTGGGAACCTTGCCCAGGGTAGTTTCAGGGAATGGTGCCTTGGAGACTCTGCCGGGGGTGGGATGACGAGGGAACAGGAATAAAGGAGTTTAGGCTGCAGGTGTAGGCGACTCATTCAAGAGACTTTGCTCTGTAAGGAAGCAGTGCGTGGGGTTTGTAGCTGACAAAGCTGAGTGGTCAAGGAGGGTTTTCTTTCCCTATCATGGGAGCCAGTCAGCAAATTGCCAGAGCTGTGAGCATATGCTGGTGAGAAGGACTGGACACCTGTGTGCTTGGAAGTGACCAGTTAGAGATGGGAGCAGAAATGGGAGGGAAGGCCAGGGGTGGGACAAGAGGCAGGAAGGTGAACAAGTGAGCGTGGACATGGCCTTCCATTTCCACAGGAAATAAAAGCACAGTCATCGCCAAGAAGGAGAACATTGGAGCGTGGTGGGAGGGTTGGGGAGGAAGAGGGAAATGGTCATTGAGAGCGAATGGCAGATCCAGGCAGAGGACAGTGATCTAAGGAAATTGGGCTGATTTTGTATGTTTTCCCAGAGTGTGGGCCACGGAGTGGAATGGGCACAGCTGCTCTTAGCAATTTTCCAGGCAAGTGTAAAGACAAGAGAGAGAGACAGGTTTGTAGAGGGGGTGGGAATAAATGACTTGACCATGGTCTTTAAGCTTTTAACTCATCTGTCCATCTACTCAACCACTCCCCTTTCATCCATCCATTCTCCACTTTATATCCATCTTTCCATCCATCTTTTTATTTATTTTTTTAAATTTTATTTTATTTTTAAACTTTACAGTATTGTATTGGTTTTGCCAAACATCGAAATGAATCCGCCACAGGTATACACGTGTTCCCCATCCTGAACCCCTCTCCCTCCTCCCTCCCCATACCATCCCTCTGGGTCATCCCAGTGCACCAGCCCCAAGCATCCAGCATCATGCATCGAACCTGGACTGGCGACTCGTTTCATACATGATAGTATACATGTTTCAATGCCATTCTCCCAAATCTTCCCACCCTCTCCCTCTCCCACAGAGTCCCTAAGACTGTTCTGTACATCAGTGTCTCTTTATCTCTCCATCTATCCACCCATCCACCCCTCTGTCTGTCAGTTCTTCCATTCATCCATCCACCCATCAATCCTTTCATCCATCCAACCATCCAGCCATCTTTTTATCCAGCCAGCCATCTTTCCATCTGTCTTTTCATTTATCCATCCACCCACCCATCCTTCCATTCATCCATCCAGTGTGCATTGAAACTTCCAAGTGCAGCAGAGTGCTGTGCTGAGTGCAGGGATGTGGGCATGGAGGGCAAGTGAGGGAATTCACGATCCCTGGGGAGCCACACTAGTTCACAAACTGCTCTGAAATCACCTGAAGCCATGAGACCTGGCCTGGCAGGGGGACTCTGCCCAGCTCACGCCACCAACCCCAGGCCCTTCGTTGTGGCCCCAACAGACCCGAGAAGAAGGAAGAAAACGAAAGTGACACACACTGTGCAAACCTCTGTGTGCAGGCCCCCGGACACCCTCTTAGGGCAGACCTGACCCTCTGCTGTTCCACCAGGTCTGCTCTTAGGGCTGTCAGCGTGGGCTGCACTTCAGAGTCTCGTGGGAAAGTTTGGTTGTGAAGTTCCGTTGCCCGGTGTGCGTCCCAGGTACGGGCTGTGCAGCCTAGGAAAAGGCCACTCGTGGAACCGTAGCCCCTATGTGTGGGCGTGAAGGAGATGCAGGGCAGGGGTGTCGAGAATTGCCCAGGGCCCCCCGACACGCTGGGGGTGACCACTGCAGATGGGAGATGTACTCAGAGCAGATGAGCAGTGACGTGGGGCCAGTGGGTGGATAAGAGGGGGGTCAGATCTCTCCATGTGCTCTCCAGGGTCTCGACTCTCACGGGGCTGTGGAACCTCACCTCCGCCTAGACCCCCCAGGAATGGCTACAGTTCTGGACGAGGAGCAGGGAGCCAGGTTTAGGAGCTGGCAGCCCATGCCATACAGGTCTCTGTACCTCAACTTTATTGGCTGGGAAATGGGGGCACATTGTCCACCTGGTAGGTTGGAGATTCGATGAGGTTACGTCTGCAGAGCAGACAGCACCATGCGCTCAGATGCGCTGACTTCATGATGTCACAATGTCGCTCGAGGTCCCCATCCCTCAGCTGCCTCCTGCCCACCCCTGACCCCTCCAGACCCTGGCCCTCAGGACCCCAAACACCCCTCCCGCCACCCCCACCGTGTCGCAGGTTCCCCTGACAGTCTGGGCCCCAGGCCCCAGCGCGGGAGCCCTGCAGAGGGAGAGATTGGCAGCTGTCCCTCGGGCACTGGGGAGGGTCGCAGCGGGGGTGGGGCTGGGGAGGAAGCAGACAGGAGAGCAGCCCCCCTTTCCTAGAGCCTCGGAGGAGGTGGGGAAGAGGGGGCGCTGGCAAGATGTAAGTTAGTGAAGGTTCTAATCAAATATTTATCAGTTAATTGATCTCCGGAGGCTGCGGACAGCGCCTTCCCCCTCACCCGGGCCTTTCCACACTCCTGCCTGGCTCTCGGCTTCCCTCCTCTCCTCGCCCCCGCCTCCTCCCTGCCTCTACTCCGCCATCCTGGAGCCTGGGTGCTCCTCCACCCCTGGGAGCCTCCCGCCTCGCGGGCCCCTCCTCCCTCCTGGTGAACCCACCCCGGGTCCCGCTGGGCCGGAGCCAGAGGACGCGACCAGCGTGTTGGCCGACTGGGTGACGGGGCTTCTCAGCCGCTTGGGAGCAGTGAGGCAGGACCCTCATGAGTGTGTGCATAGGCCTGTATCCGTCCACTTGTCAGGGGCCTGGCGAGAGAGGGGAAGGATCTGGGGGCTTCCCCAAGGAGGAGCGGGACGAGACCTCTTTTTTCATGTCGGGTCGCCCAGAAGTGAGGGCCATCAGCACCGAGGCGGAGGCTGGCACTGGGACGGTTGGTTGCACGGTGGAGCTGGGCCCTGGGCTGATGTGGGGGCCTGCGGTCGCTGGCTAGAAGGGAGGTGGCCAGCCAAGCAGACTGTGGCAGTGGGGCAGGGCTCTGGCCTGAAGGCAGAACACCGCGTCTTCCGTCCAGTCTCCGTTGGCCTCGTGTGGCCAGTCCCCTTGGGCCACCTCCCCCACTCACGGTCGACTCAACATCTGAGGAGTTGGACTAACTCTCCCACCGGACGGCAGACCCCACCGGAGCAGGGACTACCCATCCTGCTCCCCACCAGAACCACAAGCCCAGCACCCCAGCTTCCCAACACACAGTTTGGGGTGAATAAATAGTCACCAATTGAAGGAACAGCGTGAGCAAGTCAGCGTGCCTGCTAAAAGAAGCACCTGTCTCGGGGTGGGGAGACTCTAAAACTGAGGTCAGACACACAGAGGTTGATGGGGGTGGGCACGGGAGCACACAAGGTCCCCTGTCCGCAGGGCACTGGGAAAGCAGTCAACCATCCCCGCGTGTGCAATGGTCCTTCCACATTGTGGGGGCTCCTCCTGCGAGAGGTGACCCTGTCCTTCCAGGTGGTGAGGCCCCTTCTCCCCCAGAGGCACCCTCAGAAGGCCAGGGGTGCCTCCCCTGCTCATAGTGGCTGCTGAGAGCCTGCCCCCTAGTGTGTGTCCACAGGGAGGGTTGGCCAGAACACTAGTCCCCTCCCCTGAACCCACAAGGGACCCCAGTCCCTTCTCTGAGGCTGAGAGATTTTTCTACCAGGGCTTTTCTTTGTACCCAATACCAGTGGTTCTCACAGCCCCCAGATTTGGGGAGGAGGTCTGGAGTGAGCCGAGAATCTGCATTGCTGACCAGACCCCAGATGATGCCAATGCTGCAGATCCCAGCACCCCATTTGGAGAACCACTGTCCTGGGGCGCTTCCAGGCCTCGCCAAGGGCTTCTCAGAGCCCCAGGTTGGCTGGGGCCAGCATCGAGGGAATACATTTCCCCCTGGGGCAGCAGACCTTTGAGGGTGGGAAGGATCACTGGGACATCTTGGAGATCCTCGAGACGGAGGCCAGAACCCTCTGTGCCCTACGGACAGCACCTCACCCTGTGGCCACCATGAAGCTGAGTTGTATGAGGCTCCATGTCTTCACGATCAACTCCAGTCCTCCCCTCTGCAGGCTGTGAATCGTGTCCTCACACCTGCTTTACTAGTGAGAAAACCGAGGCTTAAAAGCCTTTCTCAGGCCAGAGAGTGGGGGTGTGGCCATCCAGGGCCAAAGGCAGGATCCTGCTGCTTCTGGAAGGTTCTGCGTCTTGACTGGCCCCATGTCAGTCTCCTGGTGAGGAAGGTTTCACAGGCCATCACCGCTGGGGGGCCCTGCATAGAGGGTACACGGGGCCACCCTGAGCTATTTCTTACAGCTGTGTCTGTCTACAGTTATCTGGAAATGTTTAATTATTTTTAAAATTTGGTGGATTAAAAATAAACCTTTAGTGTGCTCGGACCTGACAAATTCACACAAGTGGCCTCAAACTCAGGGGTGTCTCGCCACAGACCTGGGCTCCCCTGAATGCCCCTGGAAGCCCAGCTGTGAGCTGGATGCCCCGTGCTGGGGGAGCGCCCCATCCCATGCGGCCTGGACAATGCTGCTCAAAGTCTAGTTCAGGACCACAGGGCCTCCTGGAGAGGGGCCGGTGAAAGGAGGCAGAGTCCCGGCCAGACCGCGGTCTAACCAGCCTTGCTCTCTCCTCCGCAGGGCAATCAGGACGCCACGGCTCCGCCTGAAGCGATGGCCCAGCCCTACCCCCCAGCCCAGTACCCCCCTCCGCCACAGAACGGCATCCCCGCCGAGTACGCCCCACCCCCACCGCACCCCACGCCGGACTACTCGGGCCAGACCCCGGTTCCCCCAGAGCATGGCATGACCCTGTACACACCAGCACAGACCCACCCGGAGCAGCCAAGCAGTGACACCAGCACACAGCCCATCACAGGGGCCCAGACGGTGCCGGTAAGGGCCCCCCCAGCCTCGGAACTCCAGGGGGAGGGGCCTCGGGGCCTGCGTATGGAGAGGCAGCCCATAGCAGGGGTGTCTCTGCCCCCAGGAAGGCTCTCTCAGCCTTCCGGCTCTCCACCATCTGACACCCAAGAATCTTTCCGGTGGGCAGATGCCACGCAGGGGCCCCCCTCTGCCTCCCCAAGCCATAACTTCAGGCCAGCTCTCACCTCATCTGGGAGAAGGAGCGTGACCTCAACCATCAGTGACCTGTTAATGAGAAACGAGGGAAACAGCCAGGTCGGGGGCCTGGGCTCACCCGGAGTCCCGGGGGACCCAGCAGTGGTGGGGGGGGCGGGGGACAGGGGAGGGGGGTTGGCTGGCAGCAGTGAGCAGAGGCCCAGAGCCCCTCAGAGCTGTCTCGGGTTGCAGGCCCTCCTATCATTTCTAATCACTTGTAATCTATCTGCTTGGCTGCCCTCCAATCAGATAACTTCAATTATGTGGTTGTGATGCAGTTCCAAGGATAAAGTGCTGAGCCTGGCACTTCTTGGAGATTTCCTGATAGCCAAGGATCACGTCCAGGAGTGGCTGCTGCCCCTGGCCCGCCTGGGGTGGGCACCCTGTGGAGGGAGCCCCTCCAAAGACTGGGCTGCTGCGTCCCCGCCCCCAGCCTCCTCTGTTGCATCCTCTGTGGACCCGCCCCGCCGAGCTCCAGGGCTCTGGGTTCATCGAGCTGGCCCTACTGGCCTGGTGCCAGTGCTGACTGGTGGGGGCCGGGCAGGAGGCCAACATGCCCTGCACCGCTTGCCTGATGGGTGCCCCCCTCTTTGTGCCACCTCAGCCCCTTAACCCAGCCTGGCTCCTGCGGTGTACCCCTAGATGTGGATATCACCTTCCCTCAGTGTGTGGGCAGCATCATCCAAACTCTGGGGATAGCGCCCACCCACGCAGCCCGCCACGGGCTGGACCAAACTCTCCTGCCCGCTTGGAGCACTGCCAGACCTGAGTCTGCGCCAAAACCATCAGTCTTCTCGATTCTCCCAGCATCCCTGGTACAGGGTATCCACCACAGATGCCCCCCAGGGTTCCACGGATGAGAAGGGCAATGTCCATGGGTCTCAGAACAGGGAGCCAAACCATACTTCCCTGGCCGCTGCCGCTTCTCATGCCTCAATCTGTGACCTGCATGTGCTCAGAAAAGAGAGGTGAGTGAGGGAGCCAGAGGGGTCCCTGTGAGCAGGTCACCGCTGGCTGGCTGGTCTCTTTCTGATGGACAACAGCAGATGGGGTGAATCTGGGGAAACCTCTCATGACCTCCTTGGGAACAAATGCTGACCGCCCCCCCACCCCGAGAAGCAAACCCAGGAGACAAGATGACCAGACTGGTGGCTGACACAGAGGAGGCTGAGACCGACCGCTGACACCTCCACAGCACAGACAGGCCTTCTGGGCCGCCTGACGCAGCCTCACCGCGACCCGTACAGAATCATCTTCCTTTGGCCGACTTCTGCAGGGACCTGCTTGTGCTGGGCCCCGAGCCAGCACGGGGGTGCACAGGAGGAAGGGCCTGACCCTACCCGCGGGGGCCGTCACTTCCCACCAGTCACGGACATTACATGGGCCCCTTCCACTCTTCGAGAGTCCGTGGCCCCGAAGAGGACCTGGGAGTCTCAGAGAGAAGCCAACTGAGATGTGAGAGCCTCACTGCTCAATCGAACGCCCCCCCACCCCAGGAATGCCTGGGCCAGAGAGCTGCTGAGCCCGATACCGGGCAGCCTCGGCCTTCCTCTGTCCACGGGGGGCTCTTCAGGTCCTGGGAGGGGGTGAGTCTGCTGCTCTTCCCCTGGGATACCGAGATAGAGGCCCCGACTATCGGATGATCTCAAAGACACTCAGAATTGCCCGGCAAAGACTTCAGCTGCCGCTGCTGCAGGGCGTGGATGCTCCAATCCGGAGTGTTCCTTCCATCAGAGGTTTCGCACCTTGGGAGGAGCTGAGGAGGGTGGTCACTGCCTGTCCTGCTCGAAGATTCCAGGAGCCACTTATCTTCAACAAACTCTTGGTCCTCCTAGCCCTGCTGCTCAGCTGTCTTACATCCATCCCGGATCAGGCCTGCGTCACTTCCCAGAGCCTCCCCTTGGCCTTCCCCAAACAGCCTGGTGTTAGAATCGGGAGGTAGGGGGCGGCAGGCAGTGTAGGCTCCAGCTTATGTCCAACCTGCCCTCTCCTGCCTGTGGATTCCGTTTGTCATCACGGCGTCATCTACGTTCTTTTATCAAAAGGCAGCAGGGGACACAGAGTGACTGGGGCTGCTGATGGAGCAGGCCTGCCTCACTACTCTGCAGGACCCCCTGGGGTACAGGTTGGGGACCACCTCCCAGAGCTACCTCATTCTTGCAAGGTTTTACGGGGTCCCCTGCAGGGGTCCTCCCCACCCACCCGTCTACCCTGTGTGGTGGGGCAGCCACAGGGACATCCTCTCAGAAACTCCTGCTGGAGCGGCAGCCTTCGGTCCTCTTTGCTCTTGGCTCTTGGGACTTAAGGGAACGGGGTGGACCGTGGTTGGAATACAGCACCCCAGGGTGCTGCCCTGACTCAGGCAGGGTGCGAGCAGATGGCACCATCAGCATCGATGCACCATGGGGGGCCAAGCAGAGAGTTCCCGGAGCATGGCGTCATTCACAGCGTCCAAAGAGGACACAGCTCCACCTGAGGTTCTGAAGAAGGCTTCATGAGTGGATGGCTCGAGGCCTCATGGGGAGAACACCTCCTCCGAAGCTGGCTCACCACCCACCAGGGACGAGCCATGTCGGGTGAGCAGCCGATGGTCATTGCATGGGTGACCAGGAAGTCTTGGAGGACCGAAGATGAGGGGAGAGGGGGCCACAGAGAAAGAGGGTTTCCTGGAGCTGCTTCCTCTGTGTGGCATCACCCAGCCTTGGTTCTGTCCCAGTGACGGCCCCCGGATCCTGGCCTGCTGCCTGCCACCCCACTGGACCTACTGACCCTGTCCAGGGCCCTCTCAGCCTCTCCCGGTGCTGGGCTTGGAGAGGCCCAAGAGAAGGGGGCTGCAGACTCTTTGGAGGGTGCAAGGATGGGAGATGCACTGTCCCATGCAGAGGGACCGGATGCTGCCTTGAAAGGGGGACGAGGACCGTGTCACCACGTGGGCTAAGATGACACGGAAATGAGGAGGACGCAGAAGCAAAACGGCCGAGAGCAGCTGGAGAGGGAAGGGGTGTTGCTGCTGCTGTTTCTCGTTTCCCTGCATTTGAGAACCAAAGGCAAAGATTGCTTTAAAGAAGAAAAAGGGAAGTGAAGTCCCTCGGAAGGCGGCGCCAGCTGCCCGGCCCGCTGTGATAAATGGTGAGAAGGCCTCCGTCTCCCCTCGGGGCAGCCAGTGTGCTGTCACACTCGGGGGTTTCTCCAGCATCTTACAATTTCACAGCCATTGAACCCATTTATCTGCCTCTGTTTGCAGCTGTGCTTGGGGCCAAGGGGGGCTTTTCTTACTTTTCCTGCACCCCCCATCACCCCGTTTCTCCCACCTCACCCTCAGCTGCTCTCCTAAGGGCCTTTGAGGTGGGAAGAAGCAGGAGGACCCTGGATCTTGGAGACACACAGTGGGCTCAGTTCTGCTATTAGGAGAGGCCCAAGGCGTTGCAGAAAGGACATCCCACCCTGGCCCCAGATGCCCCAGCTTCATCAGTGCCATCCCATGGTGCCCCCTTCCCACCAAAGGCTCCCCATCTCTGAGTGGGAGCTGGGATTCCCACCCCACCCCACCCCCACCACCGTCCACCGTAGTCCTGGCCACCAGCTTGCGCTGACCACTGCCCTCTGCTGGCCGGGGGTCAGCATTGCATGCTCCTCCCCCTAGTTTCCCAGATCCGGAGTCCATGAGTCACCTGTACCCAAGAGCAGCCAAGGGCACAGGTGTGTGAAAGGCATGGCAGGGGAGGGTGACAAGGGACACTGGACCCAACCTGACCGCCTCACGGAAAGAGCCACAGCTTTTTGTAGCCAGAGGGCGGGGCCCAGGCTTCTGAAGAATCAGCAGATGCACGGCCAGTTCTGCCTTGGTCTGGGGGTGCAGACGGGGCCTCTGACGGTCAAGCCCAAGCTTGCTTCCTACAAGGAAGAGTGCAACAAGGCAGGAGGACAGCTGGGGAGGGGGCTGAGCGGTTGGGCATCTCCAGGTCCTGGGCTTGGGGGAGAGGAGCCCCCAAATGTCCCCCAAAAGCCCAAAGGCAGCTGCCCCGATTTGTCTGTCAGGAACGAGGGCATGTGCAGGCCAGACCAGGAGCCTCGGAGCCCTGCCACCTCACTCCCCCTGACCAGCTGTTCCTCCCCAGACTGAAGGGGGCTCCTGGGTGTCAGCACTTGCTGGTGAAGCCCCAGGAACAAGCGCAGAATCACCTGCAGCCCCACACTTGGCTCAGAGAACACACACTCCAGAAATGGGCCTGCCATGCGTGAGGTGGCCAGCCTGCTGAACCCCAGGTCACACATGTCCCCCCAGGCACACGAGAGGATGGTGGTTTCAAACCCACGTGTAGGATCGCCCGCCCTGTGCTTCCTCTCAACACAGGAATACAGAGCTGAGTCTATGGGGCCTTTGAACAGGATAGCCCCGCACCCCTGCAGCCCTCCAGACCCCCTCCTGGCTTGCCACCAGGAAGTGTGCCCAGGAGCTGACCCCCCTCCCCTCCCCTCCTGTCCCCTATGGCATCTGCTGCCCTGGGGACTGGCTGAGCGCAGGAGTTAGGGGAGCAGCCCTGTCTTTTCAGAGAGGATGACCCTGATGGCCACTGAGGGCAGCCACTCAGGAGTCCAGAGACAGACCTCCAGCCAGTGGCCTTGGCGAGGGCCAGTCCTCAGCCACAGCACGAAGGCTCAGGCGCCGTGAGCTCGCCCTGCTTACCATCCTGGCTCTGGGAGGCTTGTGGTACTGCCCAGCACTCCTTTGGTGGACAAAACGCACCAGAAGCAAGCGGGCAGTTGCCAGCAACCCGTGGAAGGCACACGCCAGCACCTCTCCCCTCAGCTGTCCTCGTTGCGTGTCTCTGCAGCCCGGCCTCTCTCCGCCGGCCACGTGGGAGACCACAGCCGCCAGGACTTCCATTTGTGCAAAGTCTACCCCAGCCTTGAGGACCTTGTCCTTCCCCCTTCACTCTCTGTAGGAGTATCAGACAGGAGCCAAGCCCCCCGACTGTCACCTGGAATCCTGACCCAGAGGAAGATCCTCAGACAAAGGTTCAAGTCCAAGCAGTGTACTGGGGAGGTGATCCCAGAAAACCTGGGAGGGAAACCAGGACTTGAGACAGGAAGAGAAAAGGAGCAGTAAAAGATGCTTTCTCAGCCAGTCGTGCCCACAGGGGATGGGGGCACACGGCATCAGAGGAGAGCCCCAGAGGAGCTGGTCCGGAGGAGCCCCAAGTGAGAGAAGGCGTCTGTCCAGTCACCCGGCCTGTCATCGGCTCTGCTCCTGGACACCGACACAGAGGACCAGAGATGCCAGCCCCAGGGTCACGATGAGGCCCCTCGGTGGGCCCTCCCTGCACTCACCATGCCCAGCCTGCCTTTGGCCTGGGTATTCAGCAGGACCCACCAAGTTGAAGGGCAGCCTGGCTGTGAGCTGGTGGCCTGTCCCCATGGAAGTCCCCAGTGAGGAACCTCACACATGTGCCCAGCCCGCTCGCTGCACCGCACTGCCTCGAGGCCTCTTCATGGCCTTGACCTCTCAGGGAGCTGGTTTGGGGGACAGGGCGGGGAGGTGGTCCTTGCTCTGTGGCGGCTTTGTTTCCAGAGACTCGAGTCTTTCAGAATCCCTCTGTTGATCAGTGTTTGGGTCCAGAATCAGGACCAGCTGTGAGGCACTGGAGGTTGCCACCCCTGAGCCCTGGACAATGCACAGCCTCAGAGCAGGGCTAGAAGAAGAGGCAGTCTGGGGGTGGCCTCCCCTGGGGCCACATCCCTACTGATGTGTGTGCCATGAGTGGCTTCCAAAAGCTCTCCACTTTCTCATCAGGCTGGAAACCCCAAACGTTACCTGTCCTCCCAGAGCTCAGGCTGTCGCGGGGTTGGGGGGGTACACGCACAACCTCAAGAACTGTGATGGCCAAGGGACCACTGAGGTCGGGCATCAGTGGTCAAGCTGAGCCACAGGGTGGGAGAGTACACTGGGCCAGGGAGGCCTTGCTCTGTGACGGCATCACAGAACTGCTCAGGGAAGAGCCCGAAAGTGGGACCTCTGAGGTCGAAGTGCTACTACGAATCCTGTGAATCCCGGGCGAGGGGAGTCTGCGGGGCTTGGGGAAGACCTGGTGTCTAGATCCTCCCCCACTATGGGGTGGGAGCAGAAGTGGGGCACCTCCCAGCCCGGGTCCTCTCCCCACAGCAGACAGACGAGGCGGCACAGACGGACAGCCAGCCACTCCACCCCTCCGACCCCACAGAGAAGCAGCAGCCCAAGCGGCTACATGTCTCCAACATCCCCTTCCGGTTCAGGGACCCCGACCTGCGGCAAATGTTCGGGGTGAGTGTGTGTGGCCCCTCCATCTGCCCCCCACCCCCAGGGTGGCCCCAGTGTCAGAACGGCCCCCCGGTTTCCCGCTTCCCATTGCCCTCTGGGTCCAGCCCCGCTCTGACCTGAGCCTGCAGGATGGGAGGGGGGAGGCGGGACGCAGGCTCCACGGAGGGACCTGCGTGACTGTCACCCCCGACCCCAGGCATCCCTGGTGGCTCAGCTGGTAAAGAATCTGCCTACAATGCGGGAGACCTGGGTTCGATCCCTGGGTTGGGAAGATCCCCTGGAGACGGGAGAGGCTACCCAGTCCAGTATTCTGGCCTGGAGAATTCCATGGACTGTATAGTCCATGGGGTCACAAAGAGTCGGACGTGACTGAGCGACTTTCACTTTCACCCCAACCCCTTGCCCCTCAGGCCCAGGCAGGTGCCAGTTAGGTTTATCATTCTGCTGTTGAGGGCTCCAGAGAACTCTGTGTCCAAAAGGGCACCCAGCCTCCCGGCCTCACACCCAACAGCCCCCGCCTGTCCAGTGTGCCTGGGGCCCGGCCCAGGTACTTGACATCTCTGGGCCTGCAGCCCCCAGGCCCCGGGGGCTGGGGCAACAAGGAGCCCACACTACGGGAAGCCAGTGAGCATTCCATCCCTGGATTCTCCCGGTCTGTTCTAGACTCTGTAGGATACCAGCGAGTGGCAGTGTCACTGTGAGATCCTACAGGGAGGCTCTTAAGTCCTGCAGTGACTTTATTCTGCCACGTGATTTGAGCCCCTAGCACGTGCTGATGCCCACTCAGGGCTGGGGCTGCCCTGTGGGTGGGTAAGGGGGCAGCAACCCAGGTTCAGGCCTGGCCATGGAGGACATGTGCACCCAGCCTGTGTTCTCTCCCTCTCTCCCGTCTCCCACTCCAAACTCTCCTTCCCCTGCCTGCCCCGTGCCCACTCCCCACTTCCACCTCAAGTCCAGCAGACTCTGACCCCTGAACCCCAGCCCTCCCCTCATGACACCCTCAGGTGGGATTTGTCAGGTAAACGGGAGGTGGCCTCAGGATGGGGCCAGGGCCCATTAGATTGGGGTGAGACCCAGTGGGGTCCGGGCAGAATTTAGAATCATCGGAAGATAAGGATTCTACCCCCTCTCAGCCTGGGCCTGGCAGGTGCCAAACTTCTCTGAGCCCGGAGCCCTGACTTAAAGCAGCTAGTGTTGGGTCAGTTCACTGGGATGCCATTCCGGTCCCTACATCATGGGTCTCAGCACACTCTGTCCCTACAGGCCACCCACAAGCACCCTCAGCCCACTCTGCCTGCATCCCAGCTGCGCCTCCTCCCTCCCTAGCACTCAGCAGGGTTGGCACTGCCTCGCTGTCTGGCTCTGTGTTGCCTCCTGAACATTACAGGATGAAGGGGAAACTCCAGTTGCATGTACTGGAGGCCCCTTAGGACCTCAGCTGGCATTTTAGGGGACTTAATCCCCAGCTTCCTGATCTCAAGTGCTGTGAGAGGGACAGGGCTACCCCTTGAGGGTTCCAGGCCAGCGATGGGGCAGGAAGGGGTTAGCTGAAGTGTCTGGGACCAGCTGACTGGTATGTCCCAGTCAGGCAGAGGGGCCTGGGTTCACTGTCCTCTGCACCCCACACAGCCCAGCCCCTAAACAGCACAGGCAGCAGGCAATGCAGTGTCCTTCCTGGGCCCTGTGTCTCTTCCAGGGGCTCCTCTACACAGCGGCCCCCAACCTTTGGGGAAGGGCTTATCCACAGCCCTGTACGCATGTGTGGGAATCAGGGCCAGCTGTCAGCAGCTAGGGGCAGAGCCCGAGCAGGGAGTCAGAGCAGGAAGACTGGTGACACACAGGTGGGGCAGGTGTCCTGGCAGGAGAAGCCCTCTGCATGGGAAGGTGGGGACCACCCCCACAAGGCTCTGCACGGCCCTGCAGGAGGTGGAAAGGGCCCCCCGCCCCCGCACGCCCCTCCCCTCCGGGGAGCAGAGGACCAGATGGAGGCAGTGGGCAGTGGTCTCCGTGGAGAGCCGGCGAACCGGGCCGGCGGTCTTAACCCACCCTCTCCTGTCTCTCCCACCCTCATCTCTGTCTCTGCAGCAATTCGGAAAAATTTTAGACGTGGAGATCATTTTTAACGAGCGGGGCTCCAAGGTGGGTGCCGCCCAGAGGCCGCCACCATTACAGCGCCCGGCTGTAGGTCCCGCCAGGCTAACGTGTGAAATGTGCGTTTCCGCCCTGGAGAGCTCCGAGCCTGAGGACCCCTGAGCGACACGGGTGCTTGTACTCCCCTCCTCCGCCCGCCCCGCCCTCCCCACCCCGCTGTCTGTGTTGTCGCTGCGCTGCCTGCCGCCGACGCTTCCTTCTCTCTAAGCCGCCGGGACCTCTCTGTCTGCACTCGGAGAGCCCCCACCCCTGGGCCTGGGCCCCTCCCCAGCCTGCGAGCTGCTCCCCTGGGGCCAGGGGCCTTCCTGGAGCTGCCCCCCACCCCCCGCCCGGGGCTTGGAGAAGGGCCGGCAGGGGGCAGGCGGGAGGGTGCCAGCTCCTGGATGGGAGGATTCCCCCCACCCTCGGGCTCCCCAGGGTGAAGATGGGTGAGGCTGCCCCCACTCAGTCCTTCAGAAGCCCAGCCTTGGGCACCCCCACTTCCCAGGTGGGCTTAGGGCGACAGTTCTGGCCCCTGGTCAGGTCAGCATCTCTTTTTCAGCTTTGGCCTGTCCCCTCAGGTGCCAGGCGGTCAGCTCAGGCCGGGCTCAGGCCAGGCCAGCAGCTGCCCCCGCCAGGGGCCGTACCCCTCCTGGGCATCCTGCCAGTGGTACCAGGACAGACCTCTGAGTCTCCTTCAACTCACCTGACTCAACCCCTCTCTCTCTCTCTACCCACCCCCATTGCCCCGCCCCCTCCCACCCACGCCCCGCCCCACGCCCCGCCCCCCCCACCCACGCCCCCCCCACCCCGCACACCTCTTTTTTTTTTCCTTTTTCTCATCCTATGTCTCTCTCTCCGTGTCTGTCCTTCTCCGCTCACAGGGTTTTGGGTTTGTAACTTTTGAAACTAGCTCAGATGCTGACCGAGCCCGGGAGAAGCTGAATGGGACGATCGTAGAGGGCCGGAAAATTGAGGTGCTCAGATAAGTGTGCTGCAGCAGGGACGCCCTTGAGAACGGCCTCCGGTCACCCCGGGGCCCCCAACCCAGCCCCGCGGCTGCCCTGCAGAGAGCCGGGCCAGGGTCCCCGGGGCGGGGCCACGCTGAGGCTGGAACTGAGCCCACCACCTGCCGCCCCTCTTGGGTCTCGATCTCAGGCTCACCAAAGGGCCCCGCACCCTGTGCCCTCCCTCTCCTTCCCATGGGGCTGGAGAAGCCCCAGAAGTCATCTCTCTGAGGCTTGGCAGCTCCAAGGACCTCAGCCAGCCCAGTCTGCCCCTAGTTGGCAGGGGATCATTAACCATCCCCCCGGCCACTCTCACCAAGGAACAACGGTTGCCCCATTTGCCCCCTCCCCACGCTGCCCCATCCTGCCATCTGCCCTTTGCCTTCATCCCCCAGAGAGTGGGCAGCAAGGTGCAGCCATGGCAGAGGGATGGATCCAGCCCAGAGGAGCAGAGGGGAGAGGAGGCAGGGTCCTCCTGACACTAAGCCAGCTTCCCCGGGCCCGTGTGCACCCTGCTCAGTGCTGTGGTTCTGATGGCTGGGAGCTGGGCTTCCCAAACAGGCTCAGCAGTGAGGGCGGCCACAGAGGAGGGCTCAGTGGCCAGTGCAGAGCCATAGGAAGGGCGGTGGAAGGCTTGGGGGTGGGGGAGGCTTCCAGAAGCGGAACAAATGCTACAGGCACTGACCGCGGCTGGGCTCCAGCTCAGTGTCCGGCAACACTTGAGGCTGTGGCCCCAGGCCCCTGGGGCTCACAGGGACTTGGAAGGAGGCAGTACGGCCCAGACGCCACCCTCAAGTTCCCCACCTGCTCTCTGCTCCCTCCGCAGAGGCTCTCCCCTTCCTTCCTACACCCCAGCCTGGCCCTCTGGGCAGCCCGACCAGGGCCTTAGATGTCTGGACAGTAGGACCCACTTGGTGCCCACCTGGTCCTCCCACATTGGCCTTGCCCCCCTCAACAGGCATGTATGCCCCACCTTAGGAAAACTCTCTGCTGGCCTTGAGGGAAGGGGTGCAGCCCCCACAGAGAGGGGTGGCCATCCTGGTGCCCACGACTAGGAAGGCCTCAGCAGCTGCCCACAGCAGAGAAGTCTTAGGGGCCGGTCTGCTAGCTGCGCTGAGAGCACTTTGTGGAGAGTCCACCAGTCAGCTGCTCCCACGGCCGTGGGTTGCCAGAGAGAGGCTGAGCTTGGGCTGTAGGGACAGCCGTGTGAAGGGCAAGGGCCAGGCAGGGGCGCTGGACACGATGTCTGAGCCAAGGCTGGGGACCTGGGCAGCATGCGGAGCAGTGGTGGCTCCGGCCCCCCGGGTAGGGCGGGGTGCCCGGGGAGGGAAGAGCACAGGCCGTGGTTGGTGGGGGACCAGGCTGATGGCAGAAGCTGTACCATGCCTCACCTGGGAGCCCTGGGGGCCTCGTCCCCAGCCCCCCGCCCCCTCCAAGGCGGCCACAGAGGAGAAGTTCAGAGTGGGACCAGGCGGCCAGTGGCCTGCAGGCTAATGCCCCCCTCAGCCTCTCCCTCTCTCTCTCCGGGCAGGTCAATAACGCCACGGCCCGGGTCATGACCAACAAGAAGACTGCCAACCCCTACACCAACGGTAAGCGGGCCCTGGACCCCTGGGAGGCTGCAGGGGCTGCCAGTGGGGACAGGGGGCCCAGGCCACTGGAGGCCGGCCTCCCAGGATGCTGAGCACCCCCTCATGCTCTGCTGTGGTCTGAAGGGGGTGGGTCAGTGAGGCAGGGGAGACCTTGGACCACCCTTTTCCTACACAGCTGGTGAGACCCCCGTGGGGTGTCCAGCACCCAGAGGCCAAGGACAGGCTTCAGGCACAGGGGGAAGGTGGCAACTTCCTGGATTGTTCCTTATTTTCTAAGCGCAGAGGGAAGCCCGGGCTAGAGGTGTTCAGTATTTTAATGAGCGTGATGACAGATGGGCAGTCGCCCTCCCCCAACCCCCAGCCTTAGAAACACTGAAAGGTTGAGGCCTAGTTGGCCAAGCGGCCTTGTCCATACCTACCTGGACCTGACTGTAAGCAGAGGTGACCAGTCTTTGAAACGAAACTGCCGATGCTAAATGCTGGCAGCTGGGAGCAGTGAAGGGACAGCTCTTGGCTGGCCACCCTGTGCCTTAACTTCACCGGGCAAGGAACTAGTTTGAGTGTAGCTGGCACTTCGTTGGGGCCTTTTTGAGTTCACACCTCTTGCCAGGGAGCAGCAGCCTCACTCCATCAGTATGGGTCTTCCGGCTTTGCTTCCCACACCCCAACCCCCAGCAGGAAAGAGTGGACCAAGCCACCCCAAGATTCGCTTGTCCCGGTCTGATCAGATGTGCATGGAGTCAGGGGGCAGGCCAGCACAGAAGGCCTGTGCCAGGACTGTGGGCAGACCTACCACCTGACCTCCTGGAGTAGGGCTGGGGCTCGGCCAGACTCCGTTTAGACGAGATTATTGTCACTCCCATCCTGATTTTTTTTTAATTGAAGGATAATTGCTTTACAATATTGTGTTGGTTTGGGTCATACATCAATGTGAATCAGCCATAGGTATACATGTGTGCTTTTTTGAGAATAACAAAGCTCAAATTCTTTCTAAAACTCTGTAGGCTCCCAGGCTTTGCACCTGTGCTGAGCCCGTACTGGGTGTGACTTTAGAGACCTGGCTCTCACTGCAGGAAGGAAAGCCATAGACATGTTTACAGGGTCAGGGTGACCCTGGGGGCTGCACAGCCCCTCCTGAGAGCCACACGCCCCTGCTGTCTGGCATACCTGAGAGTGCCAAGGAGCATGGGATTCAGGAGGGAACCCATCCCTCAATGACTGCATCCTTGGCACGGATGGTCACAGAACTGAAGCCAGTTAAACAACAGAGAGTGAAGAGAGGAAGAAACCTCTGCCCACTTTGGCGGCAACCACAGGTGGCTGTGAGACCCAGCTCATGGGCTCTGATGACCAAGGCTTGACTTTGCTTAATGCTCTGGAGGACTCAAATTCATTGTTCAGTCAGAGGAGCAGAAGTTTCCACTGCAGGAAACAAAACTCTCCAGGTTTGACCAGGTGTTACTATTTGCAAAAGAAACAAAGGATCCACCCAGGTGGGTGTCAGGCTGCCTCTGTCATCTGGGGTCCCAGACAGTGAATTGGGGCCAGAGCAACAGAGGTACGCAGGATTCCAGAACTGGCAGAGGGAAGTGCCAGGACCATCCGAAGCAGAAGTGCAGACTCTCTGAAGGGACCAGAGGAGGTGCCGGATGGGACCTGGGGACTGGACTGGGGTAGGTGGCTCAAGGACTCTGCACCACTCTGGATTTTTACTGAGAAGACTCAGTTCCAGCTTCCCGGGTAGTCCAGTGGCTGAGTCCACCTTTCAATTCAGAGGATACCAGTTCGATCTGTGGTCCAGGGAGATGCCACAGGGCAACTAAGCCTGTGCATAACTACTGAGCCTGTGCTCTGGAGCCCAAGAGCCACAACTGCTGAGCCGATGTGCAGCAACTACTGAAGCCCTAGAGCCCATGCTCCACAACAGGAAAAGCCACTGCAGTGAGAAGCCTGCACACAGAAACTAGAGAGTAGGCCCCGCTCTCCCGCAAGGAAAGAAAGCCCAGGCGCGGCAACGAAGACCTGAAGTGAAAGTCACTCAGCCGTGGCCGACTCTGCGACCCCATGGAGTGTACAGTCCATGGAATTCTCCAGGCCGCAGTGGGTAGCCTTTCCCTTCTCCAGGGGATCTTCCTGACCCCCAGGTCTTTCCCTCATTGCAAGGAGGATGTTTTATCAGCTGAGCCACAAGGGAAACCAACGAAGACCTAGCGAAGCCACAAAAATAAATAATTTAAAAAAAAGATGACAACTCAGTTCTTGGGACTGGAGGTCTTCTCAGAAGATGAACTATTTCTTCCCTCCTGACCTGGTATTTATAGAAGATTTCAGAAGCACAACAGTAACATTCAGGCACGTCATGTGATGGTGGACCAGGAATAGATGGCAGTCTCACAAAAAGTGTGGAGAACGGGCCGCCCTGGGAGGAACAAGGCCCGGAAACTCTGTCCTGTGCACTTCTCGGCTGTCAGTCCAGCAGTGGGGCTGTCAGACTCTGGGCTTGGGATGTGGAGCTGGACCTGGGGGGAATGCTGCAAAGACTCCAAGAGCTAAGGGGCCAGAGGCTGGGCCTGGTCAAACAGGCTGACCACCCCCTGCACTCACTTCCTGACCGCTTGGGGATGGTGAAGTTTCTGCCCACTGGTTTCCATCCCCGGGACCTCAGGTGGGAGCAGGCCTTCACTCCTGCCCCTGGATATCTGACAGGAGAGGAAGACCAGCCAGGAGGAGCCAGCCCACCTGCAGAGAGGAAGAGGCTGGGGCCCAGGGAGTGGCCAGGAGCATGGTCTGAGCTGGTGTGGGCTTCCCTGATGGCTCAGATGGTAAAGAATCTGCCTGCAATGCAGGAGACTGGAGTTCGATCCCTGGGTTGGGAAGATCCCCTGGAGAAGGAAATAGCAACCCACTCCAGTATTCTTGCCTGGAGAATCCCCGTAGACAGAGGAGCCTGGCGGGCTACAGTCCATGGGGTCAAAAAAGAGCTGGACACAACTGAGTGACTGACGCACACTGCCACTCACCAGCCCTGTAACTGGAGGCTGCCGTGCCTCTGTGAGCCTCTATTTGCTCATCTGTAAGATGGGTGAGGGTGACGCCTTCCTTGTTGGGTGGGTCTAGAACAGTCTGGCATGTGGTAAAGGGAATGCTAGCTGTCCTTCTTATTGTCCCCAATCCCAAAGCTCTTCCTCCCCACCTCTTCCCTCAGCAGCCCTGCCGTCGGCTGCTTTGGGGAAAAACAGACACAGGAGAGCAAACTCAGCCTGGGGAAGGGAGCCCTCCAGGAGCTCCAGCCCAGGACAGACATGGGCAGGAGATGGAGGAGGTCGCCATGGCTGAGGCCAGGCACCTTCTGACCCTCCTGGAAGGCAGCCAAGCACCTGCATGATACAGCTCCCAGGAGACTGGGCTGTCAGGCGCCAAAGCACCCAGACCACCAGCACCCCTATCCCAGCTGCGACCTACAGACGGTTGCATAATAACACATTCCACTTTCCCTGTTAATGCTCTTCAGCAGACGTGCAGACCCCAAGCTGCTGCGGCCAGTGCCCCAGGACAGGGGAGGCCTGGGGCAGGCTGGGGAAGGCAAAAATTTGAAAAGAATCAAGACACTAGGCAGATGGTCAGGAGTGGCTGCGTGCCTATTAAGGAGCAGAAGGCACCCAGCCAGGGAGGCTGCAGCCTCCTAAGCGGGGCCTGGAGTCTGTGCTCCTGCCTCATCCGTCTACCCTGGTTGCAGAAGGAGGGGTCATGCCTGTTCTCTGCAGCGGCCACAGCCTGGGACTGTCCCAGTGGGGCCTATCCTGGAGTCTCCAGGGTTCCCAGACATAATGTGAAGTGGGGAGAGAATCAGGAAGATAGTGATTGGGTTTCTCTGCTTCTCTTCTAGGCTGGAAGCTAAATCCGGTGGTAGGGGCAGTCTATGGACCTGAATTCTATGCAGGTAAAGGCTAGGAGCTGGGGCGTGGGCTTGGGGAGGGCCTGGTTGGGTAGTCAGATCTTCCTGCATAAGAGGACGCGGCCAGGGGCGGGGCCAGGCAGGGGGCGTGGCCGGGCAGGGGCGGGGCGGGGCCGGGCAGGGGCGGGGCTGGGCGTGGCCGGATAGGAGGTGTGGTCAGGTGAAGCGGTGGTCAGGCTTCCCGCCCTCCCGCCTCCTCCTCTCCTCTTAGCTGTCCCTCTCACACCGTCTGCTCTCCGGCACACTTTCTTGCAGTGACGGGGTTCCCCTACCCCACCACCGGCACAGCCGTTGCCTACAGGGGCGCGCACCTACGGGGTCGGGGCCGGGCTGTATACAATACGTTCCGGGCTGCACCGCCCCCGCCCCCCATCCCGACTTACGGAGCGTGAGTACCTGGCGGGCACACGGAGGGAGGCTTGGAGAAAGGCCCAGGGGGCGTGGGGAGGGAGGCGTGGTGCAGCCAGGGGGGCTAGGCAGCCTTTCCAGAACCGCGGGGGCGGGGGGTGGGGCTTGAACCGCAACCTTCACACTGCAGTCGCCTTCACATCAGTACCCCCACCCCCACCCTGCTCCGGGATCTCAGGGTCACTGGCATGTGGGGGACGTTCAGAGCCCCAGCACCTTGCCCATTGCTTTCATGGGTCGTGGTCGGCCCCGGAGCTCAGTGGGCCTTCTCTAAGCCCTCCCTGGTCCGGGGCCCTCCGACCCTAATAGGGGGGTACAGCTGCCTGGGGTGGAGCAGGGGGAGGGTCAGTAAGCAAGGTGGGCCGATGGGCCCCTGGGTTTGCGGGAGAAAGGAGCTGACCAGCAAGGGTGTTACTCTATTGTTATACCAAAACAGGGCACTGGAGCAAACGCTTGTTAAAATGCCAGTCCCATGGGCAGGGCTGGCACCCTGCCCCCTCCCTCCTCAGCAGACACCGGAGCCGGCCTACCCCACCTCTCCAGCGTTCCCACCACTTTCTTGTCCGTTTGCTTCCAGGGTCGTGTATCAGGATGGCTTTTATGGTGCTGAGATTTATGTAAGTGCAGCCCCAGGGGTGGGAGGGTAGATGAATCCGGTATCTCATGTGTCTCAATGAACAGTCAGTGTCCCCCACTCCCTGCCCCGCTCCCCCCACCCCTCCCATCCTGGGAGCCCAGGAGGTCAGCTTCAGCTAAACCTGGGTTGTCCCCGCTCAGGGTGGCAGTAGTAATGGATTCCCAGCAGCACGATGAGCCGGGCGTGTCTTCTCCATTTCACAAGGTGTCAGTTGTATGATGGGGGCCGTGGGTGGCTCTTCCGTATCTCTAACCACATTGGGGTCACTGAGTGAGCCCCAGCGGGCACCCAAGATCCATTGCAGAGGCTCAGAGAATGACCGGGAGGTAGGAGCTCGAGGGCAGACCCCTGGATGGAGTCCTGCCTTCTCTCTTCTTTCACGGGGCATCACTTGCTGCTTCCTGTAGCTCGGAGCCCTTGCTGACAACCCCCATCCCCCACTGCCATCCTGGGTGGTGGTCACCTGTAATTCAGCCATCCATTGAACAGGGCTAAGATGTGGTCTGAGTTAACGCCTTTTGCCCCTGACCCATCCCAGCATCCAACACCGAGTCACCCATGGGTTCTCCGTGCCCATCAGCATCAAGGTTGGCAGTACACTGGCTTGGTGGCAGGTCTGTGAACATCTACTGGGTGCCAAAGCTTTGAACACAGCCAGACATATGATTATTGGTGCCCACCCATGTGTGTTGAATGCACAAATGGACACATAAATGAATGAATGAATGAAGGAGGCGTGTGGACACCCTGCCCCACTTTGAGCCATGCCACTAGACCACAAGCCAGGTGCTCTCAGGCGTGCGCCAGCCATCCCTCACCTGCCCAAGGTGAAGGCTGAAAGGCTGTGTTTGCCCCACTAAGCCCATGTGCTGTGTTCCCCCCGACCCTTACCTTGCAGGGAGGCTATGCCGCCTACAGATATGCTCAGCCAGCAGCAGCTGCAGCCGCCTACAGTGACAGGTACCTGGGGAGGGGTGGAGAGCTGGGTGGGATGGGGAGGAGAAGATGGATAGGTCACAGGGCTGGGCTGCAACAGACAAGAAGCCTTACCCACCACTCCGGGCCTGGCAGTGCTTCCCCCTGGAGGAACATAAGAGTCTGGACAAAGGAGAGCAAGTCTACATGGGCTTGGAGACCCCAAGCCAGCAAGCCCCAAACTTCTGTAATCACTTCCTTCCTTCACAGCACAGGAGGCCTTGGGACCCCCCAGTTCTAGGTAGCAGACAGTTCCTCTGATGCCCAGCCCTAGAGGCCTAACCACCACCCCCTCCCAACGCCCTGAGCTCTGGAGCCCCGAGTGAGAGGGTAATTAGGAGCCTTGGTTTCTGCCTGGGACACCTCTGACCCTTTTCAGTGCTCCCAGGCCTGAGACCCTTAAGCCCGGAGAAAGAAAGGCAGAGTGTGTGCTCTGCTGCAAGTACATCCAGAGGCCCGAGGAGGGTTCTCTCTTGTCTTGAGGGCCAGTCCTGGGGTGGGGGCTGCCTTGATGCCTTTCCCTGTGGGCACTCGGCCTATCGGCCACTGACTGCAGCCTGGGGAAGCATACAGGCTCCAGAGCTGGGCGTCCAGTGGGCACTTCGTGGAAGGCAGCTGTTGCTCTTGCCAGCAGCACTGAAGGCCCCTCGGCCCTCCCTTCCAGGGGCAGGTGGCGCCCTTAGCATCTGGCCTCTGGGTTTTGTCTGGGGCACAGTAGGCCAGCGCTCATGGTCAGCACTCGCTGGACGTGTTCAGAGGGTGGCTGGCTATGTTCCATCCAAACCAGCAGGAAGGAGGAAGAGGGGGTGTGCAGGGGAGGGCAGGGCCTTGGGGTGCTGTCTCCAGAGAGGTGGGAGACCCTCACCTGCCCTGTCGCCCCCCCACCCCCCTCCCTGTGCTCACCTCCCCAGTTATGGCAGAGTCTACGCGGCTGCTGACCCCTACCACCACACCATCGGCCCCGCGGCGACCTATAGCATTGGAACCATGGTAAGGAGGCCCGGGCCGGGCTGAGGCTGGGGCGGGCGGGCAGTCCCTCAGGGAAACGCCCCGGACCTCGGCCTGGTGCCTAGCAGGACGGGGGCCTGGATCTGAGCTGGGCAGGACTTGCCCCTTGTGCCCCGTGGAGTCAGAGGGAGGCAGGCCCGCCCAGACAGGCAGCTGCCCGGTAACGTCGTCTGGGAGACCTTCTGGTGTGGCCCGCTTTGCTGAGCCCTGCAACTGAAGTCCGAGCATCCTGGCCTTCCATTCCCTGGACTGGGAAAACCCAACAGAACCTCCTGGCAGGGGCTCCAGAGGCAGGCAGGGCCTCCTCTTCCTCTTGTGTGGGTGTGTCTGTGCCACAGGCCCTCTGTGTTGTCACCGCCTTGCTCTACCTTTCCTCACATCACCCACGCCCCTGCTCCGTGACCCCTCCATGGCTCCCAGCTGGGCCTGCAGGTCTCTCCTGGGGAGGCAGGCCTCTGCCCTGGGCTTCGGCGGGGGCGGAGGAGGTGCACTTCTGACGGCCTGCTGAGGCCCGGAGGTGCGCGGGCCGGTGTGTCTGTGTGTGTGTGTATGTACGGCCAGCTCTTGACACATACAGCCCAGCTCACTCTGTACCCCAAAATCTGCTTCCAGTGAACACCTACCTTCCAGGCCCACCCCGACCCCCCGGGGTATTAATGTCGGTTTTTAACTAGCTTGGCATCCAGCATCAAAGATGAAAACGTTTTGGGCAGGGTAAAGAGGGAGGAGCTTCAGAGACAATATGGATTTTTTTTTTTCATCTCCCTTGTTCTTGATTACTCCCTCCCAATTTTCGTTTTATCTTTTTTTGATTTTTAATGAGCCTCAGACATCCCAAGCAGCCATGGGTCGCAGGCCTCTGGGTTGGGGGGCGGGCCCAGGCCCACTCCTGGATGAAGGCCCCGAAATTGGCTTGCAGACTCCTTGGCTTCAGAATCGCCAGGCCCTCTGCGAAGCTGTTAGCTAAAAGCTTTGGTTAATTCACAGAAGGTTCCCTCTTATGTTTTCTTTTATTTTTATAAGATTTTCTTGGTTTTTTTCTCCCTGCAACTTTTCTGCTCTGGCACTGGCCATTCCTTTCTCTGGGGAAACTGGTGGGTGGGGCAGGAGGTTCCTGTGTAGGGCTCCCTGGCCCAGGGGAGCCCCGGGGCACGGGAGAGAGCATGCCAAAGGCCTGTCCTCCCGGCTGGACAGAGGAGGCGCAGGGACCCCAGAAGGCCCCTGGAGCTGGATGAGCAAACACAGTCCTTCCTGATAGAGCCAAGGCCCCAGGAACCCTGACTAGAGGCCCCTCTCCCCTCCGGTGCCTGGCGGGGCTGAGGCCTGCACCGCCCCCGCCCGCAGCCCCGATGGGCTTGGAGGAGGCGGGGCTTCTGCTCCGACCTCCCCCAGATGACAGCCGATGGAGGAAGCGGGCAGGGAAGGGTCAGGCCTGAGCCAACGAAGTGCCCAAAAGACATCTCAGACCTCGTTATCCAGAAGCTCCATGGCTGGTGACCCCAGCACCTCTCTGACCCCAAGGCCACCAACCACATCGGAAATAGGCCCAGCGCCCCTCCGGCTGCCATGACAACCAGCGCCCATTCTCCCCAAGGCAGAACGGAAGGGAGGGGGCAGAAGACGGGATTTAGCTGTTTCTCTTTTTGTTTTTCTTTTTTTTTTTTTCTTTTTGCTTTCCCCCTCCCCTCCCGAAAGGCGGTACTGATTGGCTGTTTTTCATCTTTGATGTTGCAGGCTAGCCTCTGCCGAGGAGGGTACAGCCGCTTCACCCCCTACTAGCAAGAGGCCCAGCCCCTAACAGCATTCACTCTGACTGCCTAGTACACACCAAACCCAGCAGTCCAAAAGCAGGCACAGCCACTCCGAGGACAGTGCGCCCCTCCCGGTCAGCGACACGCGCCGCTGACCTCCGCGACTCTTTAAGTCCATAGGTTTTACCTCCGGCCAGCTGGTCTCCCCCCACGATGGCGTGTGTGTCTTTGACCCTGGTCACCCCTGTATGTCTGAAACCTTGGTTCCTATTTTGACTCTGTTGATGTTGTGCCCCACCCCACCCCCAGCCCTGAGCCATTTCAGGTATAGGACGCACAGAGTGGGAGGGGCTAGGCTACTAGAAGACCTCTTCTCAAGAAGTAGCAATAGAGCCCGAGAGAGCCATGCCCAGTCTCCTGTCACCTGTCCCCACCCCGCCCCAAGGAAGACACCAGTCCAGCCTCCCCAGGAAGCCACCCCAGCCACTCTGACCACAGCCCTGCCCCTGCCCCTGGGGTTCAGGCGGCGAGGGGCTCTTGTCTGTCTGCCCCACTTGGTGGGTTCCCAGCCTCGACAGTGGTCACTCCTGATCTTCACCCAGCTAATCGCAGGAGTAGCTGTCTCTGCCCTCCTTGTCCCCATTCAGCTAAACTCACAATTATGATTAAATCTGACTGATGTTTCCTGCTGAAGTTGTCACAAGTCATGGGGGAGCCACACCAGCCTCAGGGGTTCCTTAGCCTCTGTTACAAGAAATGAAAGAGTCTAAAAGTGGTCCAGCCCTGCAGTGCCCGGGGGCCCTCTCTTAGCCTGTCTGCCCCACTCCCCACACTCGTGAGTCTTTCCAATCCGGCCACACTCTGGAGACGGGGTCCCTGCCAGCCTGGCACCCCGGTCTGTATTTGAGTCAGCCCTGCCTTCCCTTCCCCAAGCTTGAAATGTTCTTTTCCGGGTACCCTCCTGGAAGGGGAGTCTGAGCGAGAGAGCAGGGAAAGGTGGTGCTCATCATCCAGCCCCTCTGGCAGGATAGTGCTTAGCACCCACCTCCTGTCCGGAGAAGTTCGGGGCTCAGCTCTGCTGCAGGGGTCTGGGGCCTGCAGGTAAAGCTGAGACGGCTGGGGGAGCTTCTGGAAGCTTCATGTGCGGCTCTGTCGCCTCTGATACAGGAGAAAGTGGCCGGGCCAAGGAGGCCCTGGGCTCCTATGTGCCAGAGCTGGCTTCTGGGGGGTATGGACAGCCAGCTAGAGGGTGCAGGTCCCCGCCAGCCAGGGCATGAGCCTCCACCCACTCCACCAGCACATGGTTTCTGGTTGGTGGGTGGGCAGGCCTCTAGAGTGTACCCAGCCAGCTTACCTCCACTGCCTGAACACCCTCTCAGCTGCCTTATTCCAGACCCCCCCGACATGGCCCGTGCAGCACCATCCACCCACCATGCCCTGACCTCTGCCCTCATCCGCCCCAGCAGCCAGGCCCTGCCCACCCAGGGCTCAGCAGAGTCCACCAGTAGCTTCTGCCAGCTGGCTGTGGCTCTTCCATCCCTGCCACCATCCTCCCTTTCTCCCTGCTGGAGGGCAGAGGTCTGCATTCAATTCCCGTATGCAGGATGGGGAGTGGGGCCGGTGTGGGGCGCCCTCCCCGCACCCACCTGGCGCCCAGGGCCCCAGAGCCTGCCGCCCCTCCCCCATAGCACACCCGGCAGTTGCTTCTGTGAACTGCAAGTCCTGCCTTTCTGTTTCTGTTGTAGTGAAAGCTTCTGCCGTTTCCTTCTTGGACCATGAAGGGCAAAAACAAAACAAAAAAATCACACACAAAAAAATCACAAAACAAAAAAACAAAATAAAAAAAAAAAGATGTTCAAATCCAAGCAACAAAAACAACCAAACCGAGAAGCATCCACCACGTCCGAGTCCGTGAGCCCGCGAGCCGCCGCACCCACCGCAGCGAGGGAGCAAGTCTGCAGGAAGATGGGGGGTGGAGAGGTGGGGGGTGCCTCATTTTCTACCAAGTCTTCCTTCCGGGCCCCACTCGGGGCAGCGTGGGGCCAGTGGCGAGAGGCTGCGGGCCCGAGCAGGAAGAGCAGCCAGCAGGACTTGACCTTGGCTACCGACGGTGCCAGCGGAGGGACAGGCGCGGGAGGGGTCGGCTTCTCATCCCAGGGCTTCGGCTGTGCCCGGTCACCCCCCCACCCGTGTCTCCCACTCTGGGCCCCAGCTACCCCTCCTGCCTCGCCGCCAACACCCATGTCCTGCAAACCTGAGGAGGAGGAGTTGGCAGCGCCGGAGACTGTCTGAACGACCAGCAGCAGCCCTGGGCTCCAAACCCAACATCAAGGGCTGATGTCTCTCCAGAGCTCCGGGGCACCCAGGGCCCCTCCACGTCAGGGGGCTCCAGCTGCCCGGCGGGGGGTGGGGGCCTGAAGGCTGAGGACTTGGCTCGGACTGGTGGGTTTCTGGTTCCCTTTCTGGAGGGGGCCCTGGGTCTGGCCCAGGGGAGGGAAGGCCAGCCTCATCGCTGCAGCTGAAACAGAGGGACAGGACTGGCCAGCACCTGGCTGCACGGTGAGGTCGGGGTCACGGTGCTGTGCGTCTGGACGGCACGTCCGAGCAGAGAGAGCGAGGGGGTGGGGGAAGGCCTGGGTGGTCTGTGGCCCTCTCCCCTGCTCCCAGATCAGGTCCCAGGGTGGCCGCAGACAGTGGGCAGCAGGGAGGAGCCCCTGGCCAGGCAGAGAGAGCTGGACTCGGGGAAGCAGCAGAAAAGAAAAAAGATGTAGGCTCCCAACATGGCTCCACTGTCTCATGAAACTTAAAAGGTAAAAAAAAAAGAAAAAAAAATACACCTCACTTTATATTCAGCATCAGCTCCTGAAGCTACTGAGATGAGTCTCCTTTTCTATTCCCGGTGTACATAGCCCCGCCCCGCCTCCGGCTTCGTCCTCTGTACAGGCCCCTCTACCCTCTGCTGTTCTGGGCCCTTTTCTTGCAGCCGCTCCACCCCACCACCCCACCGCCACCCCCCTCCACCAGCCCTGCGCCCTCCCGCCCCCCACCCCCCACCCCCAGGACTGCAGCCAGGCCCCAGGCTTCCTTTCTTATCATTCTGTATGCTTCCAAGGTGTGACCATTTAAATCAACCGTATTATTATTATTAAGATTATTAATAAAGATTTTTCTTCAAACCAGGACAACTCTTTTTGATTGGCCGGCCCCCTGGGCACAGAGGGGAGAGGGCACAGAGGACCAGGACAGGCAGCTTCTTTCTCCTAGGAAGCCAGATGGCCAAGGGGAGCCAGAAGACCCTTCTGGGAGAGATTCTAGTACCCCCATCCTCTCCTCCATCCCGCCTCTGGAGTCTGGAGGCAGGGCTCCTAGCCTGCGGGTAAGGTCTGTGAAGTTAGCGGCAGTCTACCCCCGCAACTGGCCGCCGCTCAGCAGTTGCTGCCCCTGATGGGGCCTGACCGCAGGCAGTCCCCAGCCTGCCTCCCGCCCCGGGATGAGACAGAGCCAGCTGGGCGGTTGAGGCTGCTGCACTCGGGGCCAGCCATGGTCCCAAGAACGGAGCTGCTTAAAGGTAAGCCCCGCCTGCGCCACCTCTGTGAGTCCCCAACCCTAGCCGGATGGGGCGGTGTGAGTGGCCACCACCCTCCACCACCCATCCCTGTGAGAGGAGGGCGAGCTGGGAGGAGAAGCAGCAAAATTCAAACCAACAGCCTGAAAGCCATGGGCTGGGAGCTGCAATGGGGGGGCGGCTCCAAACCCAACCACAGTGCCCCCTCCATGTCTCGCCAGGACTGCGCTCTTCATTTTTCACAGCGCCAGATAATTTATTTCAGGGCGATTACACACACCAGAGGGGCACGAGCTTAAATGCCAACATATTAATTTTCCTGCATACGAGCCTTTACGTCGGTGGGACTGGGGACCATGCTCTAGGGGAGCTGGGGCTGTGCGATCCCTCTGCATGCCACGCTCTGCTAAACCCCCTTACCTCTAATTGCTTGCTCACCAGACTGTGAGAAAATAATTGCCACTATAAATTTTCCCTCCTTCTCTGCATAAAATATTCGGAAAACCAGCACTTAAAAAAGGAAGGGGGAGTGCTCCTGAAATAAGAGCAGCAGGGCATCACAGCTGTGCTGCCCACTTCTGGGCGCCTGGCTATGTCCCCCCACTGACCCCCATCCCTGGGGACTGGGCGGCAGGGGCAGGCGGGAGCCCTCACCCCCAGTTTAAAATGGGGAGGCTCAAAACATTTCCAGGAAAAGTCAAGGGAGCGGTTCCCCAACCCCGACAGTTCTGGGCAAACCAGGGGCTCTGGGAAGCCTTTTCAGGGTCAGACACTGGAAGTGGTCTTCCTGGCCCGCCAGAGCCATCGTCCCCCTCCCAAACAAACCTCTTCCCACCCTGGGACTGAGGTGGACCACAGTGTGGGGCATGAAGAGTTAAATGTTCCCAGTTAGGAAAGACCTGGAACCTGAGTTCCTGTGTGGGGCTGTGAAAGGGGCACATGGGCACCTGGGAAGCAGGGCAGGTTGAGACAGAGTCCGTTGTCTGCCGAGGAGACTCCTGTGTCCTGTGTGTGCAGGCTCAGTGGCTGAGTCTGAGTGTCTGACAATTCAGCGACCCCATGGACCGTAGCCCCCCATCCTCCTGTCTGTGGGATTTCTCAGGCCAAGAGTATTGGAGTGGATTGCCATTTCCTTCTCCAGGGGATCTTCCTGACCCAGGGGTCAAACCCATGTGCCCTGTGTCTCCTGCTTGGCAGGCGATTCTTTACCACTGAGCCACTCTGTCCTCTCCCAGTCGAGGGCCAGGGCGGATGCAGTGTGGCTGCACTGCCGCCTGGCGGCCTCTCCCTTCCCTGCAGCGTAAATCAAGTTTGCTGACCCTGAGCTGGCATAGGAGCCCCACTCTCCTAGCTGGGAGGTCACCCCAGAGTGTCCTGGCCCTTGGCATCATCCACATCTCGTAGCACAGAGAGGAGGACAAGAGGAACAGGGAAGTAACACCCCCATTGCTGGCCTGTGGGGCCTGGAGGTGAGAGATCCCCAAGAACGAGGGGCTGACGGCCTTCATCAGAGGGCCACAGCAGAGCCCACTTGGGCCTGGAGAGGGGAGGGGAGCAGGTTCCCTGAGGCTGCGGGGCCGAGATCCCTCCCGGGAAGCCACCGCGGCAGCCCATGTGTCAAAAGGGAGCTGTGTGGCAGGAGGGGCTGTCTCTGGCTCGCTGACCCCCGCCTCGTCCCTATGGAGAACCGCTAGGCAGCCTCAGCTCGGGCAGAGGACAGAGGGAGAGGCTGCAGAGAGGCGGGGGCAGGAGGGACCCCAGTGGAGAGAGCCGCAGCCCCCACGCCATGATGCTCCGGGCTAACACCTGCTCAAGCAACCGGCTGAGCAGGAGGGTGTGGAGGCAGGAGGCGACCTGGAGCCCCCACACAGGGCTGGGGGCTGCTGGGTGCAGCCCAAAGGGCCTTCCTGGGTACTGCCCGGCCACCTGCTGCCCAAGCTCACTAGCTCCCACCTACAACCCAGAAGAGATGAGGCAGGACCCAAGGCCAGTGGGGACGTTCCAAAAGTGGCTTTGGCTCTGGAGAACAGTAAGCCAGGGAAGCCAGGTCACAGGTGGTCTGGCCCATGTGCCCACCCTGCCGGGGGTTGGTGTAACCTGGCACAGCCTGGCCAGGGGCTCCTACTTCTGGGGTAGAAGCACCCCAGGGACCCCCTCCCAGCACCTGCAGGGGCTGCTGTTCCTGTGCTACCCCAATCCCCCCCAATCCCAGCTCTGCATCCCCATTGTGGCCCCTCTATCTCATTCCCACCCTAGGAAGCGTCTCAGGGCCCTGCTCAGAGGCCCTCCCACCACAGTGAAGCACGTTCCTAATTGTTCCAACTGCAGGAATAAAAGGTCACCACTGTCAGCATAAGTGTCTCTCGGCCTATTAGGCAATAGTCTTTATGGAATTTTCTAGGCTAAATGCTCCCAAATCTTTTCACTTGTACCTGGTATAGTATTCTACTGAGAGAGATGAAACCAAGAGTGGGGGTGGTGATGGTGTCCATTCACCCCTGGGAATTATCAACTCAGCAAACCAACTTCTCAGCTTTCCTATTGCAATGCCCCGATGAAGAGCCACAGACATCTCACCCACGGTCTTCTCACCCAGCCCTCAGGACCCGGGTCTTCCCCGAACACTTGTGTGAGGCCCCTGCGCAGAAGAAGCCTTTAGCCTTGAGAAAGAGACTCTGCTTTAATGTCTGCTCACGTGCGGGGCATGGAGTAGAGTATGGCCGCCTTGCCCCACTCGGCCTGAGGCACCAGGAACCCCTCTTTGGGGACAGGCTCCACCAGGAACTCCACGCGGCCATCCTGGCCAGGCTCCGCGGCTGCCACTGCCAGGCCCACTATCCGATACCGGTTGACGAAAGCCAGGCCCAGCAGCCTGGGCCTCCCTGGCTGCGAAGGCCCGCTGCTGGGAGAGCCACCTTCCGATCCTCGGCAGCAGTGGATCCGGAAGCACCGGACGCGGGGAAGGAGGTAGGCCCAGTGGAGGGTACAGCTGAGCCGCAGCCCGGCGGGGCCGCCCTCCCGCTCGGAGGCGAACGGCTGCCAGCGCACATGCGAGACCGTCACGGCCTGCACCTGGGGGAGCGGGGTCAGCAGGCTGTTGGCATCCACCACCTGGCAGAAGAGACAGAGCTAAGCTCAGCCTGGGAGCCTAGAGAAGGTTGGGGGGGGTGCCTGGCCCTGCACGGTCCCAGCCATGGCACCTCTGCCCCAGCTCCCCTCTGAGCCAGAGGAGAGGGCTGGTGGGTGTCTGGCCTCGTCTGCAAGGGGCACAGATGCCCCGGCCAAGCTCCAGCCAGGTCCCTGGGATGCCTCACCTGGAGCTCTCCAAGGCGACAGATGAAGTTCTCCTCCTTCTGGCTGCCCGGAGGCCGGGAGAAATTAACAAAGAGGTCCTGTAGGAGGCAGCCCCGCAGAGTCACTTCGTAGCAGCTGGGAAAGACAGAGAGAGACCAGTCATAAGGAGCCTCAGCCCGGCACCTGCAGACTGGCTGCTCACAGAAGCCCGGAGCCACAGGGAGGTCCATCCCAAAGGGGACCCTGTGATCAGTGGGAAACCTGGACCTAAGCCATGACCGTGATCGTGACCTTTCCCAGCAAGCATCCTTGGGCTTGTGTCATTAAGCTGCCTGAAATCTGGGAGGACTGGCCCATGGCCCCTGCTGCTGCTGCTGCTGGGGCACCTATATCCCTGCAATTCTGTGGTTTCTCAGTGGAGGGCCCCTCACTCTCCAATCCTCACCATGGTGGTGTGGCCATCCTCTGCTGGGGACTCAACAGGAAAAGAGGGGGGACTCACCGCTGGACCCAGCCCCCACTGAGCTGCTGGCCGCAACGGCCCACCCATTTGGCCAGCTTGGTTGGGGGCACCCGGAGGGGTCGGGGACTGCGCCTTGAGCTCGTTTCTGCTGGAGGAAGAGACACAGAACTTTAACAAGGGGAGTCCAAAGGAAACGACACTGGGAGGTGTCACTGAACAGGGAGCTGGGGGCCCCCCAAGATGCCCTGGTAGCCCCAGTACTCAGCCAAATGGACTGAGGCCTTGGGGAATAGAGAACAGGGAGGAGAGGAGGGAAGCTCGGGGATGGATGCCCAGGACTGGTCCGAGGACATCCTCCCACTTGGGGCACTGCTGGCAGGAGAGCTGCCACGGGCCCACACGTCCAACCCCACGCCACAGGGCCGCTGTGGCCCAGAGGCTCCCACTCAGAGGTGGACCCCCAGGCCAGGCCCGGCTCAGAGCAGCACCTGGACCCTGGCCGCCTCCACACCCCTAGCCTCCTCCTCCCCGACACGCCCTGAGAAGGGAGAAGCCTGTAAGGAAGGGAGGCGCCAATCACGTCCACCCACCGCTCAGCACCGAGATGCCTCCCACATGACAGCTGCCCGCGTCCCCTGTGGTGAGCTCCAAAGCCACCCCCACCGCCGAAGGCCCTTCCAGCTTGTACACCAGGGACACGAAGATCTTGGGTGGCACTGGGACCTGCAGGGAGAATAACCTGGAGAAGAAAGGTCCAGAGATGAGAGGCTGCGGGGAGACTACTGGAAAGCCAGCGCTGCACTAGGTCCCAGCCGCCAACTTCTCCCTCCAGGACGGGGAGGAGGGTGGGCTGCTGGGCGGAAGAGGCACGCAACAGCATGCAGGCAGCTGATGCTACTCTCCTGGACACTCGAAGCGGTGAAAACTGGATGTTGCATGTTCTTCACAGAGTAAAACAAAATCCCAGTTTGTCCTCCTTCTGGCCTCTGCTGCCCACCTGCCCGGTTTTAGCAACTGACAAGGATGACGGGGGCAGCTGATGGGCCCCAGGTCCCAGCCCGCCTCACTCACCTACCTCACAGCCACGTTTCCAACCTCGGGCGGAATCAGCCCTCGGATGAGCAGAGAGCTGCCCCCGTTCCAGGCGTCCTCCAGGCAGCAGTGCGTCTTCACCCAGCCCTGCCCGTCCCCTTCCAGCCTGTGCTCTCCAAACAGGGGCTGGATCTCCTGGGCGCTCGGGTGGTACCAGGGCCCCACGGCCTCCTCCTGAAGGGTGAGGCAGAGGTGGAGGGGCACTAGGGGCAGACGGAGCTATCACACCCAACGCCCCTCCCACCAGTCCCAGGGGAGGCCCAAAGGCCGGAGAGAAGGCAGCCTCTTCACCCAGAAGCAGCCACGTCCAGGAAAGCCCCTGGTCCCCAGCCACCCAGAGCAGGACCCACACACCTGGCCATAGTAGACTCTTCGAGTCCCCATGCCCAGGCAGAAGGAAGTGACAAAGGGCAAGGAGCAGATGCTGTGTGTGGGCAAGTAGCGTTCCAGCAAACTCCAGAACCTACGGAGAAACGCATGGAGGCTCAGGTCCCCAAGAGGGCACTGCAGCGCCCCGAACTCACTCTCATGACCCTAAGCTTTCCTGCACCCCTTACCAAGTGACCTCGGCCCCCACTGAGCGTCTGTACGAAGTGGTCCCTTGGGGTCCCCAGTTTTCATCCTTCCTGTGTAACTGGTCTCAAGGACCCCCAGGAGCAGCCAGGGCAGCTGAGCCCCATGCCTTGTCTTAACCCCCACTCCTCAACCGAGCCTGGCCAGAACCTGGGGAAATCACCTGAGACCCTCCCTGCCACTGGCCACACCCAGGCCCTGGGACTCCAGGGACTCACTTGTCCTGGTTCTGGAAGAAATTCCCCTTCTCCAAACACTCGTACACCCAGCCAGGCGCAAACAGGGCCGCCGAGAACCCGTGCTTCCGAATCAGCTCCAGCGACTGGGGAGATAGGAGTCAGGGAGATGCCCCGGTGCCAACAACCAGAGTCCACGCACAGGATGAGGGGCTTAGGCAAGGGGCAACCTCCGGGGCTTTAGGGTTCATCCCTGAAGTTCCGCAGCTGCCCAGAAGAGGGCGCGAGGCGGCAGGGAGGCGCGGAGGGAAAAATCCGAGGGGTAGGGGTCTGTACGCGGGGCGCCCACAGGAGACACGTCTCGCTCTCTCACTACACTTCGTTCTATTATCAGACTCACAGTGGGGCGGAGAGAATCTTCAGTTATTGGATTAATTTATTCACTTAAAAGCTTAATTAATGAGTTGAGAACGTCCCCGCGGCACCTGGGAAGGGCAGGATTGACAGCCTGGGGACGGGCTGATTCCCTATTTATCCCACACCAGGTGCGGCGGCCCCCCCGCGGCCTCTCTTCCTCTTTTCTCGCTGCCGACAAGATTTCCCTTGCCAGAAAAACCTCACTAGTTAATCAAACCAGCAGTTCCCAAAACTGTGGGTGTGTGACCTCAGTCCTTGGCCCTGAGCTAAGGAAACACCAAAACATGCTCCCTGGCTTCTGGCCCCACCCCACCCCACCCCACCCCCGCGTCCACATGATGCGCTAAAAGGCCAGCTCGGTGCCCCTCAAAGCACCGAGTCCAGAAGAAAGTAGAGCTGTCTGTGAGACCCATGGTCGGAACAGGTGCTTTGTCCATTAGCATCTACGGGAAAACCGTACCATCTGAAGAGATGGGCTGAAAGTTAGGATTTTAGGGCACAGCCTGTTCTCGGGGCCTCGGGGTCCCCACTTGGGGGAGGATCATTGCTGCCTCTCTTACCCTTGAGGTGCAGGTGGAATGAGGGGTCCACAGGAACACGAAGCACCCAGGCCCCGGCCACCACCTCCCCGGCCTCAAAGGCCACCACCCACCTTATTCGTGTCGAACCGGCCCCCGACGACATTCCCGCGGGCGAACACGTCTACACCCACGTACACGTCCGCCCGGCGCTCCCCGGCCTGCCCCAGCGTCCGCTCCAGATGCTCCTCCCGCCAGTTATAGTTGGTGAAGAAGCCGTCGCAGGCATCAAAGAAGACTCTGGGGGCGGCACGGGTGGGCCGTAAAGCCCAGGCGTTCTCCCCTCAAGCACCTGCGTCGGCTGGGCACACGGACTGCACGCTGCCTGCCTCTGGGACCAAGCAGAGTCTGCTTCCGAAGAGCCCGCACCTAGACCACAAACTGTGGCGGGTAACCCTGGGCACAGCCAGGCTGACAAGGCATTAATTCTGTCTGCTTGTGGTAAGGGTACCAAACACCTCTGCCCTCTCCCTCGCTTTCCCCCAGGGCAGCGGTGTAGGTGACACCTCCAGAAGGCAGAGGAAGTTCTGGCCCTGCCCAGGAGCCCAGGCTGCCCGCCTGCAGGCTCACCTGTTCTGCTCGTTGAGCTCGTTCTGCCATTTGAGCTGCCCGCTGCTCACCACGCTGTCATACCAGAGCACCAGGCCCCCGGGGACCTGCTGATGCAGCTGAGAGGTCAGGTACTGGAGGAAGTGGGGCACGTTCCCCACGGCGGCCAGCTGGAGAGAGGCATGGAGACAGACCCTCCGTGAGGCCCAGAGACACCTGTCGTGAGGAGCGCCCCGGTCCTGGACAGACAGGACACCTAACCCCAGGGGCAAACAGGTCCTGGTCCCGGAAGCCCCTTGGCCCCACAGCTGCCGAGCAGAGGGTCCAGCCAGAGGTCCGACTTTCCTTTCTTTCTGAAGCAGGAAGGACATGGACTCCGCAATCAAGATAAAACCCAATGAAAAGGGAAGGCACCATGAAAAGGAAGTCGCACATGCAGCCCAAGCAAAGCAGAGACAGAGGAGGAAGACAGGGCCGCCTTGAAGGAACCAGAGAAGCAAAGCTCAGCCAGGCAAGATTCCTGGACATCACGCTGGAGAATGTCCATCTCCCTGTGAAGAGGCAGAGGGGCTGGAGGTTGGAGCTAGCTCTAGCTGGGATGCAGGAAGCACTGCGGTAGCAGGGACCCAGCCTGGTGAGGCTGAGGAGCATGGTGGAGGGTCCCCTCGGGGCACAGGGGCTGGCGGGCCAGGCACCAGGGGCAGGTGTGCTCACACTCAGAGAGTTCTCAATGTTGATCAGCCAGCCGTCAAATCGGAAAAACTGGGCGATCAGGACCAGCTGATCGGCCACCGCCCGGTATGAGTGCTCATCCCCAGCCAGGAAGGCCTGGCAGAGCCGCTCCCCGTCTTTCCATTCAGTGATGAAAGTCCCTGTGGGGCAGGAGAGAAACGAGATCGAGGTCAGGCCAGGGGATTATTTCCCCTTCGACCCAGCAGTTCCCAGGGTGTGGTTCCTGCAACAACAGCATCACTGTCGCCTGCAAAAACATTGTTAGAATTCCAAATTCCCAGTGTCCCCAGATGGCAGATAAATAAGATACCTGGAGGCAGGGCCCCAAAATCAGTGTTAGATAATAAATTATTCAGATGCAGGGAAAAGCTTGAGAAGCGCTCCCCTCCCCCAGCGGTGGACCACCTATATCCTACATCCTGCCCCCAATTCTTCTTGCAAAAACAGTTTCACGGGATCACAGTCAAGCCCATTTGTTTGTTTATTGTCTGTGGGAGCTGTTGACTCTCTGGCAGCCCCAGTACATGACTCGGTGGCCTGGAAAACTGAGGATATTTCCTTTTTCCAGAACAAGTTTGCCTTCACCTGTCCTAACTCATCAAGGCTGGTAAGGAGGTCTACCCACCCAACAGCACCCCAAGCCCAAGCCCTTTTATCACTGGGGCCCCAGGCAGGTGTGCCAACGAGTCTGGTTGGGTTGCAGGCAGGCCCTTGGCTCTTACCCAGCACACAGACCCCATGCCTGTGGGCAGCGTTGGTCCAGCCTACTGGGGGGATGGTGACCGTGTGATGGCTGAAGTACACAAAGATGTCGATGTACTGCCAGTGGTAAAAGGAATAGGGAGTCTGTGTGGCTGAGCCTTGAATAAACCTGGGTGAAGAAAGAGAACAAGATCCGGACCCAGAAACAGACGAGGACATGGCGACCGCAAGGTGAAAAGAGAGGACGACACGAGTGAAGATTCCCTTTAGTTCCATCTAGTTGGCACTAGAGGTTGTTGTGAGCTAGGCTGTGCCCAGTGACTGGGCTCAGAAGTAGCACCAGGTCACAGCCCGGATGTCAAGAGGGTTAGTGTTGTTGTTTTGGTTTTTTTTTTTGCTGCGTTGGGTCTTAGTTGTAGCAGGTGGGATCCTTGGGCTCTCTAGTTGTAGTGTGAGCTCCAGAGCACATGGGCTCAGTAGTTGTGACATGTGGGCTTAGCTGCCCCACAACATGTGGGATCTGAGTTCCCTGACCAGGGGTCGAACCCACACCCTCTGCATTGGAAGGTGGATTCTTAACCACCAGACCACCAGGGAAGTCCTGAGAGGGTTAGTCTTAAGGGAAGCATTTTCACCAGGCCCAACAGGCACTTTGCTATCGGATCCAAAAGACTGAGCGTGTTTAGCCTCAATGAACAGACAGACAGAACACAAGGAAAGAGACCTGGAGGGGCTCACACAGACCTCCAAGTGCCCGGGGCCCTGCTCTATTCCAACACCTGCAGTTCACTAGGACACAGACAGCTTGCAGGTATGGTTGGGGTTGACAACCACATGAGCTGCACCAGTGGCTTCATCACCCACTTCTGTACCTTGATGGCCAGCTCTGACTCAAGGCTTCCCATCAATTATGACATCCAAGCTTGTTTTATGGATATTTAAAGATCTCTAATGGATTCCCCGGTGACTCAGTGGTAAAGAATCCACCTGCCAATCCAGGAGACCTGGGTTCGATCCCTGGGTCAGAAAGATCCCCTGGAGGAGGATGGCAACCCATTCCAGTATTTTTGCCTGGGAAATACCTTGGACAGAGGAGCCTAAGGGGCTACAGTTTAGGGGTCGCAAAGAGTCAGACACAACCTAGCAACTAAACAACAAGATCTCTAAGCTGACCCTGCAGGATCTTGGGAAGAAATGCCCCCAGCTGGGGTGGGGTTGGGGAGGGAGTGCAATGATTCCAGAACCAGTGGGCCAAGATGGAATAGAACTGAGGAGGGTGAAGGAAAGAAATCAGCAGAAGAACCAAGTTACTGGGCCAGGTGGTCTGAAAAGGTCCCTGCGATGGTGCTTTCTCCAGCCTCCCTGACTTCAGGTGCAGACAGTCCAGAGAATCAGACAGTTTCAGGGCTGAAGGAGGCATAAGCTAGCCCCTAACCCATCCTCCTCTTCTTACAGATGAAAGGCTGAAGCCTGAGTTCCTCTCCCAGTAGGTGGCAGGGTGGGCTGGCTGACTCCTGACTCCACATCCAGTGCTCCTTCCACCACTGGGCACAGCCCCTCCCCTCCTCCCGTCACACCAGGCCATGCGCTCGCAGTGTCCTCACTTGTCATCCAGGTACCCGCCCATCATGTCATGACACATCAAAGTTCTGGGCCTCCGGCTGCTCAGAGGGGGCTGCCGACACTCAGGGGGCCCCAAGGCCACATTAAAGCCATCCTCCGCATCGGGTCTCCACGCCAAGAGTTCCTCCAGGGAAGACAAGTAAAAGCTGATGGGTCTGGTGGTGTCCTTGTCATAATATCTAACTGATCAGAGGAGGGAAACAGCGAGGAATCAGTGGAAATTATGGAATTCATAATAGAGAACTTGAGATGGGGAAGGGGCAGCCCTGCCCAGAAGCCCCAGAGTGAACATGGACAGTGTTCAGAGCCTCGGTCCTTCTTACCTGGCAAAGGGTCTGGGGTAAAACTGACCACTTCTCGAAAGACTGCTTCTTCTCGATCCTCTTCAATTCTAAGCAAAGAAGGAGTTGAATTGTTTTTGTTTGTTTGTTTGTTTTTAAATAAAAGCGTAAAGAAAAAGAACCTGTAGAAGCAAAGGGACCAGACCCCATGAGGAAGTGCAGGGGGAGACGTCCTCTGGTTTACATTTTTTAATGCAAACTATGGAAACGTGCCTTTGCCCATTCTGTTCCCTCACACTAGAACACCCTTCTCTCCAGTCTCCACCTACTGCAGTCCTCCACCTCCTCAAAGACCAGTTCAGATGTTCCGCGCCAGGCACCCTCCCTGTCCTCCCCAGCATGGACACTAATAATCCTAATTACACCCACTGGTCTGCACTGAGCAATTAAAATCTCTCTGCAGACCCAAGGCCAGGGGACGGAGGCATAGTCAACCCATTTCTTAGAAAAGGATGTCGGAGCTTCTAGTCAGGGCGCCAGGATGCCCAGACGCGCCCGAGGCTGGGGTCGCACCCAGGCTCCGAGACTCTGTCCGTGCCTACTGCTGTGCGGGGCGGGCGGGACGATGGACAGAACCCGCCGCGAACAGTGAGCGTGGGGGCCGGAGATCGCTGTCCTGTGCCTACGGCCTCCCTTGGCCAAGGCCAGGCGCCCAACGACTCCGGCCCACTGTCCGGCCGCCGGATCGATCCTTAGAATTCTCCCGCCGACCTCTTACCCACCTCCTCCGGGTCAGCCGCCCTGCCGGCCGCCGATCCCGCTGCTTCTCCAAGGTCGCCGGGGCCCGCATCCGCCGCCCCTGCCGCCGCGCCGCCGTCCGGGTCCCTGTCCCTGCCTCCTCCATGACGTTGCTCCGCCCGCGCCACCCGCCGGCCACCGGCCAATCGCAGGCCGAGACCCGCCACCGCCGCCGCCCGCCGGCCAATGAGGACTTCTCTGCGCGGTTGCCCCGCCCCTACTAGGCTCAGGCTGGACACCCCGCTCGCTCTGTGGCTGGCGCACCTGCCGCCCGGCCTTTGTAGAGGAGGAAGGCCTAGGGGGGCGGGGAATGGGGCGGGGCTTATGCGGTGGGCGTGGGGATGGGCGGGGTCTTAGCCCAGGGCTCCGGAAAACCCCTTTGTGTGAGTTCTTTTTCAGATGAGCAATCTCCTGAAGATCACAAAGTCAGTAAATTGTGAAAGTGATATCTGAACTCAGTTTGCTTAACCCCTGTTTCAAAGATAATTTTCTGGGAAAAGTGAAATCATAATTCTCATTCAAGTATAAATATTCTGCTGCTGCTGCTAAGTCTCTTCAGTCGTGTCCGACTCTGTGTCACCCCATAGACGGCAGCCCACCAGGCTCCCCCGTCCCTGGGATTCTCCAGGCAAGAACACTGGAGTGGGTTGCCATTTCCTTCTCCAAAGCATGAAGTGAGAAGTGAAAGTGAAGTCGCTCAGTCGTGTCCGACTCCTAGCGAACCCATGGACTGCAGCCCACCAGGTTCCTCCATCCATGGGATTTTCCAGGCAAGAGTACTGGAGTGGGGTGCCATTGCCTTCTCCGAAGTATAAATATGGACAAGTGTTAAAGACTGTCCTACTCATTATTCAGACAGGTGTTATAACCAGTTCAAAGCGAATCAAAAAAGAGATCGTGTATAGATCAGGAATACTGAAATGAGTACGTAAATAGAGGCATAAAGAGTTTTTCCGCTGGGTGGGTTGGGGGTGAGTGAGATCATTGAGCCTCTGGACAAGACAATTTACACGTAAAAAAGGTGACAAAAAATAAAACTAAAATCAGATGAAGAGGTACAAAGAACTATTGTAGCCACGCGTTCCGGGAAACAAACTCACTCAGAAGGACAATGCAGATAGTGGAGTGCAGTGTATTACACCGGCAGGCCCAAGGAAGAGTCTCCTCTTAGCCAAGGACCCCGACCAGTTTTTCTGAAAACCTTATATACCCTAAGTGTACGTGCCCAAACCCACCTCCCCAAATTCCCTGAAACTAGTCTGAACAAAGGAAAAGAAAGATACAATCAAAGTTAACCCATTATTCATATGCCTTAAGCCTAGGTAGTTAACAGTAGACAATTATCAATAGGCCTGTGGTCATACCCCAATAAGCATAATAGAATGTATGATTCTATTCGGTTATGGACTTCCATGGCGGCTCAGACGGTAAAGTGTCTGCCTGCAATGCAGGAGACATAGGTTCGATCCCTGGGTCGGGAAGATCCCGTGGAGAAGGAAATGGCAACCCACTCCAGTACTCTTGCCTGGAAAATTCCATGAACTGAGGAGCCTGATAGGCTCCAGTCCATGGGGTTGCAAAGAGTCGGACACGACTGAGCATGAATCCTCATTCGGTTACACACATAATTAGGGTATTCTTTTAGGCAACAGAGAGTCTAGGTACGACCCTGGGGCTCTTCCATCCAGGCGGCCTGGTTTTTACTGGGCATATAGCTCAAAGCCCAGTCTGACCCAAGATGGAGTCCTGCTTTCAAGATGGAGCCTGTTCTGTCTGTTTCCTCCTTCACTATGTATAAAATAAATAAGCTACAAGGATATATTGTACAACACAGAGAATATAGCCAATATTTTATAATAATTATAAATGGAGTATAACCTTTAAAAATTGTGTATCACTATGTTGTACGGAAACTTATATTGTACATCAACTATGCCTCCATATTTTTATACCTCAATTAAAAAAAAAAGCTAGAATGAGATAACAGCAGGATATGCAGCATGTAGAGAATGCATAGTTTCCATTGAAGCACAAATTTTCTGCACCCCCAAATCTGCAAGGCCCTGCAAAGCACACAGGGCCAGGAGGTATCTCAGAGATAGCACTTCCCCAGCCTCTTAGTCACAGAGGGGTCCCCAGAGTGTGGAGTGTGAGGAGAAGGGCCTGGACCCAAGACTGGGCCCCACAGGACTGAATGTGGGCCCTCTTGAAGCTCTGCTCACCCAGCTCCCAACACCTGTTTGTGCTGCTTGGGAATGGCCTGCTGCGCAAGCCAAGCTGAGTGGGCCTCTTTATTATGGCTGCAGACTTTGAACTTTATGAGGCCCCAAGTATCCATAAACCCATAGAGTGGGGAAGATAACTCAGCTGTGAAATATGGATCCTGGCTGTGCTTTGGGGAAAGATGGGGCCCTGGGGAGCAGGCGACAGTGATCCCAGGGAGGACAGGGACTGCAGCACCCTGGGAAGTCTGCCTTGACCCCGGAGGAGCAGGGGGTGGGGGAGGGCGGTTGCAGGGTCACAAGTCCCCTCTGGCTGTGCTCAAGTGAGCACAGAAGATGTGGGGGTCTGTATTTAGTCTGCATTTAAACCACTTACCTGCAGCTTAGCGGTGAAAATAAATAAATTTTCATCCTCTGAACTAAAAGGTCTTAGAGATTCTTTAGGGTAATTCTCAGTCTCTGGGGGAAAAATATATTCAGACCTCCCTTCTCTGCTCCTCTCGGCAGTGTTGGCCTCTGGTCTGGGGGTCAGGGAAGTTCAAGTTGTCCTGCACACCCTCCACAGGGCCAGGAAGAGCCGGTTTGCAGCCTCTGCATTGGCCCCTGCTGCGCTGCCTACTCTGCAAGACCCTGTGGTTCCTGGTCTCAGTGTCCTTGTCCGGTGATCAGGATGAGCCTGGAGGTCCCCACATTTGCCTTAATCCCATGGACCGAGGAGCCTGGTAGGCTGCAGTCCATGGGGTCGCTAAGAGTCGGACACAACTGAGCGACTTCACTTTCACTTTTCACTTTCATGCATTGGAGGAGGAAATGGCAACCCACTCCAGTGTTCTTGTCTAGAGAATCCCAGGGACCTCGGGGCCTGGTGGGCTGCCATCTATGGGGTCGCACAGAGTCGGACATGACTGAAGCGACTTAGCAGCAGCAGCAGCAGCAGCAGCAGCAGCAGCATGCTGGTCCCCCTGGGGCTCCAGACCCTCCAAAGCCTGGATTGGCCACCTAAAATCCTTACCTTGTAGAGTTTCCAGATAAAGTACAGGATGCCCAATTAAACATGAACACTAGATAAACAATAAATGGAAATGGGACATGACTATACGAAGCAATTATTTCTCATTTATCGGAAATGCAAAGTGAACTTGATGCTGAGTTTGCTAAATCTGGCAGCCCCATCTGTGAATTTCCACTGCAGCATTGCCCTGCCATGGGGGACCCTGCTGACATGTCCTGGCTCTGTCCACCTTCCTGGCTCTGCCAGCACAGGAAGCCAGGATGGCGCAGGGACCTGAGCCTAGAGACCTCCATGCCTGACCGACTGACGGTGCCACTGGTTTGGTGCTGCACGGGCCTCAGATATGCACTGGCTGCCATATCTGACCCTCAACTGGACCTAGGGGGAGACCTGGACTTACATCTGCCTGCTTTTCCTTCCTCCACTCTCTTTCTTCTGGCCTCCACAATGTCGCTGGGCCAGAAGCTAGAACCAGAGGAGTGGACATGACCTGATCCTCAGGCTTGGTTATTCATAAGCTAAAGGCAACAGCTAATTGTCCCCAGTATCCCTTCCTCCCCCTTGTACTTTAGGGAGAAAAGCCCACTCTTAGCTGACTGCTGGCTGCCTGGATGAAGACAGCATCTCCAGCAGCCCTGAGAGTTTAGAAGGGCCTGGCAAGCATGTCCTGTTTTCCAGATGAGAACAGAAGTCATGCTTGCAATTCTGGCTGTGCCTGCAAAACAAAGGAACACCCCCCACCCACCCCTCCTCCCCGCCCACGACACACACACACTTTTTCTTCCCTGCTTCCTGCTGCTGGCCAGATGGGTGTGAGATGTGATGGTAGGAACTGCAGCAGTCTTCTGGGACTGTAAGACAGAAGGCACATGGAGAGGGCCCAGAGCAACCAGAGAGAAGGGGCTTGACTTCCCCGATGGCACAGACCACAGTATTGCCCTGGAATGCTGATGTTTGGATTCCTATGTAAGGAAAATAAACTTCTGTCTGATTTAAGCCAATATTATTTTGGTATTTTTTATAGTAGCTGAATCTAACTACAGCAGAGGGAGAACACAGGAATATAGAAAAATTTCTCAAAATAATAGCCTGCCTTACAAGGCTGTCACCGTTTTTTGCAAGATCTTGTTAGCTTGTTCTTTCTGCGTTCCTTCTGCAATAAATCCCACTTTCCCTTCATTCAGAGAGCTGCCTCAGACCAGCTGGGGTGAGAGCAAAAATCACATTAAAGACTCCTGAACTATAGCTCTGTGTGGTCAGGCCTCCTGTGGCGGCTGTTCTCTTGTTCTCTGTATATCCACTGCTTCACCAGTGCCTGCTTCACCTACATCCTACTCAACTGACTGGCCTTTCTACATATTTTCCCCTCCGGCCTCAGCTAGATTATTCTAGACCAGACAGCTTATCTAAGGGACAGGGAGGCGCATGGCCCTCTGCTGGTTTCCCCGGTAACTAATGACTCCATCTATGTCAAATCCCTATGACTGGGAACCTCCTCCTCCCCCTCCCCCCGGAAGTGAAGATGCATCCATGTCCTACCTGCCATCAGCTGCACACGCAACATGGGGTGTGCTCCAGGACCTTCCTTCCAACATGGAAGCTCCTCTCTCCATTAAACCACTGATGTGTCTGTTGCTGACTCCGGGTTCTTTTTCCGGTCTGGAAGCTAGGGCTGCCCCGGGTTTGCAGGCCTGTGAGGTGCAGCCCAGGACTCTCACTCCCTTTTACAGAGTTCTCCCAGGTGCTCAGCAAAGGCCAAGGAATGAAAGGATGCTGGGCCTGGCATCACCTTTACACCCACTTGAGTCTGTGCCCAGGCACCTGCTTGAATGTCCTGCACGATGAATATCGAGCCCCTTCTGGTTCATGCCTGCCTGTGCGCCTAACAGGTGCCTGTCTGTGAACACACACTCTGCAACAATCATAGCAAACCTGGGGCACCTGCCTTTGCTGGGTCCCCGTATTATTATACTCGCACAATGGTTACATTCATTTTCTCTTTTTAAAAATTTAAAGCCCTGCAGATAAAATTAATGTTCCCTTTAATCCACCTCCCTCTTGATTGCCTTGCCTCCCCTGTCCTACTGAGACCCCTTAACATTCCCCCTAATTCTTCAGTTTGACCTGTATCCTCTCAGATGTCTTAAAATACTTTTTTACACACCTATATGTATCTGGAACTATATAACATTGTTTGCATTTTATAAAAATGGTATCAGTCACACACATTATTCTATATCTTGCTTTTTTCACTCAGCAATATTTTTTTAAAGCCACTTTGGAGGGACTTCCCTGGTGGTCCAGTGGCTAAGACTCCATGCTCCTGCTGCAGGGAGCCTGAGTTGGAACCCTGGTCAGCGAACTAGATCCTGCAGGCCCCCAGTGAAGACTGAGAATCCCACGTGCCACAACTAAGACCCAGCACAGCCAAATAAATAAATAAAATTTTAAAGCCACTTCGTTTTAAATAACTCTAATTTGTTTTGACTGTTATTACTATGCTATCATTCTGACACGTCAGTCTACTTAGCTATCTACCTATAGGTGGACATGTAAATAGTAAACATTTGCTTGCTATTATTTTTTAAATGTTAAAATGAACATCTTTGTGTAGACCATTTTGGTCATACTTAACGTTTTTTTCCTTTTTCAGATAAAACAGGATTAGAGTTGCTAAGAGTAACAGCATGCACGTTTTCAGTTTTAAGTCACTAACAAACTGCCAGCGACATCCTCCGCAGCATGGGGTAAATACAGGTTACTCCACAGCCTCTCAAATACTGATATTATCGAACTCGAAGATTTTTGCTCCCCTGGTGGGTGCCCATAGGGGTCTGGCTGTTGTGTTAAATTGAAGTTGCAGCTTTTCGTGTTGGTCAGCCATTTGGAAATGAGTTTTCTTCCACGTCAATCCTGTTAGAGGGTCTTTGCCCATTTCTACTGTGTTGTCTTTTCTTTCCGATGTAAGAGTCACATACATGCTAAATACTAATATTTTGCCTCTTATATACATAAATGGAGCAAATGCACATCTGCTTATTTTTACCATAGGTTTTTTAGATTCCTGTATGGTCAAGTTTATCACTACTGTCTTCTGTGGCTTTGCTGTTTCGGAGGGCTGTCCTGACTTTAAGGTCATGAAGATGCTTTCCTGCATTTTTAGTTAATAATTGTCGAGTTTAGTTCTTTGCTGTTTATGTCTACAACTTTCAGATGCCGTTTGAGGATAGGCCTTTAATATTTCATCTTCCTGTCTGGTTATTGCCCGTACAGATTTTCCTCTTTCTTCTTGGGCCAATTGTACCACAATGAGTGTTTTCTTATAAAATATGCACTTCATTGAGGTTCTCAAAATGTAGGCGAGTAAGGCATTTCTAATCACATTTTTAAAATCTCTTGATTATGCCCTCTCTTCAGTTCCGATGTTGCTTATTTGTGTCTCCTTCCTTTTTGTCTGATGCTATTTTTCTTTTTCTGAAGGGCTGTCTATTAGTCCTGTCAAAACACACACTCTTCATTTTGTTCTAGTTTTTGTTTGTTTTCTGTTTCACTCATCTTTGCTTTTATTTTCTTTCCTGTTATTTTCTTTGGATGTATTTTGTTGTTCTTTTTCTGGTTTCAAAAGTAGACTGTGCGGTTCACTTATTTTTAAATCTTTCTTGTTTTTCTGTGAATGCAGTTGAGGGAATACACTTCCCTCTGAGAATGACTCTCACTGTGTCCCAGTTTTCGATAGCAGCAACTTTCACTGCCAGTACGTTCTAGATGCCTTGTCATTTTGTTAGTGCCCCCACTAACTCATCCAAAACAATCCTTAATTTTGCTGCGGTAGAATTAATCAGCCTTTTCTGTTATGATTAGTAGCTTTGTGTCTTTTTCAAAATGTATTGCACTACCCTAAACTAATGAGAATAGGGAACACTCCACCCTCCCTTACTTTCTAGAAGTTTTATTTTCTTGCCCTCCCCTTTTAGATCCACAGGCCATTCGGAATTATTTTTGTTTATAATGTGGAGGTATTTTATTTCATTTTTTAAATGAAGTATAGTTGATGTACAGTTTACAGTGTTGTGTTCATTTCAGGTATACAGCAAAGCGATTCAGTTATATATTTATATATACATACTTCCTTGGTGGTTCAGATGGTAAAGAATCTGCCTGCAATGCTAGAGACACAGATTCTCTAGCATTCATGGGTCAGGAAGATCCCCTGGAGGAGGACATAGCAGCCCACTTCAGTATTCTTGCCTGGAGAATTCCACAGACGGACGAACCTGGTGGGCTATAGTCCATGGGCTCACAAAGAGTAGGACACAACTGGGCGATTAACATTTTTAATCTTCATTTTATATATATATATATAAATATTCTTTTTCAGATTCTTTTCTATTATAGGTTACAACAAAATATTAAATATAGTTACCCGTGCTATACAGTAGGACATTGCCGTTGATCTATTTTGTATATACAGTTTATTTTTTTATCACACGGACCCTCAGTCGTTCATGGTTTTTGGAAAGACTGTCCTTTTTTAATTAAATAATTTATTTTTGTTTATTTATTTGGCTGCCCCAGGTATCAGTTGTGGCATGCAGGCTCTTAGTTGCCTATGGGGTCTGGTTCCCTGATCCTGAATCAAACCCAAGCCCCCTGCAATGGGAATGTGGGTTCTTAGCCACTGGACCGCCAGAGAAGCCCCTGTGGTGTAACTTCTGAGCCTAGGCCTCAGGAGGTCTTTCTCAGCGTCACTTCTGTACAGATATAGCCTCTATTCTGTCCTTCCTGTCTTTTGCCTTTCCTTGCTGCTTACTGGATACTTTCTTCTGATTTATCTTCTAATTCACTGATTTTTCTCTTCAGCTCTATATAACATGCTGTCATACTCAGCCACTGAATTCATTTCACTTGTTTTATTTTCCACTTCTAGAGTTTCCATATGGCTTTTTCTTTTTCTCACTGGTTTCAAATTCTTTGCCACAATTCTCAGTCTTGTCTTTTATTTCTTCAAATATAGCAAGCATAGATATTTTCATTTTTGATTGTGATAATTCCATGAATATTTCCCCCATATTGTTGTTGTTTAGTCCAACTCTTTTGCAACCCCATGTACTGTATAGCCCGCCAGGCTCCTCTGTCCAGGGGATTTCTGGACAGAGATATCTAATATTTCAAGAATATTAGAATGGGTTGCACTTTCCTTCTTCAGGGGATCTTCCTGACCCAAGAATCAAACCCATGTCTCCTACTTGGCAGGTGGATTCTTCACCACTGAACCATACGATAAGAATTTAATACATACTTATTGGATATTTTTCATAGGTAGGCTGTCAAACTGAATGGACAACTTAGTGGACATCTCTACTGAACAGTTGGATCTCTATCTTTAGGCAGGGATGTTTTCAAATTATCTAGAGTGTGTGGAATTCTAGTCTTACTTGTGAAACCCTCTAAGGAGGAAATTTCTTGTCCTTGCCTGATCATCTACCTAAGGAGAAAAGGACTCTGCTCTCTTCTTCCCTAGGAGGAGCTGGTTACCAGAGCCAGTTGAGGTAGGGGCATTTGAGGTCACTCTGCCTTTCCAGTCCTTTCTCCAGCTGTGTAGGGACTTGAGAGAGAAAGGCATGGTCTTCAATTAACTGTTCCTTCTGGAATGCTTCCCTTGGCACCTGAGTCAGTCTCCTGTGTTTGCATGATCTCATCCATCAGTTGATTCCAAAATGTTTGTTCATTGATGCTCTTGGAAGAACTAACCCTGACACTCCCATCCCACCTCACTGGACCCTGGACCCCAGCCCCAGGCTAAGTCAAGCCTGGGATAATGTGAGTTTCTGCAGCTCAAGAGAGAAAGGCAAGGTATTCTGGTGTGTGTATTGTTTATTTGTTTTTATGACTATGTTGAAAATGTAATGTATATACCATTCAATTCACCCATTTAAAGTGTGCAATTCGTGTGTTTTTAGTATATTCATAGAGTTGTGCAGCCACAACTGCTATCAATGTTAGAACATTTTCATCACTCCAGAAAGAAATGTCATACTTGTCAGCAGTCATTCCCCATTCCCCCCAGCCCCAGCCCCTGGAAACCTCTAACCTACTTTCTGTCTCTATGGACTTGCATGTTCTGGGAATTTCGCATAAATGGGCTCACACAATATGTAATCTTTCATGACTAGCTTCTTTCACTCAGCATGATGTTTTTAAGGTTCATCCATGTTGTGGCCCATATCAGTGCTTCATTTTTTAATGACTGAATAATATTCCATTGGCTGGATGGCATCACCAACTCGATCGATGGACGTGAGTTTGAGTGAACTCCAGGAGTTGGTGATGGACAGGAAGGCCTGGGGTGCTGCAACTCATGGGGCCACAAAGAGTCGGCATGACTGAGCTACTGAACTGAACTGAATATTCCATTGTGTGGATATGCTGCGTTTTATTTATCCATTCATCCACTGACGAACATTTGGGTTGTTTCCACTTTTTTACTACAAAGCAATACTGCTAAGAACATCCATCCACTTTTTGTGTGTAGATATATATTTTCATTTCTTTTGGGGAACTGCTGGGTTACCTGTAACTCTATGTTTGAGGAAGCACCTGACCATTTTCCAAAGCAGCTGCACCATTTTACATTCCTTCCGAGGTACAAGAGTCACAGTTTCTCTATATTCTTGCCAACTTTTGTCATTTTGATTGCAACCATCCTACTGGTAAGAGACATCACTTTGCCAACAAAAATCCATATAGTCAAAGCTATGGTTTTTCCAGTTGTCATGTACAGATATGAGAGCTGGACCATAAGAAAGCCTGAGCACCAAAGAATTGATTTTTCAAATTGTGGTGAAGACTCTAGAGAGTCCCTTGGACAGCAAAGAGATTAAACCAGTCAGTCCTAAAGGAAATCAACCCTGAATATTCATTGGAAGGACTGACACTGAAGCTGATCCTAAGAGCCACCTGATGCAAAGAGTAACTCACTGGAAAAGACCCTGATGCTGGGAAAGATTGAGGGCAGGAGGAGAAGGGGGGCAACAGAGGATAAAATGGTTGGATGACATCACTGACTCAATGGACATGAGTTTGAGCAAACTTCAGGAGATAGTGAAGGCCAGTTTAAGCCTGGCATGCTGCAGTCCATGGTGTCACAAAGAGTCAGCCATGACTTAGTGACTGAATAACAATCCTGTTGGTTGTGAGGTTGTAACTCACTGTGGTTTTGACTTGCATTTTCCTGGTAATTAATGATGCTGAGCATCTTTTCGTGTGCTTACTGGTCATTTGTTTATCTTCTTTAGAGAAATATTTATTGAGACCTCTTGCCCATTTTTAACTGGTCTTTTTATTACTGGGTTGCAAGAGTCCTTTATATGTTCTAGATATAAGTTCCTTATCAGATACACAGTTTCCAAATATTTTCTTCCATTTTGTGTTGTTTTCACTTTCTTAACAGTGTCCTTTGATGCACAAAATTTTATTTTGTTTCATTTCACATCATTTTATTTGGCAGCACTGTGCAGCATGCAGGATCCTAGTTCGTCAACCAGTTAGAACCCATGCCTCCTGAAGTGGAAGCACAGAGTCTTAACCACTGGACCACCAGGGAAGTCCCTAACTAATAGAATTTTAAATTTCGATGATAGCCAATTTATCTATTTTTCTTTGTGTTACTTGTGTTTCTGGTGTCATAGGTAGGAAATTATTGCCTAATACAGGTCACAATGATGAACACCTAGGTTTGTTTTTTTTTCCTCTAAGAATCTGACACTTTTAGTTCTTATATTTAGGTGACTGATCCATTTTGAGTTAATGTTTGTATATGGTATGTGTTGAGAGACAACTCTACTGTTTTGCATATGGAGGTATCTTGTTTTATTTAATATTTTCTGTAACCTGCTGCTTTTTTCATGATTTGGGCAAGAAAATCACTTTATCCCAGTCTTATTACTATGGCCCAATAAAACTAACTTGCCATCATACCATTGTGTTCCCATAGTGAACTCCACTGAAAATTATCCTTGAGCACGCGCGTGCACACACACACATGTACTCTGTCTCTCCCTCTCTCTCTCTAAACCCCCATAGGATTGGGTGTGCCCTCCTCACTTCCCCCAGCCCTGGCTACAAAGACTCCTGAAAGCCCTAACACAAGCTGTTCTTTCCTTTGGCTGAGTCATCAGCTGTTTCTAGGTCCTTTTGGGAAAACATTAATATTTGCATTGCAACTGAGTTTATCAGACCTTTTCCAGGGAAGGTTGGCCAATTTCTCAGTAGCCAGGGTCAAGACATGGGGAAGGGCGCCCCTGCAAGGTAGACCGCACAGGATGGGAGTCAGGCGAGGTCAGAACTAGGTGCCACGCATGCTGCTCTTCTGAAGAGGTGACATCCATGTCACACTGCAGTTAAAGCCCGGGAAGAGTCCTCCAGAAGCAAGCACCGTGTCTTGTCTGTCACCACTCCCCAGCACTTGGCACCTGGGCCAGCACAGAGCAGGAGCAGGAGATGTATCTGGAGAGAGAAAAGCAGGGTGGGAATGCCAGCAGGAATGGACTGGTAGATTGGATGTGGACGAGCTTACAGAGTGAGGGACAGCCAAAGGGGATCGGGTAAGCTCCAGAGCAGCCTGCCTCCTCTCCCATATCGGCGTGGCCAGCCGTGGATCAGGCATTACACACTCCACGCGACTGTCCCTGGAGAGAGGGCGGGCAGTGGGCACCTGCCTCAAGCCGACTTGTTCTTTGCACTTGCACCTTTGGGAAATGCGCTCAGCCCCTGCTCCCAGCTGCATCCTCTGTCCGGTGGCCTCAGCTGTGTGGAGGTGGGGCCCACTCTTTGTCCTGCAGGGAGCAAGATTGCAGTGTCCGCCTGCTCCGGTCTGGCCCCAGTGCAAGACTGAGTATGGCCACCCAAGCCCACTCCATAGCCAGGCAAAGGGAGGACAGCAGCTGTCTGCCAGCCTGCTGGCACCAGCGGGGCCAAGGCGGCTTCGGCACTGCCTGCTGGCAGTCTGATAAGGTCACTGGCCACTAACCCAGTTGGCAAGCAACGGGGAGAGAAGAAGAAACATCTGCTCTTCACCGCTCAGGCATAAAAGGTGCTGTCAGTGGGTGTACTCAACCCGCAAGCCGCTGTAGTAGGTGAACTGCATCCTTCCAAAGATAGATCCAGGTCCTGACCCCCGATACCTGTGAACGTGACCTTATTTGGAAATAGGATCTTTGCAAATGTAATCAATGCAAATCAATTACAATGTAATCAATGTAATCTCAAGAGGAAGGAGATGTCCTGGATTTAAGCTGGGCCCTAATTCCAACAACTGGGAGAGAAGGGAGGGGGAGATTTAAGAGATTGGGGAAAGAAGGCCACGTGAAGACAGAGGTAGGCAGGAACTGGAGCAAGGTGGCCACAAACCATGGAACACATGGGGCCACTGGAAGCCAGAAAAAACAAGGAAGGCTGTTCTCCTACCGGGCGTCCGACGGGGCCTCATCTGGCTGTGAAATGCATTCCTGTGAGAAATGAGGCAGTTCATGGCCCAGCCTATGGCCACTGGGCACTCATGTTCCCAGGTTCCAAGCTAAAGGCTCCCAGGCCACCAATGGACAGTCGGCGGGGTTCCGGTGGGGGAAGGGAGGAGATAGAAAAGAGGAGGATTTGGGACTTCCCTGGTGGTTCAATGGCTAAGAATCTGCCTTGTAATTCAGGGGATGTCGGTTCCATCGCTGGTCAGGGAACTAGGACCCCACATGCTGCAGAGCAACCAGGCCCAGTGCTACAACTGGAGAGTCTGTACACGGCAACACAGGGTCCCGTGTGTCCAAATAAGACAGGATGCAGCCAAATAACTAAATATTTTTTAAAAAAAGAAAGAAAGAAAGGAGGAGGATTTGTCTCAAGGCCCAAAAATTATGAGGCTGTGATGCTGAAACACACAATTCCGAGTTTAATGTTTTCTGAAAGAGCACCGAGGCAGCACAAAGCAGCAGGCGGGCACCCTGCTCACCAGCAGAAACAGAAACAGTTTTTAAAGTCTGACCAGCAGAGGGAGGGATGTATGGACCCCAGACCCCACAGCCAGGCCCGGCGAGGGCAGAGGGATCGGTCAAGACTGGGCATTACCAGATCGTGAGCAGGAGGCCTCCTTTTGGGCCTAGGGCCCAAGCAGGCAGGGTGACCCCGGCCCTGGGGGTTGATGTAGGGAAGTGGGGGAGGGCTGCCTGGCCAAAGTCAGCCAAGAACTAGAGCACCAATCCAGGCAGCGCCCCCACACCCTGCTCAGAGCAGAGGCTCTGACACCGGTGGTGGGGACACACCCTCTTTCAGAGGCTAAGCTGTGCAGGAGCTCCGGAGACAGGCAGGGGGGAGCCTTCCAGTCCCTTCGAACTCTCCCCTGCTCTGGGGCCCAGGAAAGCACCCCCCTGCATGGTCTTAGGCTGATGGTCAAAGAGGTTCCAGGGGAGGGTCCTGGCAGGCTGAATGCTGAACCCTCTGGGGTGTAGGATTATGAGAGGGTGTATGAGCAGGTTTTATTGAAAATATTGTGCAACCATGAGAGCTGCTACAAAACCAAAGACCCCTGAGCCTTCCCTAGCTGACCCATTGGAGAAGAGGGACAGAAAGCCTGTGCCAGGGTGGCAGGCGTGGAAGCCCTGCCCAGGATGCCAGGGTGGGGTGTGGGGGGTGCTGGTGAACAGAGCCACGCAAGGATGCATGGCTTGTCTGGGTTGTACTGACCTTTGCTGCTCAGAGAACCACCTGCTGCCAGAAGCCCACGGTTTCTAGTAGACTGAACAGCAGACTATTCCCCCAGTAAGAGGCCAAAGCCGAGGGCGTGGCTGCCCCTCTGAGGAGCTGACACTTGCCGCCCAGTTCAAACCCCCTCACTGTTGTGGCTCAGAAAGACCAGCTGAGCCCCTGGGCGAGGCCACAGGAATGTCCACAGGATGTGGACATCAGTCCAGCTGTCCCCCAAGAAGGTTTGTATGTGGCCTAAAATATTAAGCCAGTAGTTTCCTCTCTAGTGGATACTCTCGGCATCCACTTTAGATCTTGTCTTACCAGGAGCCTTCCGCTGCCTAAAGCAGAGACGGCCCTCCTGGGAGCCAGCGGGGCCAGCGGAAGACAAAAATAACAACTGCCTCCCTCTCTTTTCATGGTTTACTTTGCTCCTTTCACAACCTTTAGAACTGGCTTTATTATTCCCAGCAACTGGAGCAAGGGTGGCTTGCTCTGGGACACCCTGGTGCGTCGTTGTCGTGGGGCACATCGGGGGAGGGTCTCACTCAAGGACGTGTACACAGCGGGGAACTCCCATAGCACACCCACCTGGTGATTGCACGTGCGGACACAGCAAGGCTTGGGACCACCCAGCCAACGTTGCTTCCCGCTCCCGTGAGGGGCGTCATGTCGAATGCCAAAGCAGGGTGGCATGGGGGGCCTGGGAAACCCGGGTGCAGGAGGGGCTGACCAGGAGTGGATGAGGGAGGTTCCAGATGGTGGGGGGTGGGGTGGGGAAGGTCCAGCAGAGGAGGGTGGGGCACAGGGAGAAGGGGAGGTGAGCCTGTGGCGACGGAGGCTGGCAGGTGGCTAGGGCTCGTTGGCCGGCTTGACCAGGTAGCCGCTGAAGGTGATGTAGGTGTCAAACTCGTCGCTGAAGATGGCGTTCTCCCGCTCGCCCTTGAAGAGGCGCACCCACACTTCGTCCTGGTCCCGCAGCTCCAGCATCAGACTCTGACTCTGCATGATACTGCGGTCGCTCACCTGCGCGTACAGGATCACCACCTCCTCTGCGTTCTTCATGATGTGCAGGTACGTCTCCTTCTGGTTCCAGGTGTGCACGTTGAGGCTGAAGAAGTAGATGCCGGGCACGTAGCAGTAGAATTTCCCCGTGAACATGTTGAAGTGGCTGTAGAGGTTCACGAACTCCGTGTCGAAGATCACCGTCTGGTAGTAGTCGTTGCTGTGCAGGGGCTTCTTCCGGCCCACGGAGAAGGCGGCGTAGTGGTTCTTGCAGCGGTCCCCGGGGGCCCCCATGGACCCTTTCTGCCCTTTAGGTCCCGTGTGGCCCCTGGCACCCATGGACCCTGTTTTGCCATATTTGCCTTGCAAGCCCCGGTCTCCCCGGTCGCCCTTCTCACCTAAACAGGACGGGAAAACACACGGTGTCAAGCAATCTCAAGGATTCTTCTCTTTTCATCCAGAAGCAATCAAAAAATTTTTTTTCTTCCTTCTGGAAAATCCCTGCAACGTAAAGCATTTATCCAAAAGCAACAGGAGCCGCGGCCAGGCCCATGGCTCTCTCGAAGCAGATGAACTGCAGACACAGGGCCCCGGGGATGTAGGACCCGGGCCGTTTGGCTTCCCGACTCAGTTGTGCCGGGCTGTGCAAGGTGATGTGCTGCTCGCAGGACCGTGACCCTGAGGCTTTCGGTGCAAATGCAGGAGGGGTGAGACCCAGAGCTGCCCTGAGGCTTCTTCTCCCGTGGTCCTGTCCCCAACCTTTCCTCTTGGAAGGGGACCAGAGCCTCAGAAACAGAATTCCTTCCTCCCCCCAGATGACAGCATGCTTCTGCTCAGTGCCCCAAGGGAGCCATCTGCCCCTGCCCCTCCTCCTCCCTAAGTCTATCTTCTGCCCCGCCGTCCGATCAGGACAGGGCAGCGCCCTCTCTGCTCCCCAGGGGAAGGTGCCCTCGGCTGGTCTCTGTGCCTGACCTTTCAGGATGGTGATGTTGATCTGCGGCACCGGGATGGCCTGGTACACGGGAGTACCAGGGTCACAGCAGCGGAGGCACCGAGAAGCAGGGGCTTCCTCGTCCTGCCTGGGGCCGTATTTTTCATGCTCTTCTTCATCTCTAAGGGAGTAAAGACATCACTGTAAAAGCCAGGAACTCTCAGAGCCAGGAACTCTTCTCTGTCTTCTGCTAGAGAGTCTGGGCTACCTGACTCGCATGCTCTCAACTCAGATGTCTGCATTCTTGCTGTGCTCTGTGCTCAGTCGTGTCGACTCTTTGCGACCCCATGGACTGTAGCCCGCCAGGCTCCTCTGTCTGTGAAAGTCCCCAGGCAAGAATACTAAAGTGGCTTGCCATTTCCTTCTCCAGGGGATCTTCCAGATGCAGGGATTGAACCTGCGTCTCTCGCGTCTCCTGCATTGGCAGGCGGATTCTTTACTGTTAGCGCCATCCAGGAAGCCACATCTTCCTCCCAGATGTGCTGCACTGGCTCTTGGTGAACTCTAAGGTCCTCAGTGAAGTTTCAGAAAGAGCCCCTGCCCTCCGTTAACTGTAGTGACCGTCGTGGAAATAATGATAACAAAAACAGCAACAATTTGAGGGCCTGGCAAGATGGAGGCTCCATGGGAGAAATCTGGCACCTCTAGGAGGGGTCTCGGGATGACATGACATGGCAGCCCTTGAATGAACATCCCCTTCACGTATCTAGGGCTTCCCTGGTGGCTTGGACTGTACAGAATCTGCCTGCAATGCGGGAGACCTGGGTTCGACCCCTGAGTTGGAAAGATCCCCTGGAGAAGGGAAAGGCTACCCACTCCAGTATTCTGGCCTGAAGAATTCCATGGACTCTATAGTCCATGGGGTCTCAAAGAGTCAGACACAACTGAGCAAATTTCACTTCATTTCACTTCACTTAACTTGGAACTCTGACCTCCAGGATTCTGGAAGACACTATGTCAAGCTGACTTGTTTGCAAATGAGAGGGCTCAGCCAGACGTTGTGGGATTCCTGGGAACTGCAGCAGCTGGAGACTCTACGGTCCTGTTTACAACCTGACATTTGGAAAGGGGCTCCTGAGGATCCCGGGGAGCAGCAGCTCCACGCTGCCACCTCCCGGCGTCACACTGCACTGCACCGTGCTCTCTGCTTGCAGCTGTTCGGTTGTGACAGCACCATCTTGGAGGTGGCACAGTCCTCTCATCAAAGGGTCAGCCCCTTGTTTTACTCCGCTCCTATTTTCAAATCACAGACAATCCAGGAAAAGGATTTCTATGCCCTAAACTCAGCCACCTACAAGCTCTAGGGGCTTCCCTCATGGCTCAGTGGTAAATAATCCATCTGCCAATGCAGGAGACTCAGGTTCTCCTGGGGAAGATCCCCCAGAGTAAGAAATGGCAACCCACGCCTATGGTATTCAATACCGAAAAAACAGTATTCTTGCCTGGGAAATCCCATGGACAGAGGAGCCTGGCGGGCTTCAGTCCATGTTGGGGCGCAAAAGAGTTGGACACAACTTACCAACTAAACAAGTCCTAGACCCTCAGAGGAAACCCTGCCCCCACCTCCCAGCAGAAGTCTCCACAAAGATTCCATGAGCCCCACACATAAGAAGTGTCCCAAATTGACAGCCCTTCACTTCTGCTTGTCCCTAGAGTCTTCTCTTTCCAAACCCTGTCCCCAGCAGCAGCAGCAGCAGCATGACCAGCATGACCAGAATGGGACCCTCAGCCTCATTACAGATGCTTCTCTGCTCCATTCGGAGAATCATGCAGTCCTGAGGGGTCAGCCCAGTCCACCAACAAAGTACTTCCAGGACCTGGGCCCTTGGCTCTCCTCACTTCTGGGACCACTGGCATTTTGAATGCTCTCCTGGAATTCATCTCTTTCTTGCCAGTTCATTCCCCTGGGCAGAATTCTTTCTAGAACACCATGAAATGCAAATCTCTCCACGACTCCCCTACAGATGAAGCTCCAGAGAGATCCTTCCCCACAAGGCTCATCCCATCCTCCCAGCCTCTACCCTCCAACACTGGCTCCCACTACTCAAAGGACCCACTAGCCTTACACAGTCAGACACTGGAAAGGTTGCCCTTCACACGTGTTGCCCTGGCTGCCAGGCAGCTTCCCCTGCTTCTGTGCCTGGGATGCTCCCCCAGTGACCTTCAAGACCCAGTCACTTCTCCACCTAACTTTCCCCCACCCTCCACATCCACCTTGTGGACACACTTGTACTGCAGAGCCAGCCTCACTGAAGTGGGTCATGCGTGTCTGTCCCCCCACAGCCTTGGAGTTCCTGGAGCCCAGAGACTGTGTCATCGATGTGTATGTCCCCAGGGCCAGGCAGATGGCCAGCTCAGTAGCAGCACTTGATTAATGTTCGTTAAATGAAAAGAAGGAGGAAGAAGAAGGGGAGGAGAAGACAAGACAAAGGTCAAGAATGCTGTTGTGTGTGTGAAAGGGCGAGTCACTCAGTCGTGTCCGACTCTGCGACCCCATGGACTGTAGTCTGCTTCTGTCCATGGAACTCTACAGCAAGAATACTGGAGTGGGGGGCCATTCCCTTCTCTAGGGGATCTTCCCAACCTATGGATGGAACCTGGGTCTCCTGCATTGCAGGCAGAGTCTTTATAAGTCTGAGCCAGCAGAAAGGCCCAAGAATGATGTTCCTTTGCCCCAGACCTATGCAATTCCAATATATTCCAAGACAGCCCAAAGCCTTGAGTATCAAGTCAGCCCAAAGTTGACTAGTGAAAAGTGCTGATAAAACTCAAAGCCAGCACTGGGTGTCTAGGACCTCTTGTTTGATGAACAACTTTTCCATCAGTAATCCTAAGCGTTTTATGTATCCCTACAAAATATCCCAAAGATCCTAGAGTCTGTGTATCACTGAAGGCATATGTATATGAAGTGAAGTGAAGTGACAGTCGCTCAGTCATGTCTGACTCTTTTACGGACTATACAGTCCACAGAATTCTCCAGGCCAGTACTGTACTGGGTAGCCTTTCTCTTCTCCAGGGGATCTTCCCAACCCAGGGATCGAACCTAGGTCTCCCACATTGCAGGCGATTCTTTACCAATTGAGCTATCAGGTATATGAAGACAATGCCATGAGGAAGAAATTCATAACTTTTCAAGGAAAGCTGCCACTTCCTGTGTCAGTCTTCACCCATTGTCCCCCACCTGGTAATGTGATCAGACAGCAGGGTGGTGGAGATGCACTCTCGGTCTAGCAGCGTCCCTGCCTTCTACTTCCAGGTGGTGCTTAGAGCTCTAATAGATACTCTCAAAGGACAGGCGAGAATGCAAAGAAACCAAAGGCTGGGGTCGGGGGGTGGCATGTTCTTTTTTAAGGATGTGACTGCAGAACCTCAGGCAGACCCATATTCCTCTGGGGCTGGAATGAGGCTGGGTTACTACCCACAGTTGCAGACAACACGCCCGGGTCACTGAAAGGAGAAATGCTGCCTCCGTCCCCCAGCTCCTCAGCCTCAGCCTCTGCCCCTTCTCTGGCCGTCAACAGCACTCGGGGGTGCCCGGACTCGGCCCTTATCCCCACCACTGAGCCAGAGCTCCGGCACCCACACCCGATGGCCTCACCTCTCAGCATGGTCCATCGGCGGCTCCCTGGTCCCCTCCTGCTCCTGCTGTTCCTGCTGCCCATGGGGCACTCGGCCCAGCACCAGACCACAGGCGAAGGCCAGCAGCAGACAGCACGCCAGCGAGAGTCTCAGCCCGCGGGAGCCCATCTTCCCGCCAAGCCCTGCTGGGGAGACACACGGAGGATGTGGGCTGGAAGAGCCCCACGGGGAGAACAAGCCCATGGAGTTCGCCCCAGCCACTACTCTGGGAGGCGCTTCGCTGCCGCTCCTCCTGGGAGGGTGATCATACACTCACACACTGAACACATTCACATACCTAGCTACACACTCCCACACACACACACAAACCCCAGTGCATGTTCACGCACATACACACGGGCCCACACACACACGTACTCACACCCTCTCTCACACAGACAATACGCACTCATCCACAAATACACTCCACACACACTCAAGACAGTACACTTAAAACACACTCAAATCCATACTCTTGTGTTCATACTTGCACACTCAACACACTCGTGTATACTCCCATGCACTCACATGTGTGCACACTCAGGCATACATGCATGCCCACCCCCAACATGCACTCTCTCAGCACACTCACAAACTTAATATGCACAGACTCGCACATTCCACCCTGGAGCACCCGGCTGCCTGTGGCCGCTGAGCTCTGCCCAGCACCCCCATGCCTCCCAGGAAGGAGACCCCTCAACCCTGAGCTCTGAAGATGATTGTATCTTGACCGTGTTAGGACAATGAGCAAAATCTGGAATGAATTTGGGGGTCCACTGTGCAGTGAGTCTGCCCCAGCCAGCACCGTGGGGGCCGGTGTGCAGGAAGGTGTCAAGTTGCTCTCTGGCCACCAGGTGGCCCACCAGTAAGTGTCCTTGAGTATCTGATGTGGGGGTGGGGGGCGAGTCTGCCCAGCCCCAGAGGGCACTTATTGTCACTGAAGCCAGCTCCATGTCTCTCCAAAAAGCTCTGGACAGGACCCTCTTCGTCCAGGATTGAGATAGTCCTTCTAGAAAGAGCTGACCACTGGGGTGGTTCTCAGTGAGCCCACTAGGAGGCAGTGCTTGAGCTTAAAACAGACACAACATCTCACCTGTTTCTCACTGTCAGTTACCACCCTGGCTAACCCGGGCCAGCCATGGGGTTTACACGCCTGTGGAGTCAGGAGTCACGTGCACCTCGGCTATTTCTGGTGGCTGGAAAACCTCCCATCATGGAAGGGAAGACGGTGGTCAATCCCAACCCATTTTGTTCACCAAAACATACAATTTAACATGGAAAGTGCTGACGAGGACACTAAATTGGACCCTTTGGACTGCACAGCGAAAGGGCTGAAGCTGGGGGAGTAAGAACACCTACTTCCCTTCTCAGCCAGGCTGGAGCTGGGAACCAGGCCTCATGGGGGACGAACAAAGCATCAAACAAGGAAACAGCCTCAGAAGGTCCTGTCTGATTTTCTGATTTTTCTTTAACTCCTCTTTTCATGTCTAAGGGGAACGAAAATACTGAGAGCGAGTTCTGTTTTTCTTGGTAATCGTCTATCCAGGTGAATGCTCCCTTCACGTGTCTTGGGCCTCCGTGGACGTACTTCACCTCCCCTGGTTCAGAGACCTCGCAGCCCCGGAGGGCACGACCCTCTCATTGTGCTGACTCTCAGCTTCGTTCTTTCTTCTGTGTGTTAGTGGGCTCGCTGTTTTAGCTCTGAAGACAGAATGCTCTGGCCCTGCTGGAGCCCCATGCCAGGTCAGGAAAACCTGGGGGAAGCAGAGGACCAGCACCCAGAGCCAAGGGAGCTGAGGCTCCCAGTGGGTCCTCAGAGACATGAGACGGAGCCAGGAAGGCTGGCCTCCGCGGGAACCCCACCCCCAAGCCCCCAACCCACACTTCCACCACCTCTTCAATTCTCTGCATACCCCCATCCCCTGCAGTGGATTAGCTGGGCCCGCCACCTCCACATTCTCTACCTGCCAAGAGTCAGGGCCCAGAGACCTTCCCAATGACCTAGAAACTGGTTGGAACCAGTGCCCCCACTCAAAACGTTCACGACCTCACCTCCATTTCACAAAAAAAAGTTTGTACTTATAAGTGTAATTCGTAAAACGCATATTAAAAGAATCTCTCCTGGACTTTCCTGGTGCCCCAGTGGTGAAGACTCTACCTGCCAATGCAGGGGACACAGGTTCAATCCCTGGTCCGGGAAGATTCCGCTTGCAGCAGGGCAATTAAGCCCGTGCACCACAACACTGAGCCTGTACGCTGCAGCTACTGAAGCCCACATGCCTTCGAGCCCGTGCTCCACTGACAACTGCCCCAGGCCTGGTGCTGGGGATCACTAGAGCATTTCCATTCATCCATACAACCCTGTGGGTTTGGGTTCCTTCTGAGATTACTTCCTCATTAATAGGTTTTACCCTATCAAAGGCCTCAGATGGACCTGCAGGGAATCCTTTAAGGAGACAATATTCATTCATTATTATACCAAATTTACCAGTGAAGAAGGGCTTCCCTGGTGACTCACATGGTAAAGAATTTGCCTGCAATGCGGGAGACCTGGGTTCAATCCCTGAGTTGGGAAGATCCCCTGCTGAAGGGTACGGCAACCCACTCCAGTATTCTATCCTGGAGAATCCCCATGGACAGAGGAGCCTGGAGGGCTACAGTCCATGGGGTCACCAAGAGTCGGACACAACTGAGTAACTAAGCACCAGTGAGGAAAAAATGACATTGAAAAGTTGATTAGCCTAAGGCTGTCCAATTTATAAGCCATGGGGGCTGGATTTGAATTCAACAGGCTGCCTTCCAATCACATCAAAATCCTACCCAAGACCTATCCAGGTGTTTCATATTCCTCCTGAAGGTCTCCCAGACCCTGGTGCACGCCTGTGTGCTAAGTCACTTCAGTTGTGTCTGACTCTGTGCGACCCCATGGACTGTAGCCCCCCAGGCTCCTCTGTCCATGGGGATTCTCCAAGCAAGAATATTGAAGTGGGTTTCGATGCCCTCCTCCAGGGGATTTTCCCGACCCAGGGGTCGAACCCATGTCTCTTATGTCTCCTGCATTGGCAGGTGGGTTCTTTACCACTAGTGCCACCAGGAAAGCCCCCCAGATCCTCAACTGGAACCAATTCCCCGTGCTCTTTGCTGTTTGTGCTTCTCATATTGTCTCATTCTGCAAAGAGTTTTTCTTGGCCGGGAAGTTTCTGCACCGCAGACCCGTGACCTCCTCTGGGCCTGGGACATGGTCTTGTTCATCTTGGACCCGCCAAGCATCCTGCAGCACCCTCTGCTCAACAAATATTTGTCAGATTGAATTCTCCAAATTTGTTTATTGCCCTATTTCTGTATTTCCTCTGTTTTTCCTTGGCGCCTTGATAATTACTCTCGTTTTCCTCTTCAATGCCAAACTTGCATCACTTGAAAGGAAAAGAGATTTTCCTTTCTTTAAACATCTTGTCCCCCCAGAATCCAAAGTAATATACAATTCATTTGGGGAAAGTTGGAAAATAACAGCAAGAGGAAGGAAGGAGTTATCTTGGATTCCTTTGCCCCCGGGGTCCCTCAGCCTGGGCACCGAGGACATCTGGGGCTGGATCAACCTTTGTCGTGGGGTAGAGGGAGGGGGAGGGGCTGTCCTGTGCTTTGCAGGATGTTTAGCAGCATCCCTAGACTCCACCCGCTCGATGTCATCAGCATAGCCCTACCCCCAGTTGTGACAGCCGAAAACCGTCTCCAGACTTTGCCACGTGTCCCCCAGAAGGCAGAAATCCTCCCAGTTGAGAATCAGTCCTCCACCCCCAATGGAAGCACCCTTCTGCACGTTGGTATGTCTCTTTCGAAGTCTAGAAAGGGAATTTTTCTGTACCTGGGTCAGAAGAGACGGAGACCAGGATGCAGCCCGTGAAGGGGTGGTGATATCGGCGGGGGTGGAGCCGTGATGGCCCGGCAGTGTCGGAGGCGCCAGGCGGACTGAGAGAGGTCAGCAGAGGCTGGAGGTTCTCCTCAAGGACCTCCTCTTTGGAGCCAAGGCAAACCCAGATTGAAACCTTTCCCTCTTCGCAACTATCTTCAGAACCATTTCCCCAAGTCCCACAGCAAAGTCAGCATCATGACTATGATCATTTTAATCACTTTGGGGCAAAAAAACAGTGTTGCCCAACTTCCAACCAAACTTGGCTCTGGCCCACTTTAGTGATTTCCAGTGAAACAAAGTCCCCTGCAACAGAGGGGGTGTGGAGCCCAGAAAGGTGACTCAGGAGAACGTGCTGTGCTCAGCGAGGCAGGTCTGGGAAGCGACCCCCAGGACGGCTCGGCCAGGGATGTGTAACCCTTCTGAATCTGGTCCTGCGTGGTCCAGTCTCCTGGCAGCCTTGCGGTCAAGGCGTCTGAGGTCGATTCCAACATGACTCAAGTTCTGGACTTGCCCATCCCAAACCCTGCAAGACACTCAGTTGCCAGATTCCATGGCAATTCCATGAACATCTTTTTCTACCACTCACTCCCTCCAGGACCTGTGGCTCCTCTTCTCCTCTCCCTCAACCCTCCCCATCACCCTGCAGCTTAACCTCCTCCCCTCTTCCAACAGTAGGTGGGAGGGGAAAAGGAGGAATTGGGTCAATGGCAGGGTCTGGAGGAAGACAGGAAGTGTGAGAACACTTCCTGGTTAATTATTTTTATCTTCCAGAGCCCCAGAATGGATGTGTGGTGAATCCTTTAAGGAGAGGATTTTCATATACAAGTCTAAGTTTCTTTGTATCTGTTCAAAAACCGGTCCCAGCACTTTGGGGGGCCCGCCCACTTCCAGGGTGTCAGCCAGCATTCTGATAGTGAACTCCCAGCCCTCAGGCTACACATATTTGCCTTGTGGCCACACCCAGCTCAGTGCCCTTGGACAAAAGCATTTTATAACCATGGTTTTCCCTCTTCCCTGATCATCATCGGGTAACCAGCTGCTCTGAGAGGGGAGAGAAACCCGGGATCTCCCTGGATTAGAAGGAATTTAGAAGACAAGTCCAAATGGCCTATGTAGCTCAGGAATTGCCTCTCAGCAGAAAACTGAACACAGCCATGGTTTCCTGGATGCCGGTGATGCGCACAGCATCAGGCAAGAGCTTGGGAGGCAGGGATGCCACTGCAGATTATAAACACCCCATAACCTCAAGGCGATTACCAGCCAGTGAAGGAGACAGCCCAAGGCAAAAACGGCAGATGTTGACTCAAAACGAGACATTCTGGAGGCTTCCTGGGTGGCTCAGTGGTAAAGAATCCGCCTGCCAATGTAGGAAACACGGGTTCAATCCCTGATCCAGGAAGACCCCCCGTGCCGCAGGGCAATGAAGCCCATGCACCACAACTATTGAGCCATGTGCTCTAGAGCCTGGGAGCCACAGCTACTGAGCCATGCGCCGCAGCTACTGAAGCCCGCGGGCCCTAGAGCCGGTGCTCCGCTACAACAGGGCCCAGGCAATGAGAAGCCCACACGCCACAACTAGAGACTAGCCGCCACTCTCCGCAACTAGAGAAAAGCCCACTCAGCGACGAAGAGCCAGCACAGCCAAAACGAAACAAACTAGAAATTTAAAAAAGATATTCATCTACAAAAAAAAAAGGAGAGAGACATTCTAGGCCTGTGCTATGCCCTGCAGTAGCCACCAGCCACCTGTGGCTATTTCATTTTAAACCAATTAAAATTAAAGAACATTCTAAGGACTTCCCTGGCGGTCCAGTGGTGAAGACTCCACACTTCCATAGCAGGGGGCACGGATTTGATATCTGCTTGGGGAACTAAGACCCCGCATGCTGCATGGCACGGCCAAAAAGATAAAATAAAGGAAAGATCATTCTAAATTCTGTTCCCAGTCACACTAGGCGCATTCCAGGGTCTCAATGGCTACAGGGAGCTGGGAGCTACCATACTGGAGGGCAGAGAACAGAACATTTCAATTACCGTAGAAAGCTCCACTGGGCAGCTCAGTCCTATTAACATGAAGTTGGGGGGCGGGGGAGTAGGAAGCATGAGCAAACAGTGGGCCAGAAATCTGAGAGTCATTTAGATGCCTTCCTCTCACATGCCCGCCACACTGAATCAGTCACCAACCCTCCTTAATATCTCCTGAAGGACTCTGCTCCTCTGTACCAGCTGACGCTTTCCAGGAGCTCTGGCCGGGCCCCAGACCTCAATTTACTCCCAAGACAAATATCTTCGTCTGGCTTTTCTAGGGCCTGGACATCAATCCCCAAATTTCACACTCATCTCCCAAGAAAGTTGGGCCTAAGATAGGATGTCTTCCCACACCTAATGTCTTCTAGATAAGAAGGCGACTTGACTCAGCATCCAATCAGAGCCTGTCTCAACCCAGCATCATCCATCCCTCAGCTCAGCAAGCGGCACATCTGCTCCTGCCCCCCTCTCCCCTCCCTGATGATCTCTCCACCAGAAAGGAAGCCCTGGAGCTGCCTCTCTGCTTCGACATCTGGCGGAAATTCTCCACTTGAGATGCTCAGAGCTCTCCAGCTGCTGCAAGAGGTCCCCTGGACTCAGATCCTGGGGTGCCCAGAAAGAAGAAAGCCCCATATTGGGGTGTCCCTCTGGCCCTGATGACCATCAGGATTGTCTAACACGTGGCATCTGCTTTCCTTCCCCAGAAGCCATTCATTACACTCATTTTCCACTTACCAGGCTCCTCCAGTGATGGGCAGGAGGGAGGCAGAGTGACGTCCACTTGATAAATGACGTTTGCTCACCAAACCCAGGAACCCAATTCATATCTAATTTTCCCTTCTGTAATGGGGCAGCCCCAGCTGGTCTTGGGCCCTCTCTGGCTTCCTCCCAACACGCTAGAGGAAGCAGCGGTGGGGGATGGGGATCCTTTATTAAAGAAACTCCAGTCAGGTAAAGAATTAGCCTGCAAAGCAGGAGATGCAGGAGACACGGGTTCAATCCCTGGGTTAGGAAAATAACCCAGAGGAGGGCATGGCAACATACTCAGTATTCTTTGTGTGTGTGTGTGTGTCTCCCTTTAAAAAAAAAAAAATTACTTATTTATTTAATTGGAGGCTAATTACTTTACAATCTCGTGGTGGTTTTTGCCATACATCGACATGAATCAGCCACATGTGTACATGTGTCTCCCCATCCTGAACCCCCCACCCACCTCCTTCCCTACCCCATCCTTCTGGGTTGTCCCAGAGCACCGGCTTTGACCCACTCAGTATTCTTGCCTGGAGAATCCCATGGACAGAAGAGGCTGGCGGGCTACAGTCCATGGGGTAGAAAAAAGCCAGATGCGACTGAGCACGCACGCATGCGCCGGTCAACTGGGGGTAAGCTGAGCCTTTCCCAAAAGATGAAGGCGTCCTGGTGCCCATCTCCCTCGCGGAATCTCTTTCTTCTCCTTTTTCCAAGAAGCTGTTCTCTGGTTTAGAGGAAGAGGGTTTATTTTCTTAAGGTTCGGGGGTTTATTTGTTCCCTCCAAAGTCCAAGGCCAGGGATGGCAATGAAGTCTTCCAGGGCTACTTGCTGATGAATAAGCGAGGGCTTCCTTTGCGCTGACTTGGGACCAAACAGCCAAGGTAAGACGGGCCAGGCCTCCTCCCCATCCTGAAACATCTCCATCCTCTCCTGGGGCAACTCTCTGTGCCTAGACCAGAAAGGGCTCACCTGGAGCTGAGAGCAGACACTGCCTAAATCTCTGCCCAGGCCCTGCAAACAAGGAGACCACGTGGGCCGCAGGCGGCGGGCCTTCGGGGGCACCTGGCCAGCCCAGCCTCCCCAGTACAAACAAAGATTTCCTTGACTAGAGCCCTGTCCTTAGATCACCTCCCAGCTGTGAGGCCTCGGGCGGCAGGCTTGCCCCCGCTTTGAGAACCGTGCTAGAGAGAAGAGCCACTGACAGCTCGTGCTCGCTGGAGCCCACGCCGCAGGTGGCCTGGCCCCTGGCCCACTGCCCCGCAGTGGTGACACCCTCAGAGGGCTGACCGCCCCCAAGACGGAGGGTGGGAAGTAGCTGGGAATTCCACGGCCACCGCACTACCCCTTTTACAAGCAGCACAACCGTTTTCAATTTTCTGGGACCTGAAAATCACTGCCGTGTTTTACAGCCATCTCCAGGGACAGGGCAGGGTGGGGGGAGTTTGGCAAAAGGTAGAAGGTTGTCCCACATCTAGTGGCTTCTAAGTCAAGAGTGTAATTTAGCTCAGCATCCAACAGTCCCGCCACCTCCCGATCCAGCCCAGACAGCTCTGGCTCTCGTGTGCGCTGCAGAGCGCCTGCCGGAGATGACCACCTGCCTCTCCGCCCCTGCTCCGGCCCACCCTGTCTCCCAGTGATTACCCTGCGCAACCTCCCCTTTAGAGACAGGTGTTTTCCAGGCTGTATCCTCAGCTCTCAGCCCCTCTCCCTCCAAACGCTTTCTGCCCGTCTTTTCCTGTACGATGGCTTCAGCAGATGGGTCCTCGATCCTTGTCCCCAGCAGGCGTCCCTGACCACCAAGCTCTGGGCCTGTGCTCTCCACAACAGTAGTGTCTGGCCCCTGGGGCCAGATACATTAATGACAGCTAAACAAAGTGAAAATTTCCGTTCTCCGTCACTCAAGCACATCTTAAGTGGCTCCCCTCCTGGACAGCACAGCTGGGAGGACACGTCCATGGTTGCAAAGTCCTATTGGACAGCGCTGGTCCGGACCCAGGTGTCCAGCTGTCTTCAGACCAGGTCTCCTCAGTCTGTCGTAAGATGCTCGAGCCCCTTGTTAGCTTTCTGTCTTCTCTCTCAGCCCCCAGCAGCCCTGCTCCTACTCCTGCACGTACAGCTGTTCACACAGGGGCCGCAGGCTGGCACCTGGGAGAACCCTGGACCCCTGCTTCTCCCGCACCATCACCAGGCCTCCTGAAGGTCTTCTCTCCCTGTCTAGGCTGCCATCACCGCTTTTCTCTCAGCCCTGCATTTGTCTCGTCTCTCCTCTGCCTTCCAAACTGCTTGCCAGAGGCCACTTTCAAACCTGCACATCTGAATGCCACCCTTGGCCCCAGAGGCTTCCCACGAAAGTAGAGGAAATGTTTAAACTTCACCATCTATCTCCCGTCTCATCTCTGGCCCCTCATCCCCACCCCTGCACCTGTATCCTTCACGCCAGCCACCTAGAGCCACTGGAAGTCCCAACAGAAGTCACACCACGGTCTCATCCTCCATATCTTTCTCCTGCCACCTTCCCCGTTGCCGTGTCCTTCAGACCCCAGCCCGATGCCACCTCTTCCAGGAAGTTTCCTCCCCCAGCATCTGGCACAGAGCGGCTTTCTTGTCTGGTCCCCTCACAGGCCAGGAGGTCCTCACACACAGGTGATGCGTTTTTCACAAGCATCTCCAGGGTCTGGGGTCTGACTTTCAGTACTGACTGAATTCCGCACTCCCTTTCAGGCCTTCTCAAGTAGCAGAGCCATCGTCCAAAGAGGACTCAAGCCAGTGTGTTCAGCTCTGTCTCTAATTTGGAACGTGGGTGGTCTGCAGTAGGGGGAGAAGGGAAGTGGGGAGAGTGACCAAGGACACACTATTATGTGTCATCAGAATGCGGAATCCTGGTGTGACCAGGTAGCCGTCTTTGCCTCAAATGCTCCTCTTATCAGCACTCAAAGCCTTCTACTTCAAAAAAAAAGTTACGGGCTTCCCCGGTGGTCCAGCAGTCAAGAATCCACCTGCCAGTGCAGGAGACAAAGGTTCCGTCTCTGGTCCAGGAAGACCCCACATGCCATGGGGCAACTAAGCCTGTGCGCCCGGGTGCTGCAGCCACTGAAGCCGCGTTCCTAGAGCCCGTGCACCGCGAGAGGAGCCACCATGAGGAGAAGCCCCTGTACCTCAACGAAGAGCAGCCCCCACTCACCACAGCTAGGGAAAGCCCACGAGCAGCAACGAAGATCCAAAAAGAAAAAAATTTAAAAGAAAAATAAGAGTTGCAACCCACTGCCTCCATCAACCAAAGTTACAAACCACCACCTCCGAGATCCTGCAAAAGCTGTCTAATCAAATGACGGTACATCCACACAATGGAAAGCTAAAAACGAGGTGGTTGCTCAGGGCGACAAACTCAAGCGCCTTTAGCCATTGACCGTGGTCTGGGCTGTAATGTCATAGGGAGGGGTGGAGACTGCAACAACAGGGAAACACATGCTCCATTTAAAGGCATTTAAATAAACAAATCGGAGAAGGCAATGGCAACACACTCCAGTGTTCTTGCCTAGAGAATCCCAGGGACGGCGGAGCCTGGTGGGCTGCCATCTATGGGGTCGCACAGAGTTGGACACGACTGAAGTGACTTAGCAGCAAATAAACAAATAAATGATGCTGGGAGGTGGGCAACCTCAGCCAGCAGCACTAAGGACTGACCTCTGTCAACAGATGAGTATTTACGGGCATGAAAAGATGTTCATAAAATGCTGATGAGTTTAAAATGCAGGTTGAAAACAAATGTACATAAGAACACATCCACACACGCACATACAGTAACTGCAGAGACCCAAAGGCCACCCACCTGGCTGCTGACAGCAATTATCTCCGAGTGATGAAAATATGGATGTTTGCCATTTTCTTATTTTAGTATCTCTGGGGTTTTCCCCTATAATAGTCACATATTTTTTCACATTAAGTACACATTATTTTCCACTTAGAAAAATGACAAATAAGCCCCACTCTGGGGATTGAGAGAGCATTTTGTTTATTCTGAGGAATTTGAGTCTATTCGAGGGAGAGGAGAACGGGGGAGGGGCTTGGGGACACTGTGGCGAGTTTGGGGCTCAAGCCAGACTGTGTGGAATATAAATTGTCCTCATGTTAAAGTCCCACGTTCTTTCGTAAGTGTGTGTTGAGTGTCTGCTGAGCACTGGGAAGAGGGCTGGGTTCTAGCAATGTGATGGAAAAAGAAGAAGACACAGTGCTCCGATCAGGCAGCAGAACCCTGGAGTTACCGTGGGTACTGGTTATGCGGGAGAAGGTGCCGGAGCGGGGCTAGAATCAGGCTAGCTGGAGAGAACACGTTCTCTAGAAGCAGGGGATTTGTTCTGCCTTTCACACACCAATCACTGGTGACTCGCTACTGAAGGAAGCTGCCTGCAGCCATCAAACAGGAGGAAATGGAGAAAAAGCCATGAGCCCATTGTCAGGCATGGTCAGGCGCATTAATGGGCCCGTGAGCAGCCCTGTCCATTACCAGAGATTGCTTCTAACAAAGCTCTACCGTGACCACTGGTTAACCACCTGCTGCGTGCTGGGCTCTGGGCACATACCTTACGGAGGCTACTGCACTTGACCCCTACAGCCACTTCGATTTCTCCAAGGAACAAATGGGCTCAGAGTCAGGGAGTCACCGCTCAGGCCCTGCTGTGGCAGGTGCTACAGCTCAGGTGAGACCCAGGTGTGCCTGACAGCAGAGCTCCTGCTGCTGCGCCTCAAGGGGGCCTCCAGGAAGAAGCCAGGTAGGATGGGCTGGTTCTACCAAACCACGGTCCAGCGGGGGGGCCCCACCTTCTGGGCAGGCATTCACTTGCTTAGCTCACTCGGTTACCGTGGGAACAGCAGCAGCAGCCCCGGGCCCTGCAGAAATTATCTCCCAGCTGAACCCTCGTGTCCATCCCTCCAGCAGATTGCTGAGGGCCTGTCCCAGGCCCAGCACCATGCAGGGCACTGGGGCATCCCTGATAACTGTCTCATCAAAGTGATGTGCTAAGATCTCTTGGGGTCGTATCTTAACACCCACTGCTGGAGCTGAACTCCTTTGGGTTTAGGCACAGAATCACCAGGAGCCCCCCTCACACCTCAGAATGGAAGGGCATGGGGGCTATGGCCCATTGAATGTACATGTTGAGGGCACTGCTCTTGCAGGGTAGAGAGCAAATGGTGCATGGGTGAGGTCTGGAGGGGAGGGAAGAGGGAAGCCCACAATTCACAGGGATGGTGAACGTCCCATGCCCTCTGATGCTCAGAAGCAAAGGGGTCTGAGGCTGAGTGCAGCTCGCAGAGGGGAATGGTGTAGAGAATTGACTTTGGGGGACTGCCCTGGCAGTCCAGTGGCTAAGACTCTGTGCTGCTAATGCCGGGGGTGCAGGTTCAATCCCTAGTCAGGGAGCTAGGATCCTGCATGCTGCATGGAGCAGCCAAAAGATAATAATAATAATCGACACTGTGGATGCACTGAGTGTGCCCTGTGTCTGCCTATCCCTCAGAGGTTGCCTGGGGTCAGGTGTGGGGGCCCCAGAGGAGAGGTCCCTGCAGAGAGGGAACCGGGGGAAGAATACAGTATCAGAAGGGAACAAAGTGGAAACGGCAGGCATTGAACTCTAGCACAGCTCCCCAGCTTCCCAGGCCTGGGTCTGCTTGTTCCATGGGATATTCTCAGGGTCTCTTTCTCATAGGTCTACACAGATTACAGTACCATGGGTCTTATTCTCGTGTGAAAGTGTGAGTTGCTTAGTCATGTCTGACTGTTTGCAACCCCATGGACTGTAGCCCACCAGGCTCCTCTGTTCATGGGATTCTCCAGGCAAGAAGACTGGAGTGGGTAGCCAGATCCTTCTCCAGGGGATCTTCCCAACCCAGGTCTCCCACATTGCAGGCAGATTCTACCACGTGAGCCACCAGGGAAGCCCCTTGTTCTCATAACTATATCTTAAATCGAGGGAGGAAGGGAACTTCCCTGGTGGTCCAGTGGTTAAGACTCTGCTCTTCCATTGCAGAGGGCATGGGTTTGATCCCTGGCCAAGGAACTAAGATACTGCATGATACACTGTGCAGCCAAAAAAAAAAAAAAGGCGGTGGGGAGAAGGGGAAGGTCGGGGATAGATGTCCTGAATGCTGGAAAATCTGAGAGCCAGGGCTACTCTGAACCCCACCCAGATCCACCCATCTCTCACCAGAACTCACTTCAGACTCTTCACAAGCAGAAAGAGCCCAAGTGTTTCCGAGCACACCCCAGTCACCCACCCTGACCACCAGCCTCAGAACCTGCAGGCAGAGGGGCAGAGCCCAGCCCAACCAACGTCTGGCCTGCACCCGCCCGCAGCACCACCAGGGCTGGCAGCCTTCCCAGGCGAGGTCCTTTTCCTCTGCTAGTCCCCAGGGCAGAGGACGGCTGGTAACCAGATGTCCCCACTTGGGAGGGGGTGCAAGGGAGGCAAAGGGTTTGGGGCCTTCCCCCAAGTGGGGATCCACCAGTGGCCAACAGCAACATCTGACACAGCACAAGACGCCATGAACCTGGGGTCCACAGGCTCCCCACACCCCCCACGGCCCACCCCGCCTGTCTGCCTCCTTCCCATCCCGCATCCCTGCCCACAGTCTCCTGCTCTGCTCCATCTCATTTCAAGAAAATTTCAAACGAGCCAAGGAGATGGTCAGGCAGGGAAGTGGTCAGACATGGAGGAGCAGGCAGGCCCAAAGCTCTCCTGATGGCCATCCTGAATGAGACAGGAAGCCAGGACAGGACTATGCTTGTGCCGTCCACAGCTGGAGAGGGGTTCACTCCAAAGGCCTCTGCGCAGGCCAGGGACAGCTGGGTGGGCAGTGGGGGGCCTCCCACACCCATTCCACTTTGAGCTCAGTCCTGGGAAGCAAGCATGGGAAGGATGAGTGGCTTCACAGGGTCTGGGAGTTGCTTCTGCCTCCAACTGCTCAGGCACTGCTCGGTTGCAACCTTGATGAGGACTCAGAGATAAAGATGCCCCCAAAGGTCTCAAGAGCTCCCACGCCTGCTCATGGCACCAAGCCGCTCTCCAAGAGGCAAGAAGACAAAGGTCAGAGGTCACAGGCCGCAGTGGCAAAAGTTTCACCACAGGCTTGGGGAGGAAGGGAAGAGCCAGCGTGCCCACTTCTGCATGTCTGTAGTTAAGCACAGAACTGGTCCTGCCAGGCCGGGGATGCCCAGGAGGCGCCCCAGGGATCCCAAATCCTGGGACCCAGGGGACCGGCTCCCTGGGCTGCCCCGAGAGCACAGAAGGAAGCACCTGGTCAGGCTCTCATGGTCCTTTTCCAAATCCTTCTCACTGTGAGCAGGTGGTCCCTCGCATTGTGGGAGAGGTCAGTTCAAGGAGATGTCAAGAGTCCCATCCAGGAAGCTGCCCTGTCTCATTTGACTTTATGAGAAGGCAGATTTCAGCAGGTAAAAACAGGAAGAAAATAATTAGCCTTAGCACACGTGGTAGTTACACCACCAAGATGAAGTGTCCTGGGATGCCATCGGCCCCACTGAAGGTTGCTGGGCTCTCAGAGCGGGGGGACAAGGCTGCTTCCAAAACGGCCATTTCTCTCTCTAGTAGGTGAGCAGGCAGAGTTACCTTAAGTTGTCAGCAGAGTGTGGGGACCATAACAGAAGGGAAACTTTCTATTCTTCCTCTACTTTGCAAACTACCACCTCTCGCCTATGATCCTGGAGCCTCAGCCACCCCCAACTCCGGGAACAGGGACCCACACAAGGGTCCGGCCCCTGAAGACAAAAACCCAAAGACAAGCTCACGTCCAGTGAGGGCGCCCAGCAGCATGACTATATCTATGAAATTCTTTTCATCTTTGTTTTGATGGGTAAAGTTCAATGCCAGAATATTTGGTTTATGAGTCATGCTAATTACAGCTGGGAAGGGGGGGTGGGTGGAGGGAAGGGAGCGAGGCACCAGGAAGAACAACAGAAAGAAGCATGTTCCAAAAGAATTATGCTGCGCTGGTTGCCCTGAATAGGGAGGTTACGTCCCAGGAATGAGGCGGGAGTTGCCTGCAGGCTTCCCGAGGCCATGTCGGCTTTCTCAGCTCCCACCTGTGAGCATGCCCCTCGCTGGCTGGCTGCACCTGCCCCAGACAGGCAGCGGTGTCCTCTGGCTGAAAGATGGACCATCCAAGGCCTCTGGCACCTGCATTTCTCTGTCTTCCTGACCCGCTGCTCACTTTGGCATCCCAAGAGACTCAAGATGAGAGAAGGAAGGGGGAGAGAGAGCCAGAAGAGAGGGCCAGGGTCCCTGGGAAGCAGAACCTGGCTGTCTTGGCCCCAAGGAACTTTCTCTTTGGGCAGCTGGGAAGTAGAAATCTGCAAACTTGAGAAGCTTGGGTTTTCCAGCCTCCGTTTGGAAAGCTGCACATCCTTGAGCAAGTCACATCCCTTCTGGGCACAGAGATGCAGGCCTCGGGTCCTCCACCTACTGCCTCTGGGCAAGCCACAGTCTCTCTGAGCTTATCAGGGATGACAGTGCCGTTGGTAGAATTGTTGAGAATCAGCATTTGCTCATTGCTTACTGTGTGGGAATCACACAGATACACACACGCACGTGTACTGTCATCATTTATATTGCTACTACTATTGTTGGGTCATCCCTAAGCTCCTCTTACGCTCAGGTTAAGAAGGAGAGTGGAGAAGGAGGGCGGGAGAGGACAGCTCAACCCTCTGGTCCCCCATCTCCCCTTCACCTGTGTGTTTCAGTCCCCATCTCCCCTTCACCTGTGTGTTTCCGGCCTCTCTGGTCAGCAGGGACAGTGAGCAGGCCTTGTGGAGCATGTACTTCTTGCCCGGCCTCTCCCGGCAGCACACACAGTCAAGTGCCTCTATGTGTGACCTTGCACGTGGGGCTGTCCGCGTGCTTCCCTGAACTATAAAAAGCAAAGGCCCAGCAGCCTCTGAGGACCTCACATCCTCCCCCCAGGGACCCAGGATGTAGCTGGCGGTTGAGAAAACTTAGTTTCTCAGGACACTCCCCATTTTCAAAGCTTCGGAGGAGGAAACTCCTAGTGTGCCAAACTGCCTCCGTTCTTAGAAACCAAGTGAAAGAGAGAAGAGACAGGAACAAGTCACAGGGCGGGCCGCGCCCGAGTGGGTCAGCCTGAAGCACGCTGGGGTCCCACGGGAGACACAGCAGCTGTGCACGGCGAGGCCCAGGCTCACATGACATGTGTGCCCTGGACAGGTGGGCTCACACCTGTGCTATGGAGATGCCTGGCATTTCGTGCTGCACCGAGAGGCATGTTCCATCCAGAGGCTTAAGGGCAGCTCAGCGACTCCAGCCCCAACCAGGGCCACCTTCGTGATGCCGGCAGACCAGAGGGTCCCCGGGAAAGGGACATCATTTTTTCCTGTCCAGACTGGACCCCTCCAGGAACACCAAAGCCATTAGATGCAGGGGCCAAAGTCAGCATTCCCTGTTCTGTGTGGGGTCCAAGTTGCCCACAGGCAAGTCTGGATCTCACATGATCCAGGAGATATTGGGGCAGGAGCTACTGGGGCAGGAGCTCCCCACCAGGGATAGAGGGGGAACTTGGGTATCATTCCTTTCCTTTTCACACCCGGAGAAGAATGAAGCAATGTAAACACGCCACAAAAATCAAGGGAGGTCCAACCATTCCCAGGGGCTTCCCAGGTGGCTCAGTGGTAAAGAATCCGCCTGCCAATGCAAGACCACGCGGGTTCGATCCGTCGGTGGCGAAGATCCCCTGGAGGAGGAAATGGCAACCCACTCCAGTATTTTTGCCTGGGAAATCCCATGGACAGAGGAGCTTAGCGGGCTACAGTCCATGGGGTCGCAAAGAGTCAGGCACCACTTAGGGACTAAAACAAACAAACAGAACCAGTCATTCCCAACAGCATCTGCCACGGAGCCTCCTGCTTCCTGGTCACAGATGGAGACCACGCCACGGCTCTCCGTGGCATCTCCACCAAGGCAGGCAGCAGCAGGAACCCGCACCGGACCCTTCCCGCAACTGGTCTCTCTGCCCCTTGGCAGCAAGTGCCCCCGACCCCTCCCACTATGCTCCTCGCCCGCTGCCCGCCCCAGTCAAGGTACCGATTCTCTGAGTATGCTGAAGACAGAAAAAGGAGCTCCGGGCCCCCCTACCCTCGCCCCGCACAAACACCCCGCCCACCAGGCCACCTACCGCCAACCACCGGCGTCCGGGAGCGAGCTGGCCGCCCGCGTTCTCCCCGCGGCCTCTCTTACAGCATCTCCCAGCGGCGGAGCCTCCTCCCGGCCAGGTCGAGGGAAGACCAGACTTGTCGAAGGAGAGAGCAAGCAGGAAGGAAAAAAAAAAAAGAAGTCCTCCGGAACAGAGGGCCCCGAAAGTTTGCGGGGGAGGGGGTGGGTGGGAGGGGAGGCGGTGCAGGCAACAGCCGACCCCTTCCCGGCACCTGGATCGCCTGGACTCCGAGGTCTCTTTGGCCAGAAGCGGAAACGCGGTTTCTCGAAAGTAGAGGAAGAGCCGAAGAAAGCGGGACAGACGTGTAAGGAGCAAATCCCGGCCAGATGTGAGCGGCCGCGGAGCCTCGAACGCTCCCAGCGCATTTTATCCAAACAGCAGCCGCCGAGGATTAACTGTGTGTGTGCCCGGGGGGGAGCGCCCGCGCCGCCCTCCTCCTGGCAACCCTAGGAGCCAGCAGGCTGGGGACTGGCCACTGGGGGTGGGGTTCTGAGGGTCTGGAAGTCCCTCCTGGTGTTGGGGGGGCCGGGGGTCCAAGGACAAGGAGAGTTGGGAACTCCCAGAGTTGCTGGGCGGCAGGGGGCTGGGCTCCAAGGCTCTCAAGGGGCACTTGCAGCCACCCCACCCCCATCGGTTCCCAGATGGTGGCAGACCTGAGACATCCAGCTGGGGTGCCAGGGGCCTTGGACAGGTTTGAGGGAATCTGTGAACGCCCAAACAGAATGCAAAATTGCATGTGTGCCTGTGTGTGTGCACACACGGGTGTTATTGGATGCTGACGGTCTAATGCTTTGATCAGATTCTTCGAGGAGGCCGTGATCCAAAGGTTAAGAACCTTGGCTGGGGGTGCAGACTTTCTGGGTGACATGTGAGCCAGGGTGGGGCCAGCAGGGACGTCAGCGTTTCTCAGTCTTTATCGGGCCTTTCATTCCTTGATATGAAAAACAGACATTTTCTCCATCTTATACAAAAGTTCTTTTGCAACAACATCCTTTGCCCCCCAACTCCTTCCCTGCATCCTGATAACTGCCCTGGGCTTCTCAAGAGCTGCCCCTGGTCAAGCTGGTCTCCATCCCCAAAGTCTGAGTCAGACCAGATAGTTCTAGCGTCTTATCATATCAAGAGAAGTAGAACGATCTGTCTTGAGAAACACAACTCTGTTGTGGCGATAAAATTTTGGGGGGAGGGATTTCTCCCCGTCTCCCACGGTCTCTCCAATCTGTCTGGATGTCCTCCCTGCACTTTTTGTTTTGTGGTCACTCCTCCCAGGACCTCTCCCACTGGCTCTACTCAGACAGGAGATGTAGAGGCAAGGATGATGGATTGGAGTGCTCAGGGCAAAGCAGAGAGACTTCTCCACCTCTGCGTTCCACGTGTTTGCCTGGAAGGCTAAGACACTGAACGAGAGGAGGAGGGGAGTGCGTTTCTGACGCACTCGGCACACCTTCTCACCAGGGCGAGCTGAGAATGGTGGTGATGGAAGAAGAAAGAGGGGCTCTGGGTAGTGGAGAGACCCTGGCCATCAACTCGCTTCTGTGGGAGCAAAGTCACAAGTAGCCCTGATCCTCCGTAGCCCTAGAGAACTTCAAGGACACCATGGAAAGATTAAGTAAATGCTTTTCCCCTGGAGATATGGTTTTATTTCAGCTGGCGTTAGAAGACTCAGAACTGCTCACGATCTTTGGCATGTGTCTGAGACTTGGCAAACCCTACATCCCTGGTAGCTTATCCACACAGGAAAACCCAGAGATAAGCTCGTCTTCGTTCCGTGCATAACCCGAGGACACTTCCCGGTCAACAAGACCCCAGGCCAGCACACCCACTGACCTTCCCCTAGTTGTTCTGTCCTCGAATAACCTTCAAAGCAGGGAGATGGCAGTAACAAAAGAGGCCACCCTGTGGGTTCTTCCTGGACGTTAGAGGATTCAAGTCTTTCTCAGAACTCCTGTGAACTGGGAGCCACCTGAGTGCAATGGGAAAGCCCTCCTTTGTCCTACTCAGGAGACTCAGACCTGGGAAAATCCTGGACCAATACCAGAATTCAACGTGCACAAAGCTAGGCACACAGCTTGAAAGAGACACAGACGTGGAGATGGAAGGTTTGTTCCCTTCCTGCCTCCATGCAAGACGGCTTTGGTGTTGAAGAACTAAAAGACAGTCACCTCTAAGATCATTCCAAGGCATGAACTCAGAGGCCCAATATAGAGCAGAGCTCTAGAAATACAGCCAAAGAAGGACCGTCCCTTTCAGCAGCAGTTGGCTTGTCCTAACAGGAGGCTTCGAGTCCGCAGCCAAGCGATGCTGCCCTACCTCGGTGGGTCTTAGTCTATAAAGCAGAGCCAGGTTCAGAGTCTCTTCCTGGAACCCATGAAGACAGATGTGTCCGGAGTACGATGCAACTGTCACAAGAGCATCCTACCCAGTGGGCTTTGGGTGGGGCCCCTTCATCAGATGCCTGTATCGTCTTTAGTGGGATAAAGGAAAGACATGCATAGTCACATAGTCTCACATAGTCTCACTTTAAATCACATTGTTCTTTCAAATTTGTTTCATGCCAAATTTAGGGGAACACTGTGTTTTCAGAGTGTTTGTATTGGGGGGATTTGGGGTCAAGTGTGAGAATAGTAATGATAACTATCATTACAAGAATGGTCTTCTTCCCTCTTTCCTGTTGGTTTGAGCCCCCAAATCTCCCAAGAGTTAGAAAGAGATTACTCTTTTTTTTTTTTTTTTTTGAGGCAGAAAATGGGGGGTGGGTGTGTTGATATTAAATGTGGCAACAAGAGCCTGGGGTTTCCCAAGATATTCATGAGAAACAGAAGACTCTGAGGCATGGGAAGTTCCGGAGAACAGGAACTAAAGTCTGAGTACACGCTGGGTAGTGCCATCGGGGCCCACAACCCAAGCCAACAGACAACTGGGCAAAGATTCGAAAGTCTACACTCCCAGAGAAAGCAAAGTCTGCCCTTAAGAAAAGAAATATTATGTCACGCAAACACAGAGCTGGCCGGGGCCTTCATGCCCTTTGTCAGGTATTTCCTTAAAGTGGTAAGTAGTAAAAATTTTGGCGATGCTTGATTCTCTCCATCACGGGTATAGCCTGCCTCCCCCAGCCCACCCCAACCCCACCCGCAGCAACCAGGGCAGAATGTTCTCAGTTCAGCAAATATCTTCTCCTAGGACAGTCTGGGCCAGGGCTAGGACAAGATTGATAGTTTAAAAAAAAAAAAGCTAACAAATCAGAAGTCAAAGCCAGCAGTCATGCTTGGGGAGAGTTCATCAGCCCTGTGATGGGTCAGAGGCCAAGGCCAACCAGAATGATGACCCTCCACCCCACTGGATCAAGGTCTCTTAGGTTCCCAGAGGAGTCATAGACCACGCCCATCTTGGAATTCCCTAGGAGCCCGCACCTCCTACACAAGGATGTCTGGGCCAAACTCCTAAAGTTTTCCTGAACATTCCCAAGTGGCTCCACATTCTCAGACACGGGTTGCTCATGGGATGTAAAACCCAGCAGCTCACGGTGGGGGGAGGGGAGCACACTGCCCGGAATCTCTGCCCAGAGGCAGCACATTCTGTGTACTCTTTGGCAATTCCTTCTCTCTCCCCGGGCACGTCACGATGCTCACTCTGTTTTCTCCTCCTTGGAAAAAACTACGTGACCTCAGTTAACGTCTGCAAGACGCGCAGTTCTAGATAAGCAAAGCCTGTTATTAGCAGCTCTGTGATTTTTTTTCCCACTGAGGCCTCTCCCAGCTATTTTTGGGCCGGGTTGCCCAGCCATCCCAGTCTCAAGGGCAGAGATCGGTATTGCAAACTTTTGAATTCTGTTCCAAAGGGTAACGAAAGGCAGGCAGGCTCCGCTGGTGGTGTCCCACGGCCAAGGGATGGGGGTGGGAGAGATTCTGTGGAGATCTGGAGAAGGAGCTGAGATGGAAACTTGGCAGCCAGACCCAGCTTCCCTGGCTGCTGGCCCACCCTCACTGCTCCTGGATGGTGCTGCCCGTGTTCTGGAAGGCTCCGGGACAGGTGGGAATTGGACTGATAGCTGCCAGGATGGAACAGGCTAATGTGTGAGTGATCTTCAGACCTGGAGAAGACACGCCCACTCTAAGGAGGAGTCCCCTCACAACTCCACGCCAAGTTGGGCAGTAGGGGATAGAAAAATACAGTCGCTGTCTTTCTTTTGCCTTTTATATGCCTCCTGACTCTAGTCAAGCCACTTAATGCCTCATGCCTCAGTTTCTCCATCTCTCAATGCTTACTCCCGTTTCCTAGCACTTTCAGTTACACAGAGACAGTCCTAGACAGACCAGTTAGGTAAAACTACTTTACTTGATGCACAAAATTGGAGGCCCTCTAGTGGACGGCACAATTCTATGCCTTGCACTATGAGTGAATAAGTAGACTCATGAATGAACAATTAACGTGACAAATTTTTTAGTCTTTCATGCAGAGCCACAGAAATAAAAGGAGAAGGGAATTTCCAGGAGAAGGTCGCGGTGAAGTCTCCTGTGATGCAAAGAAGACAAGGACAATGAAAATTAAAGAAAAACCTGGTTGTACATGACTGCTGACTGGGAGGAGGGCAATTTCATGCCACAGGCTTCCAGGAAGGCAGTGTCTATTCACTAGAGGATACAAGTCCCCTTTGACCTAGTCATCTTTCTTCCAGGAATTTATCCTGCAGATATACTTACAATTGGGCTCCAATAAGTAAGTTCTGGGATATGCCCCCTAAGCATCGCTGTAATGCAGAAAGATCACAGATATCCTAAAATGACATCACTAGGGGCCTGGTAAAGTAAATTACAGAACATCCATACAGCAGATAGCACGTGGCTCCTTAGAGAATGAAGCCACTCTATGTAATGGTATAGAACAGGCATTCACGTAAGGTGAAAAATTACAAACTTTATTGAAAAACATTAAAGAAGACCTCAGAAAATGGGCCAACCTAGACAGCATATTGAAAAGCAGAGACATTACTTTGTCAACAAAGGTCCGTCTAGTCAAGGCTATGGTTTTTCCAGTGGTCATGTATGGATGTGAGAATTGAACGATAAAGAAAGCTGAGTGCCAAAGAATTGATGCTTTTTAACTGTGGTGTTGGAGAAGACTCTTGAGAGTCCCTTGGACTGCAAGGAGATCCAACCAGTCCATCCTAAAGGAGACCAGTCCTGGGTGTTCTTTGGAAGAACTGATATTGAAGCTGAAACTCCAATACTTTGGCCACCTGATGAGAAGAACTGACTCATTGGAAAAGACCCTGATGCTGGGAAAGATTGAGGGCAGGAAGAGAAGGGGGACGACAGAGGCTGAGATGGCTGGATGGCATCACCGACTCGATGAACATGAGTTTGAGTAAACTCCGGGAGTTGGTGATGGACAGGGAGGCCTGGCGTGCTGCAGTCCATGGGGTCGAAAAGAGTCGGACACAACTGAGTTACTGAACTGAACTGAACTGAACAGTAAATGGAAAGGCAAACCATGTTCTTGGGTAAAAGACTCATCACCATAAAAATTTCAATTCTCCCCCAATTAATCTACAGATTCAAAGCAATTCCATTCAAAATCCTAAAAAGCTGGGGTGGAGGGTATGTTGTGGGAGGGAGGGGGGAATTGTCCTACAACATATAAACGCTTATTAAAAAGAGGTAATAATGAGGACAGTGGTATTGGAACTACTGTGAAAAATTACACCAGTACAACCTAATAGAAAGCCCCCCCAAACAGACCCACGTATATATGGAAACTTGATCTATGACCAAACAGGCATTGCATACATATCAATGGGAAAAGGATTATTTCCTAAAAACACCACTGAGATATTGGGGCATCTGTAGAAGAAGAAATAGAAATGACCAAAATATATGATATACAATCTCTCAGTACTCAGACAGTATCCCAGAGAAGATATTTAATGCCATAGTTGGCAAAATTAATAACCTAATAATATCTCTGGAGTGACTTGATCTCTCATCCACTGCATAGTTTTATTTCTTGTTGTAAAAGTTATAATAGGCACTGTGAAAGTGAAAGTCACTCAGTAGTGCCCGACTCTTTGGGACCCAGGCCTGAATACTGAAGTGGGTAGCCATTCCCTTCGCCAGGGGATCTTCCCAACCCAGGAATTGAAACCAGGTCTCCAGCATTGCAGACGGTTTCTTTACTGTCTGAGCCACAAGGGAAGCCCATGAGTCCTGGAGTGGGTAGCCTAGCCCTTCTGCAGTGGATCTTCCCGACTCAGGAATCGAACCAGGGTCTCCTGCATTGCAGGCAGATTCTTTACCAGCTGAGCCACAGGGAAACCCAAGAATACTGGAGTGGGTAGCCTATCCCCTCTCCAAGTGATCTTCCTGACCCAGGAATTGAACTGGGATCTCCTGCATTGCTGGCGGATTCTTTACCAACTGAGTTATCAGGGACGCCCCATATATAGAGAGAGATATCTTAATAAATAAAAGATTTGAAGAATTTAAAGTAATAACAATATATATGGTATATATGGTACTGGAGAAGACGCTTGAGAGTCCCTTGGACAGCAAGGAGATGAAGCCATTCAATCCTAAAGGAAATCAACCCTGAATATTCATTGGAAGGATTGATGCTGAAGCTGAAGCTCCAGTACTTTGGCCACCTGAGGTGAAGAGCCAACTCACTGGAAAAGACCCTGATGCTGGGAAAGATTGAGGACAGGAGGAGAAGCGAATGACAGAGAATGAGATGGTTGGATCCCATCACTGAATCAATGGACGTGAGTTTGAGTAAACTCTGGAAGATAGTGAGGGGCTTCTGAGGTGACTCAGTGGTAAAGAATCTGCCTGCCAATGCAGGAGACTCAAGAGACACAGGTTCGATCCCTGAGTCAGGAAGATCCCCTGGAGGAGGAAATGGCAACCCACTTCAGTATTCTTGCCTGGAAAATACCATCGACAGAGGAGCCTGGTGGGCTGCAGTCCATGGGGTCACAAGGACTCAAATACTACTGAGCACAGCACAATCAGTCCAGGAGATAGTGAAGGACAGGGAGGCCTAGCATGCTGTAGTCCTCAGCGGTAGCTGAGTCGGACACAACTTAGCGACTGAACAAACACAAACATGGTGTATGGCCAGGATTTAGTTTAGCATGACAGGAAACAAATGAATTCAAGATGGGTCCCCCCACCCTAAAAAAAAAGGCAGAACCATGTCTAGCACATTTGCATTTTTTAAAAGGTAATTTAATGTATGTGTTTGTGATTAGTTTGTGCATCGTGAAATAGCTCTAGAAATAACCACAGAAAACTAGTAATAGTGATTGCCTCTGGGCAGGGAATGCCAAACAGGGTAGTGTGGGGGCGATTATTTTTCACTGTGCACCATTAATGTAATTTGAATTTTTCCCTTGTGCATCTGTAAGTTCTGTACACAGACCTTTTGTTTGGAAACGGATCAACGTTCTGATGTGGTCGATTGGAAGAGCCAAGGAGAGAGGCTCCGGGAAAATGAAAGTGTTAGTTGCTCAGTCGTGTCCCACTCTTGGCGACCCCACGGACTGTAGCCCGCCAGACTCCTCTGTCCATGGGATTCTCCAGGCAAGAATACTGGAGTGGGTTGCCATGACCGCCTCCAGGGGATCTTCCCGACCCAGGGATCGAACATGTTATCTCTTAGGTCTTGTGCACTGGCAAGCGGGTTCTTCGCCACTAGCGCCACCTGGGAAGCTCTAATGAATAAGGAGTGGGGAAAAAGAAAGAAAAAAAAATACTGGAGTGGGTCGCTATTTCCTTTTCCAGGGATCGAAGCCTGCATTGCAGGCGGATTCTTTACCCTCTGAATGAGGGTGGCAGAAAGGGGTCCAAGCTTCCCTGCCTCCAGGAGAGGGATCCTGCAATCTCAGCTGGAGGAATAACAACTCCTTCCTCATAGACTTCATTCCATCCCCTGCTTCCATTTTGGCCAAAGTTCTGGAATAACTCGCCGAAAACGGCCTGCGGGTGGAGCACACTGCCCTCGGGCCCCCTCCCAGCGAGCGGCTCCTCCCCCCGGACCTGCTCGCTGAGCAGCAAAAAAAACCAAAAAACCACAACTCCCAGAAGCCGGCAGTGGGCGTCGGCGCGCAGCCGCGGAGCGAAGGCTGCCGGGAGCGTGTTGCCCGGAGGCGGGGCGAGCGCGCCGGGCGGAAGTCGGCCTCCCGCTGGGTCCCCGGCGCTACCCGCAGCGAGGCCCCGCCGCCCGCGGGCCCCGGAGCCAGCCCGCACCGGGTGAGTGACGGCCTGTCGGCGGCTCGCCGGCGCCTGCTGCCCGCTCCGACCCCGCCGCGTCTCTCCTCCGACCCCAGGCTCCATCCCTCTTCTCCCTGAGCGGGGCCCCCGCCCCCCTTGACTCGCTGACTAGGGTGGGACGCCTCCCTCTCCTCTGACTTGTAAGACTCTTACCTCCTCTGACCTACGGGACACCTCCCCCCTCTGACTTAGGAGATACCTCCCTCGTGTGACTGCAGGACGACCCTCTCTGACCTGGGGGACTCGTCCACCCTCTGACTGGTACGGTCCACCACCCCTCTGACTGCAAGACTCCTGCCCCCTCTGACTTGTGGACACCTCGCCCCTCCGCCTAGGTTGGGACATCACCCCCTCTGAGCCTGGGGGATGCATTCCCTTCCTGAGGCTTAACTATCCTTGAGGACAACCCTCTCCTGCTCGCTGTGATTTCATTACCAGCCTCTGTGACCTCTGCAGGGTTTCTCCTGACCAGTTAGGGAACCCCTCCCCTCTCTGACTGGCACTTTGTCACACCTGCAGCAGGTCAGCGTCCCCCCACCCCAGCAGGCCTTCCTCTCCTTCCCCTTTTTCCTTTTGCACCCAGACTGTCTGCCCTGCCCCCTCTCCACCCTCTCCTCCCCACCTTCTGGTCAGGATGGGCACCATTCCTAGGACAGGCGCTTTGCCCATCCCTGTGGTTTGTCGTGACCCTTGCGCTCATGTCCCTAGGCTTGGCAGGCACCTGAGGGTCCCCCAGGAGATGGGTGCCTCTTTGCACTCCAGCCCCATTTCCTATGGCTGCCTCAGGGTATGTGCTTGACATCTTTTCCTACCCGTTTCTGAACAATTGTAGATGTGGGAGCCTGCATCTGCTGAGGTCAAGTGAATCTTGCTGGCCCTTCTGTCTAAGGACCAAACGTTAACAAAAGCACAGGGTCTCTGGGGGTCCATGAAAAGGAAGCAGGTGCTGTAGCCCTTCAGGAGCCCTAGGGTCTTTGCAGCCTCCCCCTCCTCTCCCTTGAGGAGCTTGATTGAGAAAAATCTGCCTGGGCTGGGCTGCGGGCCTTCCTCCAGCCCCCAGCCTCACCCCACAGGCCTGCCAGTGGAACAGCCCAGCCTGAGCCTGTGGTCTCAGTGGGGCTCCTCCCAGAAGAGCCAGCAAGTAGCCAGCCCCTGGGGCGCCTCCCTGCTGGCCTCAATGAGCCCTCTATTCGGTCTGAGAGGCACACCAACCAGCCAGCCACTCCCTCTGCACTTGGTAGGGGCCTCCCATCCTGAGAGTGTCTTTGGGAGAGGACTCAGGGGAGACGGATCGATTTGGTCAGGCACTGTCATGAGGCCTCTGCAGTGGTCTGGGGCCAGGATTCTCCATCTTCTCACTTTTTCCCGTCAGTTAACCTGACGAGATCAAGTTAACCAGTTAACCTGATCACACAAGGCACTGTGATGTCACAGGGTGGTGGAGGAAATCCCCTACGGGCAAGTATGCTTTGTGGCACCGTATGATCTGATTATTCCATTCCTTCTGTTAGCTGAAAGTCTGCTTTCTTCCCCCTAAAGATGTTACCCAAATGTAGTTCACCCCTTATTTTCATAGACGGCAGCAGTGATGTGTTTAAGCTGTTGATACTTGAGGGATTTCTTACCTGCCGGTCTAACTGCACCCTGCGCGTGTGCCCAGCCTCCCTGAGCCACAGATGTGGGGAGGAGGGACCCAGGGTGCAGGAGGAGTGGCTATGTCCGCCCTACTCCCTGACTGTGGCCTTTGAGGTGAGCACTGCAGGCTGCCACACACACACGCCCCTTTCATCTGAGTCTCGGGACTTGCCAGCAGCAACGTGGCAGTCCTCGTGGCAGCTGTGGAGGGTAGGTGGACACATGCTCCAGTGTGTTCTCCTTCAGAAACAGAGTACTTCAGATCTGGGAATGTGGTCTGGAGTCCTGAATGGGTCTACACTGTGATAAGTCATTTCTCTATCGTTCAGATGATTGTGGAATGGTACCTAGGACACTGCAGGGAAAAGGGTAGTGATGTTACTTTTCCCTTCAGTAACACTCTGGACTGTGGAGATGCCTGGAAAGATATTATTAAATGCCAACGTTAGGGGAATCTAAAATTTTCATATTAATCTTTAAGGACCCCTGTGTTGATTTCCCGTTTCACTAGACTCAAGATGATCAATTAGAAAAAAATAATCCTGGTGATAGAGAAATCTGGGAAGGTGTTCGGTTTTCTCGTTTCTTATATACCTTTTTTTTTTTTAAATCCTACTTGTTTACCTGTAGTAGGTCCAGTCATTAAGTGGAACTCACAGTTTCAGGTTCTGAAGCAGAGCCCGACTTGCATTCTTGTTCAGCTAGGGGAACAAGTCATGGGGAATGAGGCTGGAGTAGGGCCCCAGACAGCAGGGATCAGACGGGGCCAGACCAGATACTGTTATGGTTACTGAAGGTGTGAGGTTGAGGTTGGAGCCCCCACAGAAGGGCTCCGAGGGTTGAGTGAGCCCTAGAGGTATCTGCCACTGAGCCCCCACAGAAGGGCTCCGAGGGTTGAGCGAGTCCCAGCGGTGTCTGCAGGTTGGAGCCCCCACAGAAGGGCTCCGAGGGTTGAGTGAGCCCCAGCGGTATCTGCCACTGAGAAAAGTGCCGGGAGGAAATGGCTTCTTGCAGGCGCAGCTCCACTGTCTGGAAGCAAGGCCTGATTCAGATGGATCATGGGATGAGTGTGTCCTCGTATTTGTGGGCTCTCTGCGTAAACTGCCCCAGTGATGTGTGGTTTTGTGTACGGCGCCTCACTTTCAACTGGAAAGATCACTTTTTGCTAAAAATCCTCCAAGTATAGCTTTAATGATACAACTGAAGCACATGCAGCCCTCCCATGATGGCAATAACTACAAGCTGTGGGCGATCCTGACACCGTGTACCCACCCCGGAGACAGAGCCGTGTGCGAACGGCCCTGCCCCTTTGGAAAAGCCGGAGGTTCTTTCTCTGTCTCCCTCTTTGTGGTTGGCAGAATAATGGCCCCCGCAAGATGTCCACATCCTGACCCCCAGAATCTACAAATATATCACGTGGCAAGGGGTTATTAGGGATTCCCTGGTGGCTCAGATGTAAAGAGTGCCTGTGATGCTGGAGACCTGGGTTCGATCTCTCGGTCGGGAATATCCCCTGGAGAAGGAGATGGCAACCCACTCCAGTATTCTTGCCTGGAAAATCCCATTCATGGAGGAGCCTGGCAGGCTACAGTCCATGGGGTCGTGAAGACACAGCTGAGCGACTTTACTTTCACAAGGGGATATTAAGGTAGCAGATGGAATTAGGGTTGTTAACCCACAACCTTAAAATAGGGAAACCATGCTGGGTTATCGAGCAATCACAGAGCCTTTAAACGCGGAAGAGGGAGAGAGGAGAACTTCAGAGGGAGGTGACGGCAGAAAGGCCAGAGCGAGACAGTGTTGTTGCCGGCTTTGAAGGTGGAGGAAGGGGCCGCAAGCCAAGAAATGTGGGCAGCCGCAAGAAGCTGAGAAAGGCCAGCTCCTCGGAAAAGGACACAGCCCTTGATTTTAGTCCAGTGAGACCCATGTCAGACTTCCGTCCTCCAAGACCGTTAAGCGAGTTTGTGGTGTGTAAGCCGCCGAGTCTGTGGTGATTTGTTAATAGCAGCAACAGAAAACAAATTCACTCCTCTTGGGTAGTGACCTTAAAACAAGCCAGAGGGCTGAAAAATAAGTTACCTCGAGCTGTATGTAACCGGATTGAGCACGCAGTTGTGAATGCCTGTATACAGAGTAAGAGGAGCCTGGGAAGGTGCAGACTCGGGTAGGGCCTGGAGTTTCAGCCCTGACCTCAGTATTCATTGGAAGGACTGGTGTTGAAGCTGAACCTCCAATACTTTGGCCACCTGATGGGAAGAGCTGACTCATTTGAAAAGACCCTGAAGCTGGGAAAGATTGAAGGCGGGAGGAGAAGGGGACGACAGAGGATGAGGTGGTTGGATGGCATCACCAACTCAATGGACATGAGTTTGGGTCCTCAAACTCCAGGAGTTGGTGATAGATAGGGAGGCCTGGCGTGCTGCAGTCCAAGGAGTCACAAAGAGTCGGACATGACTGAGAAACTGGACTGAAAAGGACCTTTCCCGTCCTTCCTGGTTTCCTTCCACTGTCCACCCTGTCCGCATTCGAAATGGCCTAAAATAGTACAAAGTAGTAAGCCTTGGCAAGTCCAAAACAGAAAAATGCCTTGAATCAGGTCACTTTTTCCAGAAGCTGAGACAACACCGTCTGCATTCTTTGAGATGCCGTCTCGCTGGAGCTGTGAAACCTTGGTGCCTAGTGCCGTCAATGGGATGAGTTCTTGACTTTCTAACCAGGAAGTGCCCTTTGGCAGTGAGCACAGCAGCAACTCGGAGGCCGGCCCAGCCCACTGTCTGGATAGGGCTCTCTAGGAGCGAGGTGGGGCCAGGAAGGCAGTTGCTCCCTAGGGAGGAGAGTGGCTGCCCCCGAGGCAGCAGGGAGCAGGGAGGGGCCTCCTTATCTCTACACTGTGCTTCCTGCCTCCCTAGATCCTGAAGGGGGGTGGGGGGAGGATAGCCTTGGCAGCTGTCGTTAAACCTGTTTGCCCTGCCACCTGTCACACCCCTGTCCTGAAGGAATCTACAGAAAAAGGCTCTTGGCTGTGTCAGTGTCGCCACCCACTTTCTTCTAAGTCTTGGTAGAGTCCAGTGGTGAAAGGCCCGTGAAAGTAGGGGTGTCAGAGCCTGTCCTCCTCCTTAACTGTAACCAGACCTCGGAGGGGCTGCTGCTGCTGGGCTGGGGAGGCAGCGTCCCCCTGGGTGTACAGCAAGAGGTTCGTGCCGCCTCCCTTGGGTCTGGAGTCCACTGCCCAGTGGATAATCACCAGCACCCCACCTGGCTGTTTCCGGCCTGTCTTCTAAGGAAGTGCTGGTTCCACGGACACTGGAAAAGCAGGAGTGTCAGCAAGCCATTCTTGACACCCGCCCCAAAGAGAGGGGACCCGGAAGGAGATTAGAACGCGAACCTCCTGGGTGGTGGTTGCCCCTCGACAGCCAGGGACGTCTTTCCAGAGATGTTTCAGTGGGACTGGCGTGGGAGAAAGGAAGCCCCGAGGGGTGTGGTCCCCAGGGGTTTCTGAACGGGAGCAAAGGCAGGCATGCCCCCTGAACAGGTGAGCCTGGCCGGCCAAAGAGCTCATGACTTCCTACCACAGCAACTTGATTCCAGTTTTCCTGGTTATGTAAAATCAGCCTGGGACCTCCCAGTGACTAAGGCTGCGCACTCCCAATGCGGGAGGCTCAGAGTCAGCCCCTCATCTGGGAACTCGCTCCCACGTGTGCAACTAAGACAGTGTGGTCAAATAAAGAAAACTAGTTTTTTAAAAAATCGATCCATTATGATGGCTGAGTGGGTAAAGAATCTGCCTACAATGTAGGAGAGGAGATGTGGGTTTGATCCCTGGGTCAGGAAGATCCCCTGGAGAAGGAAATGGCAACCCACTCCAGTATTCTTGCCTGGGAGAATCCCATGGACAGAGGAGCCTGGAGGATACAGTCCTTGGGGTCGCAAAGTCAGACACAACTGAGCGACTGAGCTCGAGCTGCACGAGGTGGTGACATTTAAACCGCTTCGCGTTCGGAGGTGCGTGGGCAGGGGGCAGGCCCTCCTGGGAACGGCTTTGTCCATTTCACCTCTCACCTGCGCTGGCTTGTCTCTTGGTTTTTGTGGATGGCAGGTTTTTGTTTTTTTAATGAAAATGCAAGCTCTCTCTTGGAGCTAGGCCTCCAGCAACAAGAGACTACAGGCAGCTCACCATCAGTTTTAGATGATAAACCGGCGGGTCGTGGCACGGCATGAAAACGAACCTGATTGGAAACTTTCTTCTTCTACAAAATAAAAATAATCCCTTGGGATGCCAAAGGAGGGATGGACACCAAGGTTGGGCTTTGATCCAGTGGTGAAGCTGAAGGGGCTTTCTGGAAGGCAGCCCAAACTCTCCGGTCACCAAAAGCAATCGAATAAGTGTTGATGTAGCAAAACGTGATCGAAGCCCAGGCCTCCTTTGGTCTTGGGAGCCAACCTGACTGAGCAGAGCCCCTGGGCTCCTGGGGCTCAGAGTCAGTGGGGAGGCTGAGACCGGGTTGCAGCCAGAGAAACGGCAGAGCCCCAAGAGGTGCAGCCGGCATCAGGTACATTGATTTCTAGGCCTAGCCTCACACATCGCCACAGACTTCTCAGCTGAAAAGAGTACATGTGCCCTCATTGTTCGGGAGGCCAGAAGCAGGTGTCATTTCACTGGGCTGAAATAGTGTGGGCAGGGCCGCGCTCCGCTGAAGGTGCCGGGGACAGTCCATCCTCGCCTCTTCCAGCTCCTTGGGGTCCTGTGCGTTTCTCGGCCGTGGTCACATGGCCTCCTCAGCCGTCACGTCCCCCGCCCCGCTTCTGTGAGGACACGGTCACACTGAGGGCCTGCCTGGGCAATTCCATCGCAAGGCCCCCGACTGGCTCTCGTCTGCACAGTCCCTGTTGCCATAGAAGGGGACAGTCCCAAGTCCTGAGATCCAGCCCGGCTGCCTTTGGGATGTCAGCCCCTCACAGGAGGGACACTTACAGGGGGGTGGGGGGCACTTCACGTGGACGCAGGGCAGGAGGGGAACAGGACAGCAAGTACTCTCATGAGACAGCCAGGAACTGCTAGGTGGGTCCATGTGGCTGAGTGGAGAAAGCGTCCTGTGCGAGTGTCTGGCACACGGATTGTGGGATCACAACAAGGCGGTGCTGAGCGTGGGGAGCGTGTGCGAGGATACAAAGCTTCACCTGCAGGCTGAGGAGCTTGTCTTTTGGCAGGAAGGCGCTGGGGGCTGGTAAAGATTCACTTTTCAGGAAAGTCTCAGTTGTGTGAAGGATGGATTGGGGAGGATCTGTTTCTCTGGGGGAGTAGAGCGTGGGTATTCTCAGCTTTGCGGGCCATCTAGTCCCTGGCTCTGGCCATGCCCACACTCACAGGAGTGGGCTGGCCCCTGTGCCAGCTTCGCCCGCAGAGCTGGGCCCCCCAGGCCTGAGCACAGGTGCTCGTAATGTGAGGAGGGAAGCGCTGGACAGCAGAGGGTGGTCAGTGCCAAGTCCCACAGCGTCTGACCCGGCGGCCGTGGCCCTGGGAAGCCGGTCCGTCATGTGCACAGTTTACACGTGGAGAGACGGAGATCCAGAGGAACGAGGTCACTTGCTTGAGGTCACGTGGCTGGTAACGGGCAGAGCTCAGGTTGCCCAGAGGTCTGGGTCATCAGGAGGCCAAGGTGAGACAAGACCAGGGCAGAGGCTGGGGCGGGGAGGGGAGTGGTGCAGAGTTGAGAGCTGGGGTGCGGACAGGTGAGGGGGCCTGGCACCCGCCAGGATGTGGCGGCGTGAGCGATTTGACTGCTGCCCAGGCTGGCGCTGAGAGCTGGGAGCGCCTCCGGCCAGCGGTGCCTTCCTGCCCAGAACCTGCTGCAGGCGCGGGAGGCTCAGCAGCTGGGCTCCTGGCCTGGATTCCAGGGAGACATTCGGGCTGGGAGGGTGTGGATTCAGAAGGAGAAGCGGTGGGTGACGAGGAAGGAGCCCGCCTTGAGGGCCGAGAAGAGAGGGAAGAGGACCGCAGACAGGTCACCACTGGCGGCCCCGTGGCTGCTGGCAGGAGGTGCAGCGGGACACCCTGTGTCTGGGCCCCAGGAGCAGGCCTGCCTGTGGGTGGGGCGTCTCCGGGGCCAGCAGTGGACCCTAGCTAGGACCGGGGAGAGGGCCCTCCTCCGGGATGGGGGGGGTGGGCTCTGCCTTCATTCACAGAGGCACGATGTCACCCTTTCACGTACCGAGCGCTACCAGTACCTGAGAGTGTACCCTGGAGCTGGAACAGTGGCTCAGATGGGAGATATGGACAAGTATAGACTGAGAAGGAACCAGTAGAGCAGGCATGGCTGACCTGACCCTGAGCAAGCAGGAGGTCCTCCCCCAGACCGAGGCCGGGGAGCCGGGTGGGCTCCACTGGGCCCTAGCTGCTGGTGGCGTCCTCAGAGTCTGCTGGGAGCGAGTGACGGGGGGACACCAGGACCGCGAAGCAGAAATGAAGAGCCCACCAGGGGCTGTGAGGGCACACAGCACGATGGAGACACGTCTGCCCTGGCAGGCACTCTGCCCACTGCCCCTGCAGCCCTGTGACGGCAGGCAGCTTGACCGTCCGGCTGGATCCAGGGCCAGAGGTTTGCGTGTACCTAAGCTGGAGCGCAGGGGCAAGGAGCCTCAGCTGCTCGGGAAGTGGGTGTCGTTTTCATTCCTTCGGCGCAGTATGCTGTGGGGTAGAGGGTGGGCAGGGAGGCCTTTCTGAGGAGTGCGAGCAAGACCGTCAGGAGGACGGCGAGCCCTGTCTGGGGGACGCGGGGTAGAAGAGTGGTTGGTCGGCAGGCAGAGGAGCCGGCTTGCCGGGGCCGGGTTGGGGTTGACAGGGGTTGTGTAACTAGCGAGGGTTTGCTCCCAAAGCAGGGAATGACACGCCAGAGGGACTGGCTTGAATGGCAGGTGTCAGTGCCCGCAGGGCACCAGTGGGTGTCGGGGTCGGGGGGTAGCAGCAAGAAGGTGCCTGCGTGGTTCCTGTGAGAAGGGGCTGTGGGAGCCGATGGCGAGGAGGCAGGCAGCCGGGTCGCTGGGGCTGACAGAGCAGATGCTGCAGACGGAGGGGGATCGGGGCCACACCTGAGCTTTTCGAGGTGGTGGTGGCTCATAACTTTTGGTTGAAGTGTGTTCACATGGAGAGTTGTGTCTCCCAGGGTTTTCATGGAAGTTTTGACCAGGACAGCTGTGACTATGGCCATCCGCCATCGCTGCTTCGATTCCTGAGGGAAGAATTGCAGGCGAATGTGTGTCAGAAATCCAGGCAGAATCTTGACCAGGAGGTGAGATGCAGGAGCTGAGAACTCAGTGGTGACGGTGGGCTGGACGTGGACAGCGGGCAGCTTCGGCCTGGCCGTGCTTTTGAAGCCGTGGTTTGGCGAGACCAGAGGTGGGGCCAGGACTCCTGCTTTCCCTCGAGGTCCTCGGCGACCAGCTCACATCTCCATGGCAAATTGGGGGACTGCTTCCTGGGGGCGGGGGAGCCCTCTCCCAGGAGGGGAGTCGGGCCCATGCCCAGGGGAGGGGAGGAGGACTCCAAGGCCGTTCCGCAGAGCCCCGATGTCTTACCTGCTCCTTAGAAGTCCCTTTTCTGTACTTGACCCTCTGGCCAAAACCTAAGAATCTGTCCGGAAAGCAAGGGGATGGGAGGCCTGTTTGCCATATGGGCCTGTTGCCTTCATTTTCCATCCCAGGAGCCAGCCCACATGGTCTACAGTGTGGTGGGGGGTGGTTCACAGAACTGCCAAGTCCCCTTGTGAGTCCCCACACCCTTCCCAGCTGCCACCTGGCGGAGCGAGGAGCATCTACGCAGAGAGTCAGCCGTTAGTTGTTTGGGGGCCAAGGCAGAAATGCTCCGTGGCCTGAGGGACCTTTCTCAGGCTGAGACCTGCCAAGTCACAGCTGAAGGTCGAGACTGAGGGTGGCCACGGGCCAGTGTTCTGCTGCTTCTGCCCCTGGTGCTGCTGTGACCTGTGAGCTGCCGTGGTCTGTGCTGGGGACAAGAGCCGCTGTTCCTGGCCACCACCACCTCCCCCGGAGCTCGGCCTCCAGCTACACCCAGGGAGCGGGCTGGGCCGAGCCACGCTGTCCTTGGAGCTGAAGTGCTGACAGGCAGGGCTCCAGGGATGAGGACGCGTCAACCTCTGGACCCTCAGCCTTTTGCATGACACAAAGGTGCCAGGGGGCAGATGTTGCCAAAACCTGCACTGTTTCTGTTTGGCTTGATTGTGTTCCATAGTTGATTTGAATGGGCTTCCCCAATGGCTCAGCGGGTAAAGGATCCCCCTGCAATTCAGGAGACAGAGGAGGTGCAGGTTCAATCCCTGGGTCGGGAATATCCCCTGGAGGAGGAAATGGCATTCCACTCCAGTATTCTTGCCTGAAAAGTCCCATGGACAGAGGAGCCCGACAGGCTACAGTCCACGGGGTCACAGCAAGTCAGACATGACTGAGCAACTAAGCTCAGCACAGCACGTTTCTGTTTGGCTGATTGTGTTTTATGCTTTATTTGAATATCACAGAAACGTAACCCAGGAGGACGTAGCTCCCTCACTGAGCATGTGTCTGCTCTGTGCACTGTTCTAGTAGCCGGGGGCGCAAATGAATAAACTGTAACCTGATGTCCAGTGGTGACAAGTGCCAAGGAAAGGGATGGAGGCTGCCGTCGGGAGCAGAGCCGTCAGGGAGGGCTTTCTGGCTTAGGTGACCTTTGCTTAAAATGGACCTGTACTCTGTCTGATAGTTTGTCCTGCCCAACCCTCCCTACCTCCCCGCCTGCCACATGCCCTCTTTCCCAAGACTGCAAAGCACCAGCTTATGCAGAACTTTCTCTCACTGAGCTTTGTGTCTTGCCAGCTGGGACAGAGGACATGGAATGGTTTTGCTTTGGAAAGACTTTTACCTGCTGAAAAGAGTAAACAAAGACACTGCTAGAGTCAGGGTTTACTTAGGCCAAGGGGGCAGCAGTGGCTGAGTCGTGGCCACGCCAGTCACCCTGGACGAGGCCGCCTTGGACCGTACGCCCGCTCGTAGGTGGGGCACTGTTCCCGGCAGGTCGTGACCACTCTCCTTTCCCCCGCGTTGCAGGTCCCGCCGCCCTTCAGTCTGATGCCCGTCCAGCTCTCCAACCCCCCGGAATGGAATGAGTCTATGCACTCTCTCCGGATCAGCGTGGGGGGCCTTCCCGTGCTGGCGTCCATGACCAAGGCCGCGGACCCCCGCTTCCGCCCCCGCTGGAAGGTGATCCTGCCATCCTTCGTGGGCGCTGCTGTCCTCTGGCTGCTCTACACCCACCGCCCCCCTCCTGGCCGGCCCCCCCTGCCCAACACCCACAACTGGAAGCTTGTCCAGCCACCTGCTGCCCGGTACAATGACACCTACCCACTGTCTGCCCCCCAGAGGACGCCAGGCGGGACGCGATACCGGATCGCTGTTATTGCTGACCTGGACACAAAGTCCAGGGCCCAGGAGGAGAACACCTGGGTCAGTTACCTGAAGAAGGGTCATCTGACCCTGTCAGACAGCGGGGACCGGGTGGCCGTGGAGTGGGACCAAGGCCATGAGGTCTTGGAGTCCCACCTGGCAGAAAAGGGGCGGGGCATGGAACTGTCGGATCTGATCGTCTTCAACGGGAAGCTCTACTCCGTGGACGACCGCACAGGCGTGGTCTACCAGATCGAAGGCTCCAGGGCCGTGCCCTGGGTCATCCTGTCCGACGGCGACGGCACCGTGGGGAAAGGTAAGTCGGGCTGTCTGTCCCTGGGCTCGTTGCGGTGCTGGAGATCAGGTCATCCAGTTGGTTCTCAACACATGCACAGCAAAGCAGTCGCTGGTCCAGGGGTGGACGTCGGGGAGATCTCGTCTACCCCACCTCTGACCTGCAGCTCCCGCAGCCTGAGCAGAGTCCTCGGAGACCTCAGACCGAAGCCGCGCCCAGGAGTGTGAGCTTCTGCTGGGGGCTGGCGGGGAAGCAGGGTCTCTCCCAGAGGAGCGCTGGGCCTTGCCCTCAGGGACAGCCCCTTTCTGCGTCCTCAGCTGTGTCAGTGTCTTGAGCGCACGCTGGGACTGTGCCCTCCACGTGGGTTGGCTTTAAAGCTGGGGCATCAGGTTTGCTCATTCTGAACTGAGACTTTGTTAAAAAGCAAACTGCTCATTTCTGAAAACCCAGCAGGGGAGGGTCTGAGTGTGAACAGCAGTGCCTCCCACCCCGACCTTGAGTGGAGTCTGACCTCTGGCATCGGCTATGCCAGCAGGCAGGTAGCAGAGCTGTGGGAGGGAGCCTGTGTGCCCAGAACCTTCACATGGAGCAGCGGGAGAGTTGACACCAGCTTCCATGCGTGTGGCTGGATCTGCATCTGCTAGAAAGCCAGGCTCCACTGCCAGCACCTGGGGTCAAAGGAGAAATCGCATTAACTCACTGGGCCCTGGGCTGGCTGCCAGGGCCTCCTTCCCTCGAAGTGATAAAAATCTGTCCCGACTTTGCCCGAGGCTGAGCAGGTTGGCAGGACTCTCTCTCAGCCACCATTTTATTGAAAACTTCGGTTGCCCGCTTTCTGCTTTAGGCCGGCCGCGCATGTCCGGCACCATCCAGCAGTTCTGCTTGCCCTTCGGGTCTGGAGGATAGCGGGATAGAGGGAGCTCGGGGTTGCCCGGTGGTCTGTCCCCCGGAGGAGATCACAGGAAGTCAGTGGGTCCCCCAGAGCCACCTGCAGAGAAGCATCCTGAGGTGAGGGTTGCAGCCACAGCTCCTTGGGCCAGCCGGAAGTTTGCAAAACATTTGGGAATAGGCACAGATTAGAACACAGTGTAGGAACAGGTGAGAATATGCTAGAACAAAGTGCCCACACAGCCTTCACAACTAGGCTTATGGTAAGTGAATCCATCTAAGAAAATAAACACACTGATTGGCGTGGCTACTGTGCGCATCTGTGCTGAGCCCCACTACGCTCTGGCCGCTGGCGCATAAATCCCTCGGGGGTGTGGCTGTGTGACCAGCACTTTGCTGCTCCCAGGGTTGGGCGTAGTCTGATGGGGTTGACATGACAGTTGGGAAAACGGGGAGGTTGGGTCTGCAGAGATTGTGAGTGGAGGGCCACTTTTCTGGCTGGGGGGAGGACTAGGCTGCTCCACTAGGGGGTTCACATGGGTTAAGGAGGCGGGGATCCAGCAGGGTTCCTGGGGTGAGTTTGGGAGGAAGATGCTAGAGGGCAGGGAGAGAGAAGCCAGGAGTCAGAAGGCAGAGGTGGTGCCCGTCTGCCCCACGTGAACGCCGTGGTGTCTGCTCTAAGGAGAGGGGCCCGACCGCCCACCCTCGAACGGACCTGCGAGCTGGCTGGTCCATCCCCTATCCTCCTGTCGTCGCCCCAGGTTGAGTCCAACATGAGTGACCTCTGCCACCTAGAGCTGCCGGGCCCAGAGGGCTCTCTGCTCTGGCCTGACTGAGCCCATGGGCCAGGCCAGCAGAAGGCTGGCCCTCGCCTCAGCCCCGCCCCTGTCTCCCTGTCCCCAGGCTTCAAAGCTGAGTGGCTGGCCGTGAAGGATGAGCATCTGTATGTGGGCGGCCTGGGCAAGGAGTGGACCACTGCCACGGGGGAGGTGCTGAATGAGAACCCAGAGTGGGTGAAGGTGGTGGGCTGCAGAGGCAGCGTGGGCCACGAGAACTGGGTGTCCAGCTACAACGCCCTGCGGGCCGCTGCCGGGATCCGGCCGCCAGGTGAGAGCCAGGCCCACGGATGGGCACCGTGAGCTTGCTTGTTAGACCATTCAGCTGTCTCTGATGGTTGCTCCCACCAGGCCTCTCGGTTCTGGGGCCAGCGAGCTGTTTTTGCTTTTCACCCAGGCTCACTCGGCGGGCTCAGACAGTAGCCCCGTCAGCAGTGTCCTGGGGGCCGCCCCGAGGTCAGGCCTCGCCCCTGACCTGGTGGTGGGAGCAGGTGCACGAAGCTTTGCTGCTTTGCCCTCATTTCTGGAAGTCATGGTTTATTTTAGGGAGGGGCGGTGCTTGGAGCAGGCTCAAGCACATGACTAAGGTCACAGCTTCACCTCCAGATAGGCTGAGTTCCCATCCTTTTTGGCTTAGAGGCAGCCTCTCCTACCTGCCCTGATCCGTCTTCTCAGATCAGACCTAGTGTTACTCGTGCCTCTTCCAGAAGCTCTCTGCTCTGCGCCCCGAGAGAGGTGAAATAGCACCAAGGAGGTGAAATACAGACAGACCTTGTAGCCATGGCTACTCAGCAGTGCTGGGGGAGCCAGCGAGGGAGGGTGGCCAGAGAGGCGGCCCAGCAGAGGCTCACGCGGCCCCATGGGCTCTGTCCTGCTGGGTTCAGCCACTCTGGACAGACGGACAGCTAAAGAAAAGAACGGTGCTGCTGCCCGGGCGCCGGGCCACTCGCGGGTGTGCACGCGGGGCGAGGCCGCCCAGGCCCGGGTCGGGCGGGCCGTGACCGGCCTGTGTGTCCCCAGGCTACCTCATCCACGAGTCTGCCTGCTGGAGCGACACGCTGCAGCGCTGGTTCTTCCTGCCGCGCCGCGCCAGCCACGAGCGCTACAGCGAGAAGGACGACGAGCGCCGGGGCACCAACCTGCTGCTGAGCGCCACCCAGGACTTCGGGGACATAACCGTCCAGCACGTGGGGGCAGTGGTCCCCACCCACGGCTTCTCCTCCTTCAAGTTCATCCCCAACACCGACGACCAGATCATTGTGGCCCTCAAGTCTGAGGAGGACAGCGGCCAGATTGCCACCTACATCATGGCCTTCACGCTGGACGGACGCTTCCTCCTGCCCGAGACCAAGATCGGGAGTGTGAAGTACGAGGGCATAGAGTTCATTTGAACCAAGAGAAGTCAAGATGACAAGCCAGGCCGAGGGGTGGACAGTTTTAAGCTACGTCAGGACTCAAGTTTCATAAAAACCCAACGACTGCACTTTGACGTGATGTTTAGTTGATCCTTTTTTCTTGTTTTGATTTTTTTTTTTTTTGGAACTCTTGAGGTGCGTGCCTGGTTTAGAAATTTCCAGAACTGGGAGCTCAGTCCCAGCCTGAGATGTGGCTTTTCAGAGGGGAACAGAAGTGGCGGGGTGGGGGTGTCTCCCAGAGCTGCAGGCCGGACATTTCCCTGCGCCTCCACCTGGTGGTGGAAGCTAGTCATTGCAGGCATCTTAATTTGGGGCCCATCCTCCGATTCAGCCCTTTCTTCCATCTGACCTCCTTTTCTTTTCTCTCCATTTCTTCTCCTGCTCAATAAATATTTATTGAGCTCCTACTGTGTGTCAAGAACTGTGCCCTCTCTGGGAACCCAACAGTGAGTCTGCCAAGTGGGGCTGCCAGCCTGGTGCCCCTGGACCACCCGTCTTCTCTTCCTTGTGAACCTCAGGCATTAAATCCACCCCTCCAGGCCCCTGGAAAAGAACCTATTTACACTGCAGGACCTCACAGGGCTGTGAGGGCAAGGGCAGGCCTCCGGGAACACGTCTGCTCAAAGTGCCCCAAGAGGGGTCACAGGCCCACCATCTGCCCCACGTCAAACTTCTCCATTCAAGGGTCTGGCCCCGTATATTCTGTCTTCAGGAAAATTCTGTGCCTGCGTAGCACTTTGAAGTTTTAATTATTAGCTTATATATTAATTAGTTTCCTTTCTTATAAAATGGAATCGGCAAATCTTATCAAGAGCAAAGTCCTGTAGTTAAGAAATTCATTCCCGGCAGTGAAGAAAATGGTAATTAAGCAGTTACAGTCCATAAGGCAAGTTTTCAAGCACTTCTAAGTCCTTGGCCAAAGGATACAATGATAAGGACACAATACCTTTTTCTAGCAATTATCAGAAATTGCCATTTCTTTAAAGACTTCCACGAATGACTTGAATGTGTAATTCCTGAGTCAAAGAGGGGCCCCAGGCTCTGGCAAGCCTGCACCTGGCCCCCGACGCTGGGCTCCCTTACCCTGGGACTTGTGGATGAGGCCTACCTGGTCCGGCAATTTCTGTCCTGGCCTTTTATTTCTCCGCTTCCCTGTTAGAGTTTTGCAGCCTCTTCTTTATAAAAACTTCACAGAAACTTTGGCACGTCTTAGTCCCTGTGGTCTCTTCTCCGTACCCCAGGGTAAAGGCGGAGGGTTTGGGACACAGGTCAGCCAGAACCGAAGTCTAGAAGGGCCATCACCATCAGCCCACGGCACCCCTCTCCCAGAAGCTACCTCACCTCTCAGGAGAATGTAGGGTTTGTGATGGCCAGGAAGGGCCGTGTTTTAGGCTCTGGCTGTTGTCTTGTGAACCTCTGTCTTGTAGACTTTTCCCACTTTGGAATTTTAATACAAATGCTCGGAGGGGACCCAGGAAGGATCCCTGTTCCTGCGCGGTTGTTTCTTCCACTATAACACTAACAGCAGGAGAGTAGAAAACAAGGTTTGGAACAGACATGTCTCTCTAGAGCTCAGCTCCCACTGTACACAGTCTGAAGGCCCAAGTCTTCTCTGACTTGGCTTACCTGGGCTCCCTGACCCACCTCCTTGATAAATATCCACGACATTCAGGGCCGTGTGATATTAAAAATACCAGAGATGAAATTAGGAAGGTTGGAGGACTAGGGACATTCTCTGGGTTGAGGTCTAAGCCCCAGGTGCCCAGAAGCTCCATTTTCACACAGTGATTTTCAAGTATTTTAAAGCTAGACTTTCCCCCACCCCCACCCCTATTCGCTGCTGTAAGCATAATGATTGTGTTCCCTTCCTACTGGAGCCATTGTTTTGTAAACAATAAAGTGAATTCTCTTTGTCTTCTGGTCTGTGTTGGCTTTTGGCACTGCCGCAGGGGATATGAGAGCCAGTTCACACAGGGGCTCAGAGAAGGGTGCACTTCCTGTGGGGATGAAGAGGGATCCTGGCAAGGAACGAGCCAGAAGCATTCTTGATGCAGGATGGCCGGGGTGCCATGGGAGCTCATGGGATTGGGACCGTGGACCTTTGTGGACTAGAAGCCTTTGTGGAAACCACATCAGCCAGTCCAGCTTGTCCCTAAGCCTGAAGACGCTGCTTTGGTCAGACTGATAAAGAATATAGGTTCTGTTTCCACTCCAGGTTCCAGTCCTGGCTCTGACACTTTGCAACTGTGTGACCGTGGTTGGATCAGCTAACCTCTCTGTGCTTGTATTTCCTCGTCCGTGAAAGGACAGCGATAATGGAGCTACTTCACAGAGCTGTCATGAACAGTAAATGAGTCCATACACAGATTAGCATCTACTTATCCATTTTCTTGGAGGCTACTAGAAGATTGGCAGGGAGGTGGGCTCCAGCAAGGGTTCTTGACTGGTCCAGATGTCGTTAGGTGTCTGATGAGCCTGCAGGAACCAACTAGATCATTCTGGAGGACATTGGGGGCCCTAAGAGGAAGGAACCTCTAACCTCTAACCCTAACCCTAAGAGGAAGGAACCTGGAAGGAGGCAGGTGTAGGTCAGGGTGCCCGTCCTCCTCCATCCTTTCCCCATCCTGCTCGGCCTCCCCAGAGGCTGACGTGAGTGAGCCTCTGCACCTCATCAGCACACTCTGGGACTGACCCCCAACCAGCAGGAAGCACTGATTCCCTCTCCAGGGCTGCCTGCCTCTTGCACTACCTCCAGGAACTACTTCCTGCCTTTGTCGCTTCCGGCCTGGGAGTAGCCAGACCTCCAGATACCAGCTGCACCAGCTCACTCACACCTTGTAAATAGCTCCCCTGTCTTTAAAGCTTCCTTAGAGTATCCTAATCTGGGACCACCTGCTGCGAGCCTGACCAGGACAGTCAGGGAGGAGACTCAACCGTCAAAACCACGCAGGTGTCAAGTAAGGAGGCCGAGTGTTTCCAGGGGCCCGCAGTGAGGAAGCAGTCCTCAGGAGGACAGTCCCAGGATGGGAGATGGGGAGCCAGAGCACATCGAGCTGAGGAGGGGAACAGGGTGAGCAACTGCACATGGAGGAGGAAGGCAGAGAAAATCGGCGCTTGACTGTATCTTAAGCAGCTGTGACACTCTGGGCTCCACACGACTTGGCCTGCCTAGCACTCACACTTGCAATTCATTAGTGTTAGTCACTCAGTTGTGTCCGACTCTTTGTGACCCCATAGCCTATAGCCCGCCAGATTTCTCTGTCCTTGGGATTCTCCAGGCAAGAATACTGGAGTAGATTGCCATTTCCTTCTCCAGGGGATCTTCCTGACCCAGGAATCAAACCTGGGTCTCCTGCATTGCAGGCAGATTCTTTACCATCTGAGCCACCAGAAGTGAAGTCGCTCAGTCATGTCCGACTCTTTGTGACCCCATGGACTGTAGCCTACCAGGCTCCTCCATCCATCGGATTTTCCAGGCAAGAATACTGGAGTGAGTTGCCATTTCCTTCTCCAATTCATTAGCAAAAAAGAAATTCCCAAAAGTCATCTCAGAACTAGGTGAAAGAAAATGAGACTAATTTCTTTCCAAATGTTAATCCTGTCTTCTTTATGCACTTCTGCTGGCTTCCCTGGTGGCTCAGAGGTTAAAGTGTCTGCCTGCAATGAGGGAGACCTGGGTTCGATCCCTGGTTCAGGAAGATCCCCTGGAGAAGGAAATGGCAACCCACTCCAGTATTCTTGTCTGGAGAATCCCATGGTTGGAGGAGTCTGGTGGGCTACAGTCCATGGGGTTGCAAAGAGTCAGACACGACTGAGCAACTTTACTTACTTGTGCACTTCAAATTGGTAAATTATACCTTAATAAAACCGTTAATAGATTTGGGTAAAACAAAAATAAAATACCTTCACACAAAGAAAATTCCGAGGCCAAATGACTTTATTGGTAAATTGTGTCTAAGACATTTAAGGAAGAAGTTGTAAGGAGCCAACACAAAATCTTCCATAATTTTGGGAACTGGGAACACCCTCAATTCATTCTGTGAGGGCATCACTGCCCTGATACCAAAACCAGACAAATAGAAGAAAAATACAAACCCTCGTGAACGTAGAAGCAAAAATCCTTGACAGAAATTTAGCCAGTTGAATACAATGTCCTGTAAAATGGACAATACTTCACGACAGACTGTGATTTACTCCAGGAATGCAGGGTTGGTTTAATATTCTAAAATCCACGTAATCCACCATATTTAACAGATGAAGAAGGTAAAACCGTGTGATAATCTCAAAAGATAGAGGAAAAAAAACCGGATGGAATCCAGTACTCATTCATGATTTAAAAGCAAACGGAGACTTCCCTGGTGGTCCAGTGGCTGACTCCAGGCTTCTACTTCAGGGACGTGGGTTCAGTCCCTGGCTTCAGAACTAAGATCCAGCACGGTGCAGGGCCAAAAAAAGAGGATTTGTTAAACACTAAGGATATATTTTCTGAACATTTGTCATAATAAAAATGAATTTTCTTAATACTTTAAATATTTTTAATAAATACAAGCGGGGGGGAAAAAAAAACCTCTTTGCAAACTAGAAATAAAAGGAACTTCTTTAAGCTGGTAAATGGTGTCTGTGGAAAAAACCTTTAGCTAACATAATACTACATGGTAAAAAAACTTTGCTTTGAAGGCTGGGAACAAAGCAAGAATCGGCATTCTCCACCTTTTTTTCCCCTACCACTTAACTTTCTGTTTTGAAATCATTTTAAGCCACAAAGAAGTTGCCAAACTAGAATTAGTGTTGCTGTGTTCCCTTCATGCTGTTACACAACCACAGCTCCGTGATCAAACTAGGAAATTGGCAATGTGCTCGTCACTGTTCTTCACCCACCATCTCTTACGAGGTCCCGGACAGTGCAATTAGGCAAGAGAAAGCAGAATCTTTAGATTGGGAAAGAAAGGGTAAAACTGTCTTTTTTCACCAAGGACAAGTTCAACTAGATAGGAAAACCCTAAGGACTCTTCAAAAAAGACCTAACAGCTGAGTTTAGCAGAGCTGAAGGATACACAGTTCACATACGGAAATTAGTTTTATTTCTGTGCAGTGAACAACTGGAAAATTTTTGAGACAGCAGCATTTATAATAGCACCCCAAAACGTGAAACAGATAAAAGTCTAACAAAATATGTACAAGATCTATATGCTGAAAGTATAAAATCCTGACAACTGGCGATACCAAGTATTGGTGAGCATTTAAACCACTGAAACAGTAATAGGAATTGCCAGTAGGGATGCAAAAATGGGTTCAGCCGCTTTGGAAATTTGACAGTTTCTTAAGAAGTTAAATATACACCGACCATGGGACCCAGTAATCCTGTCCCTCCACAAAAGAAATAAAAACTGACATTCATACAAAGACTTGTCTCTAAACGTTCTTAACAGTTTTATGTGTAATACAGTAGCCATCCCCCACCCTGCCCCTGTATCTGCAGAAGATACTTTCCAAGACTCCATTGGATGCCTGAAACTGTTCAGTTCAGTTCAGTTGCTCAGTTGTGTCCGACTCTTTGCGACCCCATGAACCGTAGCACGCCAGGCCTCCCTGTCCATCACCAACTCCCGGAGTCTACCCAAACCCATGTCCATCGAGTCGGTGATACCATCCAACCATCTCATCCTCTGTCGTCCCCTTCTCCTCCTGCCTTCAATCTTTCCCAGCATCAGGGTCTTTTCAAATGAGTCAGCTCTTCGCATCAGGTGGCCAAAGTATTGGAGTTTCAGCTTCAACATCAGTCCTTCCAATGAACAACCAGTGTCGAGTCCAGCTTGACAAGCAGGGTTTCCGAAAGCACGATACAGCAAGAGAATGAGAAATGAGACACAAGAATTCAGAGAAAAGCGAGGATCAGGGGACCAACGCCGCTCCAAGCTGAAGGAGCCGAAACTGAATTCAAGCCGGCTTTAGTATACTTTCAGCCAGGAATGAAAGAGTAAGCGGGGAGTTAAACTATAACTCATGTGGCCTTCAGGGCCAAAGAACAAAACAATCATTAACCATTGAGTAATTAGGAAATAGCAATCAATAACACATCAGTAACTAAGACTAATATTCTTATCTATAGATTTTCCACCAGATATGTAAAACATATGACTCTGAGACACCAGTTGAGAAATAGTCTGGGGTCCGTCTTCCGACCCCAGGATCATATCCTGTTTTCGAGACTATGAACTGTTCCCTCTGGACTTGTTCCAAGAGTTTCATGCCTTATAGCATCCAGTTTATCAATAATTATGAATTTCTTTTGCGGCCCTTGCCAGGGCCTGCTTTTCTTTTATTCTTCCTGTCTCCTACAAACTAGGACTGATCTCCTTTAGGATGGACTAGTTGGATCTCCGTGCAGTCCAAGGGACTCTCAAGAGTCTTCTCCAACACCACAGTTCAAAAGCATCAAGTCTTCGGCGCTCAGCTTTCTTTATACTCCAACTCTCACATCCATACATGACTACTGGAAAAATCATAGCCTTGACTAGACGGACCTTTGTTGGCAAAGTAATGTCTCTGCTTTTGAATACGCTATCTAAGTTGGTCATAACTTTCCTTCCAAGGAGTAAGCATCTTTTAATTTCATGGCTGCAATCACCATCTGCAGCAATCTTAGAGCCCAGAAAAGTAAAGTCAGCCACTATTTCCACTGTCTCCCCATCTATTTGCCATGAAGTGATGGGACCGGATGCCATGATCTTCGTTTTCTGAATGTTGAGCTTTAAGCCAACTTTTTCACTCTCCTCTTTCACTTTCATCAAGAGGCTCTTTAGTTCTTCTTCACTTTCTGCCATAAGGGTGGTGTCATCTGCATACCTGAGGTTATTGATATTTCTCCCGTCAATCTTGATTCCAGCTTGTGCTTCCTCCAGTTCAGCGTTTCTCATGATGTACTCTGCATATAAGTTAAATAAGCAGGGTGACAATATACAGCCTTGACATACTCCTTTTCCTATTTGGAACCAGTCTGTTGTTCCATGTCCAGTTCTAACTGTTGCTTCCTGACCCGCATACAGATTTCTCAGGAGGTAGGTCAGGTGGTTTGGTATTTCCATCTCTTTCAGAATTTTCCACAGTTTATTGTGATCTACACAGTAGGAGTACGCAGATCACCAGTTGCCAGGGTTGGGGGCTGGTAGAGGAGATTGTCAGCAAAGGGCCTAAGAGAACCTTGAGAGATGATAAGAATGTTCTCTATATTACGGTTGTGGTTACCGTCTGTATACATTTGCCAAAGCTCATTAAATTGATGCACTTTATTGTATGTAAATTATCAGATCTCAAGTAAGTCTTTTGAAAAAGTGGTTGACATGCCAGCAGTCCCCCTTCTTGGCTGTGTAACTAGGTGGGCTTCCCTTCTCTGCACCTCTGTTTTCTCATCTATTAAAGAGTTAATAAGAGGATTGCCTGGTGGTCCAGTGGTTAAGAATCTGCCTGCCAATTCAGGGAACACGGGTTCGATCCCTGGTCTGGGAAGAGTCCACATGCCTCGGGGCAACTAAGCCTGTGTGCCACAACTACTGAGCCCATGTGCCTAGAGCCTGTGCTCTGCAACAAGAGACGCCAGCACACTGCGAAGCCCGTGCAGGACAACTGGAGAGTGGCCCCTGCTCACTGCAGTTAGAGAAAGCAGCGAAGAAGCAGCTAGAGAAAGCAACGAAGACCCAGTGCAGCAAAAATAATGAATAAATAATGTTTTTTAAAGAGTTAGTAAGAGTTCCTTAGAAGAAAAGCTATGACAGCATCTTAAAACCTAGACAGCAGGAAAGAGACACGTGTACCCCAATGTTCATCGCAGCACTGTTTATAATAGCCAGGACATGGAAGCAACCTAGATGTCCATCAGCAGATGAATGGATAAGAAAGGTATGGTACATATACACAATGGAGTATTACTCAGCCATTAAAAAGAATACATTTGAATCAGTTCTAATGAGGTGGATGAAACTGGAGCCTATTATACAGAGTGAAGTAAGCCAGAAGGACAAACACCAATACAGTATACTAACGCATATATATGGAATTTAGAAAGATGGTAATGATAACCCTGTATACGAGACAGCAAAAGAGACACTGATGTATAGAACAGCCTTATGGACTCTGTGGGAGAGGGAGACGGTGGCAAGATTTGGGAGAATGGCATTGAAACATGTGAAATGTCATGTATGAAACGAGATGCCAGTCCAGGTTCAATGCACGATGCTGGATGCTTGGGACTGGTGCACTGGGACGACCCAGAGGGATGGTATGGGGAGGGAGGAGGGCCGAGGGTTCAGGATGGATTTTCTTTTAAAAATTTAGAAAAAATAAATAAATAAAATGGATAAAGTAAAAAAAAAAAACAAAAAAAAAACCTAGACAGCAGACTTCATTTTGCTGACAAAGGTCCATATAGTCAAAGCTATTGTTTTTCTAGTAGTCATGTATGGATGTGAGAGTTGGACCATAAGGCTGAGTGCCAAAGAATCGATGTTTTCTAACTGAGGTGCTAAAGAAGACTTTTGAGAGTCCGTTGGACAGCAAGGAGATTGAATCAGTCAGTCCTAAAGGAAATCAACCCTGAATACTCGTTGGAAGTACTGATGCTGAAGCTGAAGCTCCCAAAACTTGGAACACCTGATGCAAAGAGCCGATTCATTGGAAAAGACCCTGATGCTGGGAAAGATTGAAGGCAGGAGGAGAAGGGGGCGGCAGAGGATGAGATGGTTGGATGGCATCACCGATTCAATGGACATGAGTTTGAGCAAACTCTGGAAGATAGTGAAGGACAGGGAAACTTGACGTCCTGCAGTCCTTGGAGTCACAAAGAGTCGGACATGACTGAGTGACTGAACAACAACAGCTTCCTGTAGAGGTTGGGAGTATTGAATGGGTCCCATCAAAGACTATAGCAGTGCCAGCTGTCTCTATGTTAGCATCACAGGCAGCGTTCCCCTGTTTGGTGGAGCGGGAGAGGAGGCACAAAAGAAAGTCTAAAGGCTTCATATGGGCTCTGGTCTCTGACAGCCCCAGCACACTCCTGACTGCATTGGCTGTGGCTGCCTGCTTACAGCAGCCGCGTCCACATGGTCCCCACCGGCCCGATTATCTGTGGAGCCAGGCTTCCACGGATGGTCTCCTTATCACAGCTTAGTCACTTCTCTCTGGAGAAGATAGCCTCAATTCCTGTTCCACTTCCCTTAGTGGGCGGAAGACTGGAAAAGCCGGAGGGGAACAGACACCCCTGCTTTGATCCCAAATCCTTCAGCAGCTTGGGTTTTTCCAACGTCGCCACCAGTTCCTCCCAAAGGACTTCCTCCGTGCTCTTGACCCTGACCAGCTCCTTACTGGGGCAAGAACCAATGGAGGCTGGAAGTGACAAGGCCAGGGTTTCTGTGACAGCCAGCACTGAGGGTCCTTCAGTTGGGTCGGATGTTAAAACTCTCCAGTCTCTTCTGCTGCTTCTGTTTCTGTGGCTCCACTCCCCTTTTCCCCCCACGGAGCTTTACAGCTTCTTTGGAGGGGATCACATGAGCCCATAGCCCCCTCAAACCTCACGTTTTGGGCAAATAGTCATTGAATGGTTGACCCGAGGGCTCACTGTCTTGGACTCAAGAGCTGCCAGGGAAACTCTGTCTCCCCACTAATGGTTCTCAGCCCTGGCTGTACATAGAACCACCTGCAAGGCTTCAAGACCAACGCCTGTCCCCACCCTAGAGATTGTGGATGTGAACGCTGGGAGTTCGTGAGACACCTGGGTGATTCTCAGGAGCCGACCAGGGCGACAGCCAGCAGGTTAGAGAGACCTGGGGACATTCCTAGGGGATAACTCTCGTCCAGAACCTGGGATGCAAATGACAGAAAGAAAAGAGGATGTTGATTGCCTCCTTTAACCTTGAAGCCAGGGCTTGGCCTTGAGTTCAGGCCTGGGGGACACAGGTGCTCAAACCATAGCATCAGGACCTGGGTTCCTCCATCTCTCAGCTCTGCCCTCACCTGCATCCTCAGCTGGGCTTTCCTCAGGGCACAGTCAGGGGCACCAGGGGCATCAGCACCTCCAGGCCACCTGCTCCCTACAGGGTCCCCTTCCAGCAATCTAAAACTGACCCCCCAGGTCGGCTGGGATCACAACACCTCCCTGACACCATTGTCTCCAACCTGCCAGACTCAGGCCAGACCCAGTGTGCTTCCCCAGGGGAAAATCGAGGTGCAGGCTCTCTGTCAGAGGGAAGGAAAGGGAGTGGCTGTGAGATGGGCAGAACAATTTACGTCCACTCCAGAGGTTCTGCCCCCGCCCCAGAGGGGTGAGGTGTTCAGGTCAGGCATGTCAAGTGCTTAGAGCAGAGTGAGCACCCTCCTACCCCTGCCCCCAGCAACACGTGAGACCCAGGAGACGGGCGTGGGCGTGCAGTGAAAGAGCCCACGGTCCCTGGATGCAGACAGAACCTGTCCACGCCCTTCCTCTGCTCTTCTGACCACTAACTCCTGCTGCCCCTCCTCTCCCCTCCCCCAGCACCCACCCCGGCGCCGGTTTAGCTTGTGAGAGTGTTGAAATTCAAATACAGCCATCAGCCGCCTTGCTCTGTAACCAGAGCAAAATCAGCCAGACTGCAGCCTTGGGCGGCTGCCATCCTCCCCATCGCCATCCCAGCCACCCCCACTCAGAGCCAAGGGCGGGGAGGGAAGCAGGAAGCCTTGGCAGCAGCCAACCCCAGAAGGAAACAGGGTCAGGTGGTTTCTAGAAATTGAAACTAGACTGAGCTTCCTGAAGCGCTTCCTGGGACCAGCCTGACACACTCTGACCTGGGAGGGTTTTCTGGGTTGGAGGTTCCTCTGCAAGTGGGAGGCCTTAGGACAGCCATCCGCAGGTGCCCCGAGCAGGTAAGCTGGTAACCTTTTGCTCTCAGGTGGGTGTCCCTCTCTTTATACAGTGTAATCTTGCAGCGGCCAAGTCTCCCAGCCTGTGCTCAGTTAGGGATCTGATGCTCCTCCTGAAACCAGGGCCCATCACTGCTGCTCCTGTGTCTCTCTGTCCAACAGTTGGGCAGGTTGTTCACTGGTGCACAAGGACACCACCCAAAGGGGCAAGCAGTTCAGCCGAGGTGCTCCCTCCGATCTGTGCTTTTCAGCTCAGGCTGCTGCTGCTGCTACTGCTAAGGCACTTCAGTCGTGTTCGACTCTGTGCGACCCCATAGACGGCAGCCCACCAGGCTCCCCCGTCCCTGGGATTCTCCAGGCAAGAACACTGGAGTGGGTTGCCATTTCCTTCTCCAATGCAGGAAAGTGAAAAGTGAAAGTGAAGTCGCTCAGTCGTGTCCGACTCCTAGTGACCCCATGGACTGCAGCCTTTCAGGCTCCTCCATCCATGGGATTTTCCAGGCAAGAGTACTGGAGTGGGTTGCCATTTCAGCTCAGGCTAAGCCTGCCCAAAGGAAGAGCACCTTTCCCCAATTTGCACAAGAGTGCCGAATGGCCCCGGGCAGATAATTCTGCCTCATCACTGGAATGAGTCAGGCAAAAATGGGTGGCCACAGACAGCCGGAGGGCAGTGACATTTGCATACCATGAGCCAAGTGCCTGATTGGCCATCTGCCTGGGACCCTGGGTTCCGGTTTCAGGATGAGCGAAGCTGGTGGCCCCCACTCTCTGGGGAGTGCAGAGGGTGACCAGCCGTCCCCATGTGCCTAGGACCGAGAGCATGTCCCAGGACATAGGACTTCCAGTGCTAAAACTGGGACAGACCCCAGTGTGCTGCGTGGTTGGTCATCCTGGCCACTCGGCCAACAGCTGAGGTCAGTGTAATGAAGAGAGGGTGGCCGCTGGGCAGATTCCCCCACGGCCACTCACCACCCACAGCTCCCCAGCTGTGTGAGCAGAGCTGGCTATCCTTCCGGGCTTCAGCCCCCTCACTTGTAAGGTGGGATCAACGAGGTCTTTCTCAGGGTCGTGGTCGGGATTCCGTGAGCCAGTGGTGTGAGCAGTCCAATCCAGGGACTCTGCTCAGTGACAGCGGACCCTCCTGCCTGGGAGCCCCCGGAGGGTCTGGTTACCAGGCCCTGACTCGAGTGGTGCAACAACAGCGGCCACAGCCCTGCTGGCTGGGCCCTGAGGCGGGGTGTGGGTGTCGCAAGGCCCTCACTGGGCCAGAGCAGCAGGGACTCTGCACCCGCTCCATGCCCCTCTTCCCGCCTCACCGTGCTGGTATGTGGACATGAAGGAGGGAGGCAGGTGAGGGCCAGGATGTGGGCGAAGAGAAAAAGCGAGCCATGAGAATGACAGAGGCAAGACAGCCCGGCAAAAGTGGAGAGACTTGGGTGCCCCCCGCTCCCCTTCCCCAGGGCTGGCTGTGTGGCCTTTGCGGTCCCCCGCCTCCTCCAGCCTCTGTTTCTTGGGGACACTGACCTCAGAGGCGGCAGTGCCAGGACCAGAGTGTCCTCTCGTCTCGTTCCCCTGCCCCAGTCTCCCCCAACCCCACCCAGCTGCCCAGGCGGAGGCCTGGGTCTTAGCCCTCAACCCTCTTCCCCCGCCCCCCGCCCACCCCCAGCCCAGTCTCTTCACTGCCGTCCGTCGCCGTGTCGCCCCTGCCCGGACTTTTGTGGCCTCCTCCTGACACATCTCCCCACCCTGCCCACCCTCGACCCCTCCCTTCCACATTCCACATGGTCCATTTCATGCAAAGTTCTTCGGCAGCTGCAGACCTCAGGGTACTCTCGCAGGCTGGCCTGCCTTCTGAGCCATCCCTGCTATCTCTCAGCCACCCTGAACGGGGTCCCCCAGGCTCCCCAATCTCGGCCCTGCACCCTCTGCCTCCTCCCTCCCCGCCCTTCCCACCCATGTCCCCTGACAGTCATGCCCAGGGCCTAGCTTTCTGATATGGGCACCTTTTTCCTCCCGCTGTCCTCGCTGCCCAGAGACCCCCCCTTCATCTGGGCAAGTCTTCCTCATCCTCAGAGGACCACCTTCAGACGAGGTGAGGGCCCCCGCTGGGACACCCAGAGCACCCTCCACGAGGAGGGCCCGAGGCCTGTCCAGCTCCACCCTCTCACTCTGCTGCCTCCTTTCGCTGCAGGACAAGGGACCCCCAGGCAAGGCCATGGCCCCTCTACGGCTCTTCTGGATATGGCTGCTGGTCGTGGGGACTCGAGGTGAGCTGACCCCCAGGAATGCTGAGAGCAGCCGTCTGTGACCTTGCTCTACAAGGTCAGCCCCTTCCCCTTGCAGAAAGTCAAGGCAGTGTTCTGCGCGGCGCCTGGGTCACAGGGGCCAGCCTGGGTCTTCGCTCCTGCGTGAAGCCCTGGATGGCCCAACTCATGGCTTGGAGATTTGGAGAGGAGGTCGGGGGGCTCCATTCTCATCCAGCTGGAACCAGAGGGACCAGGCAGGAGGGGCTCACAGAGCAGCCGAGCCCCGAGGGGCCTGGGGTCGGTGCCCTTTGGACAGTCAGCATCCAGAGTCCTGGACACCTGTCCTCACGCTCTTCACACTCAGAGGCCCTTCCTCTTCCCAGTGACCCCATGGAAGGCCTGTTACACCCCATCTGAGAAGTGCCCTTTGACCTGGCACCCGGCTCCTGCCTGACCCTGTCGGCTCCAGCAGGGGCTGAGGTGGGGCTGGGTGGGGAGGTCAGCGGGCTGAGTCCCAGAAGAATGAATGTGGAGTGGGACCCTGCTTTCTCTCCTGGTCTGGCATACTCTTCCTGTGTTTCCAGGGTGCTCTGGACCTTTGCCCTCAGGCCTTCCCAAACATCCCTCCCAGGACTCCTTGCCATGGTGCCCAGGCTGCACCCCAAGCCCCAGACACCCACAGGTGGGGCCAGTGTGGGCCTGTTCTTCCCTTGGGGTCCTGCCACCCCACTCTCAGGTGGCACCAAGCGCCCCCCTGGCCCGTCTCTATCAATGGCATGAAGGACTCAGAGCTCAAGGACTAGAAAGGGGACGTCTACCCTCAGTGTGTGTATGGGGGCGGGGGGGGTGTCTATGTGTATTTTTCACTCCTCCCAGGGGCTGATCCCCTCGAGGATGGATGGGGTGTTCAAAGCTAATGGTCCAGGGTTCACCCCTGTTGAGGAGAACTCTACAGCCCCCACGAAAGCCCATGGTCCCCAGGAGTGTGGGGTAGCCATGCTTCCGCCCAGGGATGAAGGCCCAGCACCCAGCCTCCATCTTTGCTGACCTCTGCTCTCCCTTGAGAGCCCACAGGCGTGAAAGATGGCGACATGCGGCTGGCTGACGGGGGCTCCGCCAACCAGGGCCGCGTGGAGATCTACTACAACGGCCAGTGGGGGACGGTGTGTGAGAACATGTGGGACCTGACGGACGCCAGCGTCGTCTGCCGGGCCCTGGGCTTCCAGAACGCCACCGAGGCTCTGGGCGGGGCCGCCTTCGGGCCAGGTAACCCACGGGTCCCCGGGTCCCCCAAAGCAGGATGCGCTGCCAAGGAACCAGGCCCAGGAAGGGGTCATACCTAAGGCGTGCAAATGGCATTCCCACCACTGGCCAAGGTTTCCAAGGGGCAGAAGCTCTGCGCTGGCCAAGAGCTGGCCGCCCAGTCTGCACTCCACTTGCCTAGCAGCTGTTCCCTCCAGCCCAGAAACTCCACTCCAGACTTTACCTTCTTGAAACAGTTTCCCCCTAAAAGAAAAGTCTGTGTGCAGTGCCTATGACTCTGAAAAAATGAGAAATCATCCACGTATTCAGCCAGAGGGGTAGATACATAAGTTACGCAGTAATTATTTGATATCTACAAAGCGGACGGACCGGGTCGAACAAGGCTAGTTCATGGTACAAAGTTACAATAATAGATCTGCACCCATGCTCGAGTAGTCACACGACAGTGCCGGGTAAAAACACGTGCCCACATGGACCCACGCTGGAGGGGACGTCACCAACTAGGCCCTGCTTTACTGGGGTGGCAGGATTTGCAGAGTGCTTTTCTCCATCTCTGTGTGTAACTGCGACTGTCCTTTCCTAGGCTTCTCAGGGAAGCAGCTCTGTTGGCAGGGCCTTCCTCCCCGGCCGAGAGCCCCAGCCCCCCTCCAGGCTCAGTTGTCCTTGCTGTGCTTCCAGGATATGGCCCTATCATGCTGGACGAGGTGAGGTGCACGGGGACAGAGCCCTCGCTGGCCAACTGCTCATCCCTGGGCTGGATGCGGAGCAACTGCAGACACGACAAGGACGCCAGCGTGATCTGCACCAACGGTGAGCAAGGGGGCGCGGAGTGGGGCGGCCGGGTGCCCCATCCTGGGCCCCAGAGGCCCGGCCTGGATCCCAGGGACGGTGGTCAGGCCGGTTCCCCGGCTCCATGTGAATCACACACCTACCTGAGCAAAGGTTCACAGGTGATGCCCGCTCTCCAGGAGGGGTGGGAAAGCCTGCAGTTCCCACCACAGTAAAGAATCCCCGTGAGACAGGAAGCAGTTGTCACCGGGCTCAGGCTCCTGGCTCAGCGGCGCCCCCTTGCTGTGACATGGGGAAGTACAGGGAGACTAACTCTGCTCTAGGCACAAGGGCGGGGCCTTGCTGCCGTGAGAGGATTGAAGATGAAGAGTTTTAGGTAAAATAAATATGCATATTTTCTCTCTCTTTGTTTTTTTGAAGAGAACAAATTTAAAGAATGGCCAATCCTAAATATAATAGATCAATGCCATAAAATCAATAAACCAGTGCTGTTGCTTAGTCTCGCAGTCGTGTCCGACTCTGTGACCCCATGGACTGTAGCCTGCCAGGCTCCTCTGTCGATGGGGAATCTCCAGGCGAGGACACTGGAGTGGGTTGCCATGCCCTCCTCCAGGGGATCTTCCCAACCCAGGGATAGAACCCCAGTCTCCCACACCCCAGGCGAATTCTTTACCATCTGAGCCACCAGGGAAGCCCCAGTAAACCAGAAAAGCTAGCAGTAAAAATAATGATAATAATATACACACTTTATTTTTTTTTTTAAATAATGTACATACCTTAATTAAACAATACTTTATTGGGACTTCCCTGGTGGCACTGTAATTATGACTCCACACTTCCAGTGCAGAGGACATGGGTTCAATTCCTGGTCAGGGAACTAGGATCCTGCATGCCATGAGGTACAGCCAAAAGAACCCAGTACTTGAGTGCTAAAAATTGCTAACTACCCTCCGAGCCTTCAGCAAGTCATAATCTTTTTGCAGTAGTAACATCAAAGATCACTGAGAATTGCCAAACCATGACACAGAGACACAAAGTGAGCAAATGTCATTGGAAAAAAAAAATAGCAGAGCTCAAGACACTGTTGCCGCAACCTTCAGTTTCTGAGAAACATGGCCACGCACAGTAAAGTGAGGTGCCTCTGCACCCCGTGTCTGCACACTGCAGGCTTACCCCTTGAATCGGCAGCCTTCTGTTTCTGCTGGGAAAGGGGGTGCATCACCCCCAAACCAGGCTGGGAGCTTCCAGTAGCTTCTCTAGGCCTCAGTCCCTTGTAGGAGGCTACCAAGGACCCCAAAGCTCTAAACCACATTGCCATGGGACCCTCTTCAGACCAGACGAGGCAGGAGGTTCAGGTTTTAGAAAGTCACATCTGGGTGATTGATTGACTGACTGATTGGGATAGGACCCCAAGTTCTGGAAGTCAGCCCCTCCAGATCCCCCCCAAGATGTGCCATCTGAATGTTGGGTGGGGCAGGTGAGCTATGACATAGGGGTGTTTGACGGGGTGGGGCTCTGGGCCACGGGGGCCAACGGCACCCTGCGTTCCAGGGCCGTTCTTTCCTCGTCTCCCCAGGAGCCTTTCTGAGTTGATAAGGCAGGATCCACAGTTTAAGGGAAGAATCTGACTCCGGGGAGCAAAAGTATTTTTGGGTCACAGAAGAAGCGAGTGCCGGGGCCCCTCCTAACATGTGTCTCCCTCCATAGAAACCAGAGGTGTCTACACCCTCGACCTATCTGGCGAACTCCCTGCGGCCCTAGAGCAGATATTTGAGAGCCAGAAGGGCTGTGACCTGTTCATCACGGTGAAGGTGCGTGAGGAAGACGAGATAGCCATGTGTGCCCACAAGCTGATCCTGTCCACCAACCCCGAGGCCCACGGCCTATGGAAGGAGCCGGGCAGTAGGGTCACCATGGAGGTGGACTCTGAGTGTGTGCCCGTCGTCAAGGACTTCATCAGGTGAGTGGCCTCGGGGCCGGGCCCGGGGACTGGGCAGCGTCCCCGCCAAAGGAAAACCCCAGGGACCAGGGATGCGGCACCAGCCACAGCTGTGCTCACCTGAACACATGCGAGGGCAACCGCATATGTGCTCTCACACTTGTGTGCTCACACACCCACACACGTGCGCACACGCACCTTCACAGCCACGGGTCCTCACCTTTGCACACACATTCTTATGTATTCTTTCCACAGGGACTGTGAGAAATGGGTCAGCCCTCACACATACACACACACACACACCCCACACCTGTCTCTCAGGTGTCATAAGCACCCAAAAAAATAACTATCAAAGTCATTCTTCCTCTTCTCACCTCACTGATCTGCTCCTGCGAAAATTGTTTTTTAAAGAAACGGGAATCCAAGTCTGCTGCCTGAAGAAAGTGGGGAGAAAATCCCCAGGCGGCACCGTCCAGGCGTCAGTCTAACCAGCCGGCCAACCACACCGGGAGCCCGTCTCCCATTTGAGAGTGGCCCCCGAGGGGTCAGCCCCTTCCCCCACAGACCATCCTGCTGGGGGGTCACTATGTCACCACCTCAGGTGGGCTTCCCAGGGACTGGCGTTCTGGGAGCATCAATTTAAAGAGAGAACCAAGTGTATGAAAAGCCGTTCCCTCTCATGACCCAAAGTTGTAGGTAGCCGAAAGTGACATTTAAGAGGAATCGGCAAATGGCAGTTTAAAAAGATTAAATGGCGTCTTCTCAGCCAAGGATGAGAGCTTGGCAGCTGTCCTGTGCCCCTCCCAGCAGGACTGAGGTCTGTGATGCATCTGTGCCTGGCCCCAGCCTCTCAGCCCGTCAGTCACCGCCCTTGGTCAGAGTCAGTGGTTCTCTGGACTGTCTAGCCATGTGCTCCAGCTCGCTCTCTCTGCCTCTCTCTGCCTTCCTGCCTCTGTCTGCCTGTCTCTCTCTGCCTCTCACTCCATCTCTCTCTATCTTCCTATTGCCCCGTATCTTGGTGTCTCTCCCTCCCTCCCTCTCTCTCTGTCTCTCTCCCTCCTCTAAGGCAGGGAGGCAGCAATGAGCCCCACCCAGGCCCTAGAGGGCCTCTGGAGACCCTTGTTCACTGCCTCCACCACCCCCCACTCCCGTTCCCTCTGCCCGGCAGCCCCCACGTGGTGCAGATGACCATTTTTGCTCTTGAGTTCACGTTCAGCAGCAGGATCACAGGATGTACTGAGCACATCAGGGCGGAGCAGCGGTGGGACGAGGGCCGGCCCACCCCGCTGCTGCCACTGGGCTCTGTGGGGTCCCGGCTCCTTTCTGGGCACCTGAGTCTCCATGTTCAGGTGATAGGGAAGCCAGCAAGTCTGAGGCTCCCTGGAAGGCTCGTCATTCGAGAGAAGCAGTGGAGAGAGTTTGTTTGGTTCTTTCCAAAGCAGGGCCCCACTCATCATCTCCCAGGAGACGGCAGGGGCCATCGCCTGGCGTTTCCCCTCCCAGCAGGCTCCCTCCACACAAGTCTTCACAAGCAGAGTGCCTCCTGGTGGCGCACCGAATTACGTGGCGGGTGGCATAGACTGGGTGCCACCCACAGGGCTCACAGCTGGCAAGGATGGCAGACAGGAGGTGACCCATGACGATCCCTATGTCACAGGGGCACCAGACAGGTGCTGGGGCACAGGGGCACCCATGGGCACCCAGTGGGGAACTCAAGAGTTCTGCCCAGGGGCGTGACAGGGGAAAGGGAAGGGCAGAGCCCCGGATGGCCAGCAGGTCCTGGTGTCGGGGCCCAGCCCATGAAGATGATGGTGATGATGGAGGTGGGACCGTCCCCACCGATGAGGATGGAGCAACATCCTCAAGGAGTCTGGGGTCCGCCCAGCTGCCTGTGGCTCTCGGCCCATATGAGCTTAGACTGGGGGTTGACTCAGGAGATAAGTCGGGGGCTCCGAAGGCCCCCTGAAATAGCTGACACCCTGGGCATCAGCAGTCAGCCAGACACCCGCACCAGGGCACACCTGTCGTCCTTCGGGAGAAGGGGTGTGGCCAGGCATCAGCCCTCGTCTCCCTCAGGTACCTCTACTCCCGGAGGATCGACGTGTCCCTGTCGTCAGTGAAGTGTTTGCACAAGCTCGCCTCTGCCTACCAGGCCAAGCAGCTGCAGAGCTACTGCGGGCACCTCTTTGCCATCCTCATCCCCCAGGACCCCTCTTTCTGGACACCCCTGGAGCTCTACGCCTACGCCCTGGCCACCCGGGACCCTGTGCTGGAGGAGATCTGCGTGCAGTTCCTGTCCTGGAACTTCGGGGCCCTGACGCAGGCCGAGGCCTGGCCAAGCGTCCCCCCGGCCCTGCTCCAAGGTCTGCTCTCCAGGACCGAACTGGTGGTGCCCAGCGAGCTGGTCCTGCTGCTGGCTGTGGACAAGTGGAGCCAGGAGAGGCACACCTCCCACAGGGAAGTGGAGGCCTTGGTGGAGCAGGTCCGGTTCCCCATGATGCCACCCCAGGACCTCTTCTCGCTGCAGTTTAACCTGTCCCTGTACTGGAGTCACGAGGCGCTCTTCCAGAAGAAGATCCTGCAGGCCCTGGAGTTCCACACCGTGCCCTTCGAGCTGCTGGCTCAGTACTGGGGCCTGAACCTCACTGAGGGCACCTACCAGCCCCGGCTTTACACCTCGCCCACCTGGAGCCAATCCGTGATGAGCTCCAGTTACAACCCCTCCCGGTCCTTCCAGACCCCCCAGCACCCCAGCTTCCTCTTCCATGACAGCTCTGTCTCCTGGTCTTTCGTCTACCTCCCTACCCTCCAGAGCTGCTGGAACTACGGGTTCTCGTGCTCCTCTGATGACCCCCCACTCCTGGCTCTCTCCAAGTCCAGCTACTCCAAGTCCAATCCCACCATCGGCTATGAAAACCGGGCCCTGCTGCACTGTGAGGGGAGCTTTGTGGTAGACGTCATCGACTTCAAGGGCTGGAAGGCCCTGGTCCCCAGTGCCCTGGCTACCAACAGCTCCAGGAGCACTTCCCTCTTCCCCTGCCCGTCAGGGGTCTTCAGCAGGTTCCAAGTCGTCATCCGTCCCTTCTACCTGACCAACTCCACGGACATGGACTAGACTCGAGGCTGGAGGTCAGGGTGGGCAGGAGTTCATAGAGGCTGGGCACCTCCCCTCCTTCACCTCCTCTCTGCAGCCACCTCCAGTCACCGGCCACCAGGTGGCCCCCCTGCTTCCGTTGATCTCTCTGAGCTTACGGAAATTACTGGAAGACTTCAGCTACTGCAGACTTCCCTGGTGGCTCAGATGGTAAAGAATCTGCCTGCAATGTAGGAGACCTGGGTTCAACCCCTGGGTCGTGAGGATCCCCTGGAGAAGGGAATAGCAACCCACTCCAGTATTCTTGCCTGGAGAATCCCATGGACAGAGGAGCCTGGCAGGCTACAGTCCATGGAGTCGCAAAGAGTCAGAGACAACTTGTTGCAAAGAGTTGGACACAACTGAGCGACTAACACTTCCTTCCTTCAACTAGTGCACTCACAAGCTGAGAACTCCCACTTCAACTGCCAGCTTAATTTGTTGGGAAGCAATGAGATGTGAGCCAGGAGCTGTGGGGTTTCCTACCTGGCCTTTCACTTTCTCCACCCTCTGCTGTCCCTTGTCTGAGATCATTAAAATTGCACTGTGGTTCCCAAGTTCTCTTGTTCACGCAGAAGAGGCTGTTGAGTTCATAGGGTGTTGGGACAGAGGATGATTCGCTAGGCCCTGGGATCAAGTAATGAGCTGACGTGGTCCCTTCTCTGTGAAGCTGCTGCAGTCTCGTGGGTGAGACAGGCCATCACAAGTAAGCAAACACTTGGGGTGAGGACCAGAGGGAATAATGGGTGATGGAAACCAGAGGAAGGAAGGTGGGAGGCACAGGCTGGAGCTACTTTAGTGGATCTCAGTGGAGAAATGAAGAGTGCGAGGCAGCAGGCGTGGGGGAAATGGCAGGAGGGTGTGTGTGTTCCAGGGAGAAGGAACAGTAGGTGATCGGAATCTTGGCCCCATCAATCTTCCCACTTGTGCACTGGGAAGAGGGCAGAGATTCTCTTCCCAGCATTGTTTGTAGAAATGGAAATTTGCAAAGAGCCTAGAAGGCCAATGGGATACTTGAGCACAAATAAAAGACACCCACAATGTGGAGGGTCAGGCAGAAGAAGCGTGTACAAGAAGGAGACTGGAAGACCCACCGAATCTAGGGCAAGGCAAGGGAACCGGGCCTGGGGTCCCATAGGGAAATTGCGTTAGAATGCCACCACCGGGGTCTGGGCGCTGGAGGCTGCCCCCACCACAAGCGGGGCAAGAATTCTAAACTGTCCCCGCTTCTTTGTGTTACACACGCTCCAGGCACCAGGCTCTGGTGGAAGCATCTGGTTGGCCAGGCTCAGACCACGTGCCCTCCACTCTTGGCCAGGGTCTGAGAGAACAAGCATCTGGACTGCTCTGGCCTTGAGAAGGGAGGCGGCACTACACTCACCCAGTGGGAGTGAGATTCAGAAGCTGGGCAGCCAGGACAGCAGCTGTCCCCGCCACACATGCCTCTTCCCTCCAGCCCCGAGAAAACAAGAGCAGGGACACACAAAGCCGCCCCCTGACCCCACACAGCTTCACCCTTTGCCAGAAGGCGCCCCCAGCCCTACCCCCCTCCCAAGATCCAGGCCCCCCATCTTGGCCACCTCCATGGTGGTCCTTTGACATCTTAAAAATCTACCACTTTGTTTAAACCACACTGATGGCCATCACCACAGTCGAGGACTGTAGCTGGTAAAAGAAGACAGGAAATGTTGGTTATCAACATGCTCCAGACACACACAGGGGAGCGGCAGTCTCACTGAAGCAATGAGCCACAAACCCACAGCATCCTCGTCTCCTACCCGCTCCCTGGACCTCTGCCCAGAGCCAGCACCCCAGAAGTGAAGGTACAGGCCTGGTCAGGTAACCGGAACCTTTCCTCCAGAGTGCTCCGGGCCCTGGTGGATCCAGACTATAAGGAAGCCTGCAGCCCCACCTCGAGCCGTGGGATCAGCCATTTGAGGACGTGCCCGAGGAATCCCCGAGTTCCTTCCATCCTCCTTGTGGGCGTTCGAGTGGCAGGCTTGTCCCCCTGACAGTCAGGGTCTACCAGCCCAGGGTAGGCCTCCCACCTTCTTTCCTCACCCATCCCATTTGCCTGAACACATGAGTGGTCCCCTTGGTCAGATCTTGGTCTCAGCTTCTGGCCAGTGGAGCCTGGAGGTGTCTCTTAGTGGAAACATTCCTTTCGTGGGTGTAAAAACTCTAAACCAGCAGAGTCCAGAGTTAGGGGGACCGGACGCAGAACGTCTGGCCCTGGGGAAGATTAGCAGGACTAATCTGTCCTGCTCGGCCACCACTGGCTCCCGCACTAGGGGTGCAGGTCGGGGAGGGACTCACCCTGCCACAGACTGGAGCCCAGGGCTGGGTGTTTGTTTGGGGTTGTTTTGTTCTGTTCTGTTCGGCAGTAAATGATGAAAGAATGTATTGAGGAATCTGGAAGTTGGGCGGTTCCAGGATTGGCTAATGTGCTGTTGATGTCTTCAGACCCAGATCCTTCTGTCTTTCGTCACTTTTATCTTGAGCCTTGGGATTTGTCCTCACCCTCCGATTCACAGGCCAGCTCCGTGTCATGGGCTACTCTTAACGACAGCAAATCCCTTGACATCGGCACCTGCGTGCTCTGGGAGCAGCCGTCCAGCCATCGTGCCGGTCAGTGAGTCCAGGGCTGGTAACGCTAAGGTGGACTGATGGGTGGGGAGGACCAATCCAAATCTAGTTAAATGTCGACTCCTTGGATGGCAGGTGAGCTGCCTGCCTTGTGCTCTGACTCCAGGTTTTGGGTCACCACTAACGGCCACAGCAGCACCAAGTGTGGCACACGCCACCTCGAACGTCCAGAGGGGGTGCCCTCTTCTAAGTGGCCAGGGCCACCTGTCCTTCGGCTGTGGCATAGTGAGACGGCAGGGGGAAGGCACAGAATCAGCGAGCTGGCACAGTCCCGAAGCAGGTGGGTGTGTGTGTGCACGTGAGAGAAAAAATTGCTCACAACGGCCGCATTCCAGGTGTTGGGCTCTACCACTCTGCTCCAACCAGGCTGTGCCTGGAAAAATAGGAGGGCCCACTGGGATCTTCAAGATAGTCTGCTAACCAAGCGTGTACAAGAGCCCACAAAGTCTTTCCCGGGAGCTCTCGGTCACTTGGTTAATGGCCAGGAGAAAGGTTGTCAGGACTGCACACTGTTGAAGTCCAGGGCCTAAAAGCCTGACCACTTGCCTCTGAGGGGGCTCTGAGTGACCCAGAAATTGGGAGGGGACCACAACCCTCCCATGATGGCTCTGCTCAGGTTTTTTTCTCAATGATAAGAATTAAGAGTTTTGCAAGCTGCTCGTCTATTTTGGTCCTGAGCATCTCATGAACAGCTAGCCACATCCCTCCCATTGCAATCAGGAAGCTCTCTCAATGGCAGTGTCTCTAGAGTGGGCCCTCTCTGGCCTTCAGAGATAAGCCACAAGGGCACTTTCTAAAAGGCTGGTGGCTCCTTTCCCAGTGATTTCACCAGGTCTTGGGGCAAACACAGCTGTTTGGGTCTTTCCAGATTAGAGGCTAGAGATTGGCTGCTCACAGTACATTCTTCAGGGGTTCTGGCTCCTGGATTCCTTTCTCTGTATTGTACCAAGGAATTCTTGGCCCCCAGGGAGGCCAGTTTTCAGTCAATGAATTGAGGAGATAGCTAGCATCACTCTCAGCTGCTCAAGCTAGTGAAGAAGCTAGATACCTGATAGATGTACCTATATTAGATATTTTTAGCTTCAGCTTCATATAATGACAACTGAAAATAGCCGTGGCTTATTTGAGAACCTTTCTTTTTCTCTCACATAGTAGAGAGGTAGGCTTCTTCTCTTTCTACACCATTTAGTATGTGACTTCCATTCTCAAGGTTTCCTCGTGGTCCACAAGGCTGCTGGGGTTCCAGCCATCATGTCTGCCTTTCAGGAAGCAGGAAGGAGGTAACAGAAAAGGACAAAGGACTTTCCCCAGTCATCTATCCCCTGAGATGGAATGTTTCTTAAATTTTTCACCTAAGGTGCCTCACTTCTTTCTTCCTTGCTTTAGTCCCATTAAAAGCAATCATCTCTGACCCTGCAGTGCTTGAACACCTCATTCCAGGGAACCACAGGCAATGACTGAGTCAGCAGCTTCACCACCGGGGGCAATGCCAAACTCCCATCCCTGGCAGACAGTAGGATTTGGAAAAATGACTGTCCTGGGGTTGAACATACACATATACCTGCTGCTGCTGCTGCTGCTAAGTCGCTTCAGTCGTGTCCGACTGTGCGACCCCATAGACGGCAACGCACCAGGCTCCCCGGTCCCTGGGATTCTCCAGGCAAGAACACTGGAGTGGGTTGCCATTTCCTTCTCCAATGCATGAAAGTGAAAAGTGAAAGTGAAGTCGCTCAGTCATGTCTGACTCTTAGCGACCCTATGGACTGCAGCCTACCAGGCTCCTCCGTCCATGGGATTTTCCAGGCAAGAGTACTGGAGTGGGGTGCCATCGTCTTCTCCGACACATATACCTACACATATTTATATCTATGCACACATACAAAAATGAGCTCAGTTCATTTTGGTATTACATCTACATACCATGGACCCACCACTCAGACCCAGACAGTGAAACCTTTCCTCATCCCCAGAAGGCTTCCTCCTGCCTCTCCCCCTGGTTAGTACCACCACCCTCAGCACAGCCACTGTTCTGACTTCTGTCAACATAGATTAACCTTTCCTCTTCTTGAACTTCATATAAAGGAATCAGAGTATATGCCCTTCTGTGGCAGCCCTGTTTGGCTCAATATTTTGTCCAAGATTTACGTGTGTTGTTCCAGGCAGCAGAGCAGAATTCCATTGTCTGAATTCACCACAATTCATCAATCTGTTCTGCAGCTTTGGGGCTGTTTCCAGTGTTTTGGTGTTTGGGATAAAGCTTCTATGAGCATTCTTGTGATGTGCTTTGGTGGACACGTGGGCTCATTTCTCTTGGGTGTGTACCTAGGAGTGGACTTGCTGGGCCATGCATTTAGCTCTCCCAGCCCGCGCCCAGTCTCCCCGGCAGCATGCATGAATCACTTGCGCTATATCCCCAGCAGCACCTCACAGCCTCGGTCTTTTTAACTGTGGCAGCTCCAGTGTGCGTGTGTGTGCAAATGGGTCGTTCTCTGCTTTCAGCCCCTGGTTCCCTGAAGGTCCTTTACCTGAAATCCATTTCTACCACCAATTTCTATACCAGCCAGCCTTCTTAGTTGCTGAAAATAGAAACCAGCTCTGGTGAACTTAGGACTTCCCTTGTAGCTCAGACGGTAAAGCATCCGCCTGCAATGCAGGAGACCCGGGTTCAATCCCTGGGTCGGGAAGATCCCCTGGAGATGGAAATAGCAACCCACTCCTGTATTCTTGCCTGGAGAATTCCACAGACAGAGGAGCCTGGTGGGCTACAGTCCGTGGCATTGCAAAAAGTCAGACTGAGTCACTGACATTCGCATACACACTGGTGAACTTAAACAGAAAAGGGATTTACAGAAGGAAATAGGAAGCTCGCAGAATGAGTGGGGAGGCTAGAGAACCAGGCTGAGGAACTGAGCAGGAATTACGGAAGGTAGTGTTCCAGGTACTGGCGACCCACTGCAGTACTCTTGCCTGGAAAATCCACGGACAGAGGAGCCTGGTAGGCTGCCGTCCGTGGAGTCGCTGGGAGTCGGACACGACTGAGCGACTTCGCTTTCACTTTTCACTTTCATGCATTGGAGAAGGAAATGGCAACCCACTCCAGTGTTCTTGCCTGGAGAATCCCAGGGACGGGGGAGCCTGGTGGGCTGCCGTCTCTGGGGTCGCACAGAGTCGGACACGACTGAAGCGACTTAGCAGCAGCCGCAGTGTTCCAGGTGGGCTTCCCAGGTGGCACTCGTGGTAAAGAACCTGCCTGCCAGTGCAGGAGACATGAGACATGGGGTCAAAGCCTGGGTGAGAAAGACCTCCTGGAGGAGGGCATGGCAACCCACTCCAGTATTCTTGCCTGGAGAATCCTGTGGGCAGAAGAGCCTGGCAGGCGACAGTCCATGAGGTCACAAAGAGTCAGACGGGACTGAAGCAACTTAGCAGTGGCAGCAGTGCTCCAGGGAACTTTCCACAAGGAGCTAACCACTACGGAACTTAGCGGCTCACTCCCACCACAATTCATCTGTGTGTGATCCACTGGGCTCGGCTGCAATGGGCCATCTTGGCTCTGCACAGGGTTGGCTGGGCTCACTCACGTTGAGGCTTCATCTGGGACAGCAGGAATCGGGGGTGGGGTGGGGTGGGGCGTGGTGTTCCCTCTATATCATCTCCCATCCTGGTGGACAATGACCCAGGATTGGTCACCTGGTGGCAGGGTTCCATGATTCAAGATGCAAGGCCTCCTGAGGCCCAGGCTTGGAACTCAGCCCCAACATCCCGGGGCCATCAGGGAGCCAGCGGTTGGCAAAACAGACTCCATCTCCTGCTGAAAGGAGTGCTATTTGTAATCAGCTCCACGCACATAACCAGAAAGCCAAAGACGGCAGGACCCAGAGAGTCGGGTTAGAAGTAAAACCACCAGACAGGACTTCCCTGGAGGTCCAGTATTTAAGACTCCAGGCTTCTACTGCAGGGGCATGGGTTCAATCTCTGGTTGGAGAACTAAGATAAAATATCTATATATAAAACTGCCAGCCATGGATGTGCTCACTGCCTCATGGGACCCCGGCTTCTGGATGCTGTCGCTGTGGCCATTCCACCGCCGTCAGCAAGCTCCCTGGACCAGCCCTGTCTCACTGGCCACAGGCTGAAGACTCAAGGCCCTGAGAGGGCATCTGAGAGCAATGACCTGGTCTTTTCAGCTCACTTGATGGCAGGTTTCCCAAACACAGGAGGGAGACTCAGATGCACTGAGGAATAAATATATTACAGGCTCTCTGAGGAGTGGAAGACTATACAGCTGTGCAAAAGGACTTCTGGGACCCCTCGTGTGCTGATGTGAAAGAGATGCAAGACACACCATCAATTTGGACAAACGCAGAACAATCGTGCATTGAATACTCACTGTTGTCTATTTCGTCTCCGTTTCCCACGTGTTCTTTCCCCAAATGACCCAGAGGTTCCTTTGGGACCTAACCCCCACCCCCTCCACTGGGCAGCAGCCCCGGGTGACCCCTGGGAGGGGCCCAGGGGAGCCCCAGTTACGGGTTTGGGGTGCGCATGGTTGGGGGTGAGGAGCTTGTGGCCCATGTTGATGCTTCTGTTGGGGGAGGGGATTTGTGGGCAACTTTCCCCCCTGAGGACACTGGTGTATCCTTCAGGCAAGGAGAGGTTTTTGTTTGTTTGTTTTTTTGTAATTTATTCAATTTACTTTTTCATGGAGGTGAAAATGTCACATAATGAAGTCTTTTTAAAAAGCCGTTTCCTCCTGTTCAGGCCCTCAGCTTCTAGGTTATGGCCACAGCCTCACACAAAGCAGCTCAGACCTCCTGAAATGGCCAGAATTCAGGAGGACTGGTTGGTGCCTCACCCATGTGGCCCTGGGTGAAGGTGGTAGGCCCCGGGGCCTCAGGGAGCGCTGGACAGGAAAGGTCTGATGTGGCAGCAGCTGATGTGCCGAAGGAATGTCGCTGGTGGGGACGCCAGGAGCTCAGAGCCAAGCATGTGGTCGTTGCAAAATGTCAGGGAAGGAATGCAGAGCCCTTCTCCCGGCTCCCTGGTCCCCACACAATCGCTGCCCGAGTGCCAGTCCGATCCGTCTGCACAGATGCCCGCGCCAGATACGTGCGTTCAGGCTGTCAGGACAGGAGGCTCTCCTGGAGGCCCCTCCAGGCTGAGCCGGGGTCTCTGCCTGCAGGAGACAAGCACGTGAGCGGCAGAGATGGCAGAGACAGAGAAAGAAGGACCCACACACCCGGACAGAGGGGCAGTTGGAACCGGTTTGGAGGAATCATGGGGAGCCAGCTGCAGGCTGTGATCTAAAGAGAGAAAAGGTGGGGGTGTTGGGAGAGGGGCTGAACAAGGCTGAAGATGAAACTAGGAGTCTCAGGGAGGCCAGGCAGCCGGTCCAGAGGGGGCGGAGGGGCCCCAGGACGGAGCTGTCCTTGCCTCGCCTGGGTAAGATAGGGAGGGAGCAGGGCCAGAGTCACAGTGGCCCTGCCTGGCTCCTTGCTGGCAAGGGCCAGCCAGGAACAGGCTTGGGGATCTCTGCCTTGCCAAGCTCACCATCACCTCTGATCCCTCTGATCCTAATCCTGGAGATGGCCTCGGACCCCAGGAGCATCCCTAGAGGTGGATCCTTCACAAGGAAAGAAGTTTCTTCTCCACTGAGAAACCACTCATCACACACAATAAACAATTTCAACATTTACTAAAAGAAAAGAAACAGAAACAATAGAAGTAACATCACCAATTTGGGTCAACAACCTACATCCAGACTTTAAGTCCCAGTTAGGAGAGTCCCAGGCTGTGTTCACCCCACAGGTGAGACTTCAAATTGCAGCTTTGGGGATGGGGATCCCACTTATCATTCCAGGTAGCAAACTGATAACATCAATTCGCCTGCAAAACTGCAGCTCTGGCTTTATTTTTCACTTTAACAATGCTGTTTGCTTCACCTGGTGAGTCTTGGGATTTCATTTAGACCCCTGGGGGATTGGCCAGGTCCTTGGGAACTTAAGAAATTCCAAGCTTATCTTATCTAAAGCGCTTCCTGACTTGGTTGCTTGCAAGCAGGCAGAGAATCTGGGCAGTGTCCAGGAGAGTCAGAAGCAGGTCAGAGGCCTGAGCCCCGGGTTCTGAAGCCTGAATAAGACCTTCCTCCATTTCGATTTCTCTAACATCCTTCCACAGGGCATGGCCAAATCTCACGTGTGTCTCTGCCACCTCTAGACTGATTTCATCTTTGCCACCATCAGATCCCAGGCATGCCCAGCACAGAGCAGCAGCACGGTAGCCTTTGAATCTTGGTTGAATGAGTGAATCAATTCATGCATTCAGACAAAACGTTGATACAAAACTATGCCAGAAGCTCCCACATCTACACCTTGGGAGGAAAAAACCCAAACACTTAGAACTTAAATCTTTTTTGGAGTTGTAAGAAGATGAAGTGTAAAATCTGTGGAACAGCAGCCCAGTGCAGCTGGGAAACTTGTTAGCAGTGAAAATGCTCAGGTCTGCCCCAGTCTCCCTAAGTCAGAAACCCTAGGGATTGCAATCTGTACCTCCGAGCCCTCTGGGTCACTCAATTGCACAGCGCCCTGAAGTCTAGACCAGTGATAGCTACTGGCCGCCTATGGGAGCCACCCAGAAGCTTTGAAAGCTCTTATGCCTTGCCCCTCTGTGCTGTTGTTACAATACTTCTGACTCCAAATAAGAGGCTTCCCCCTCTGAACACCAAATCTGTATTGTCCTTTCTAATACCACGTCTCCAGCCCTCTGACACTACCTGGAGTTATAGCAGACCCCACAAGTTAAGAGCTCAGTCCCTTAACTGAGCTGTGACTCACCCCCACTTCAGATGCCAGTTGCAAGCTAGGGTTGGGAGTTCCTACCACCCCCTCTTCAGGTGTAGGATTTGCTAGAGTGATTCTAACTCAGGGAAATACTGTCCTTACTAATAGCAGCTTATTATAAAGGATGCACGGAGAAGGCAATGGCAACCCACTCCAGTACTCTTGCCTGGAGAATCCCATGGACGGAGGAGCCTGGTAGGCTGCAGTCCATGGGGTCGCTAAAAGTTGGACACGACTGAGCGACTTCACTTTCACTTTTCACTTTCATGCATTGGAGAAGGAAATGGCAACCCACTCCAGTGTTCTTGCCTAGAGAATCCCAGGGACGGGGGAGCCTGGTGGGCTGCCGTCTATGGGGTCACACAGAGTCGGACACAACTGAAGCGACTTAGCAGCAGCAGCATAAAGGATACAATAGAGAGTCAATTGGAAGGTGTGTGGCAGGGGAGGGGTGCAGAGTTGCTGTGTTCACCTGCTCACCACCCTCCTAGCACCTGCACACAATGATCCCTGAACCCCATCTTTTAGGAGTCTTCAGGGAGACCTCATTCCTTAAGCATGATTGGGTAAACCGTTGGCCATTAGGATTAACTCCAGCCCTGGAGAAGGGAACAACAGAGGACGAGATGGTTGAATGGCATCACTGACTCAATGGATATGAGTTTGCGCAAACTCCAGGAGACAGCGATGGACAGGGAAGCCTGGCGTGCTGCCATCCATGGGGTCACAGGGAGTTGGACACAGCAAAGCAACTGAATAACAAACTCACCACTTCCCAGAGGCCAGGGGGGTGGGGCTAAAATTCTAAGCTTTAATGAAGCTGGTTGGTTCCTGTGGCAATCAGCCCCATCCTGAGGTTACTGAGGGGCCCACCAAGAGCCTCCTCATTCTCATAAGCTCAGTTTTGGTCAAAAAGGGGCTTCTCACGAACGCCAAAGGATGCTCCTCTCACCCTCTCATGAAATTCCAAGGGTCTTGGAAGTTCTTGTACCAGGAACTGGGGGCAAGGACCCAGTATATGTTTCTCAGGAGGTGACATTTTACGGTATCACAGCCCGCCCGCCCCCGCCTTTCTGGGGGTAGGTCAGTTCTATTCTGGGTAGGTCAGCTCTGTTCTGGCTCCCCAAACTCCACCTCCTTTTTGCTGAAATGGGGGTGAGGGAAGGATTAGAGAGGAGAAAGCAGGGGTGAACCAGGTGTGTGGCCAGGACAGCTCAATAAAGCTAGGAGGAGGGAGGCTGTCACAGGTGGGAGATGAGGGGTCGCTGACCTCTTTTCCCAGAACCTTGCCTGGAGGGGGCCGGGGCCCAGGGCAGCTCCCCGTGACTACGTGTGTGGTGTGCTGAGCAGCTGGTCCCCATCAGACCAGCCTCAAGCCTTTCCTAAGGAGGCTTTTGCTTCAGTCACAGCAGACCCTGTGTGGGGATGGGTAACTCGGGAGGAGCGTTGCCTTGGCAACACAACGACTTAGGAGGGTGGTGCTGGTAACCAGGGCTGCTTTTGACCTTCACCATCTTTCGGGCTGGTGGCTTTATCATTGCCTGCTCTGCTGCTGGGGTCTTCCCAAGTCTGCACTGAAAAGCCAGCCTCAGGGGAGGCCTTTGGCTACCCCCTTCCACCCACTTTCTCATCTTAGAGGGCATTGCCTTGAATTACATTTCACCAGAAGGTGCCACTTGAAAGCATCTAAGCCAAAGCTGAGCCCCTGTTTGCCCTGGATTTACCCTGTGGCTGCCACGCCAGGCCACCCCTGCTGCTCATCCTGCAGCTATAACCAGACAAGCAAGGTGACCTCCAGTTTCCAGATGGATCCAACGTAAAAGATGGTGAAACAGCCTCAGCATCACGTATCCAGGTTTGACTCCTCTCAGCTCGGTGATCTTAGGCAGAAGCCTTCACCTCTCTGAGCCTTAGCTTGATCTCAGTAAAGGGGGAGCTGATACCCTTCCTCTCTCCAGGGGATGTCACTGGGGCAGCTGAAGGCTTCCATGGGCCACAGTCCCTCGTGTCAGGAGGGTGAGGGTGGGTGTTAGTCTGCTCAGGATGCTCTCACAGAGCACCACAGCCTGAAGGCTTATAAAACAGAAATTTAGTCCTCACTGTTCTGGAGGCTGGAGTCTGATTCAGCGCTGGATGAGGTCCTCTTCTGGTTCATACATGGCCATCTTTTTTTGCTGCGTCCTCACAGGGCAGAAGGGTGAAGATGCTCTCTGAGTTTCCCTTTATTAAGACATGCATGCATGCTAAGTCACTTCAATTGTGTCCGACTCTGCGACCCAGTGGATGGTAGCCACCAGGCTCCTCTGTCCATGGGGTTCTTCAGGCAAGAATACTGGCGTGGGTTGCCATGCCCTTCTCCAGAGGATCTTCCTGACCCAGGGACCGAACCTCCATCTCTTATGTCCCCTGCATTGGCAGGCAGGCTCTTTGCCACTAGCACCAGCTGGGAAGCCCTTTATTAGGACAGTAAGCCCATTCCTGAGGCTCCCTTTCCTGACCAGACCACCTCCTGATGCCATTGCACTGCGGGTTAGTTGTCAACATGTGGATTTCAGGGGGCCACAAACATTCAGCCCATGCGAGATGTTTATGAATCTTCTATCATTGTGAGCAGATGTTTGTGAGGTCCAGTTCAGTGCCAGGACCTTCAGGAATATTGACTCTTTCAAAGACCCCTGTTAGAGACCCCAGTGCCCCTCCACCCCGGCCCAGCCATAAACCCTTCCTCACCCCCTCCGGCCCACAGGTAGTGTTGCAGGATTGGGGTTCAGGCATCCCAGTAATTTGAAGGCTTTGTGTTGACTGGGGTTCAGAGAGGAGGAGAGGGGAGCTGGCCCCTGCTGGCACGGAGCCAATGCTGCAGCCGGGCAGGCCCCCGGGGGCACCCTCCTCGGTGGCCCTGGCCTTGAGAACGGCAAGGAGGCCCCACCGCTGACTGCACGGCGGGCCAGGCCAGCTCCTCCTCCCCGCTGGGCCGGGCAGCTCCCTCTGACCTTGGCGGGGCCAGCTGGACATGTGCACGGGCAGCCTGCCTGGTCTCATGCAAGGTCAGAGGATTTCTGAAAGTGCTTAAAGCCTCAGCTCCTTCAAGAAGGATTCTCTTCATTGTGGCGCAGTGGGGTATTTCTGGGCTGCAGGCTGCCCAGGCCCGGATGCGCCTGAGTTTATTCACCCAGTCTGGGGGTGAGGCCCAGCTGGGGGGAAGCTTGAATGGCATCCCTGGAGGACTAGGTCTTAGGGACTTCTCCTGAGCTTCCTCAGGGTGGCGGTGAACACCCTGTAGCCAAGGAGGAAAAGGAGGCTGATTAGGTGGCTGCCCCCACCCCATCAGAGTGGCCTGGCCACCACGGTCCCAGGGCTGACCACCAAGGGAGTTCTCTGGCTTGCCAGCCCTAGCTGTCCCGAAGCTGGCACCTGCACCCCACACGAGGTCAAGAGGGCACCTCTGGGAAGAACCCAAGGGAGGGTGTCCCGAGGCCCAGAGGAGGAAAACTAGCCAGGCCTCTTTAAGAATCTGTGTTGCCAGAGGAGAGAAAATGCCGAGGGAGGCCTTCAGTAAACATCTGAGAGCTTGCAGTAACAACTCCCAGCTGTGTGAGGGGCGTGGGGGCTGGGAGGCCTGCAGAGCTAGACTAGAGGGTGGGATGGGCTGAGGTCAGGCTGGGTGGGGACCGGCCAAGAACGCACAGAGGGCGGGCGGCGGGCTAAGCGGGGGCAGAGGTTTGTCCAAGCGCGGTGGGCAGCACATGAGCCTCCAAGCTGCTGGGCCTGGAAGCTTCCACTTTCCTCGGGGCCTTTCCTGAATCCTTTTGGAGATCTGTAGCCCCTCCTTGCCGCCAGTGAGGACACTGATGGAAAGGAAGTTTTCCATCCCGTGGGTGCAGAGGGGAGGGGGCAGGGAAAGGTTGGTGCAACCTTTTCCAAATCAGGGTCAACAGTTCAATTGCCTGTCTGAGTGATACTTAGTATCTCTATCACACAGAGGATCAAACACAGCACCTGTGAACTGCCTTCAGCAGTGCTCTGCAAACAGCACCTGTGAACTGCCCTCAGCAGCCCACTTCTCCAGACCCATCCCCCCGAGCCCCACCTTCTCTGACCCAGGAGTTGACCTGGCTTGTTTCCCTGCCTCCCAGCTCTGTCCAGGCCAGCCCCATAGAGCCGCCACTGTTACTGCTCTAAGATGCCTGATCAGGACATTTCCCTTGGCTTAAACCCAGGTGGCGATCCTGTCAGTGATACTAGATATCCTAGTTAGGATGCTTTGGGTTATGAGTAACAAATACAATTCAGAAAGGCTCAAATTTTGGAGAGGATATTATTGTTCATATTAACTGGAAAGTATAGGGGCTGTGTGGGTATCATGGATGGTTGAGCCAGCAGTTCAGCCCCGTTTAGAGGACGAGGTTCAGGTCCACCTCTTCTTTCTGTCCTCTGGAGCAGCAACTTTAGCCTCACAATGGCTTCCCTCGCGATGCCAAAATGGCTGCAGTGGCTCCGGCTCTATTTCAAACCTTTAAATGGCAGAGGGAATCTCTTTTTCCAAATTCCTGTTCTGGTTACATTTCTCTATACAACAAATCACCCCCCAAATTTTTATTTTGCTGATAAACCTGCTATTTGAGCAGGGCTTAACAAGAACATTTCATCCTTGCTCCACATGGCATCAGTTGGAGCAGATAAACTGAGGCCTGGAGAATCCATTTCAAGATGGCTCACTCATGTGGGTGACAAACTGGTGCTGGAGCTGGATGGGAACTTGGTTCCTCCGCATACAGAGCTGCTTGGGCTTCCTAAGAGCATGGCACCTGGGATCCAAGGGAACGAGGCAGGAATGCGTGATTTTCCTATGATCTAGCCTCAGGAAGCCCACAGTATCACTTCCTTTGTGCTCTGCTGGTTGCAGTGGTCGAAAAGGTCTGCCCGTATTCAAGGTGATGGACCACAGTCCTTGTCACTCATGGGAGGAGCATCCCAAGGCCGCATCCATGAAGAGTTGGTGGGCTAGGAGCTATCATTGTCACTGTCTTGGAAATATGATCGGCCACAAACCCCAGCAAACGTCTTCACTCTCTCTGAGCCACCCTGGGGCACATGCCCAGCACTAAACTGATAACCAAGGCCAGAGGATGGGTTGAGTCTCATCCCTGGAGCTGGGGAAGACTTGGCTCTCCCCAGAATGTCTAGGCTGTGTGGGAGAGGTGTGGGTCCCCCAGGGAAAGCAAGCAGCTCAGGATGCAATCAGTGCCCCCTACAGCCACATTTGTGGCTGGGGCTGTGCTAAGTGTTTGGTCTCATTCACTTCATTACTTCTCACCACAACCCAATGAGGCTGGTGCTGCTGTTCTCTGGACTTTATAGACACTAAGATTTGTAAATTGCCCAGACCCACAAGACCAGAAGATGGCAGAGACAGAGTTAAAGGTTGGGTTTGTATGACTCTAAGCCTATGCTGGTAGCCATTCCGTAGAAAAGTTGAAGGCTTCACGTTCATGGCTGAAGAAAGCAACTTGAATGCGGAAGCATATAGCCTGGTTGCACTGGCAGCCATTTTGTGACCATGAGGAAATCCAATGTGAGAAAGAAGCAGATGCACAGAGAATGGGTAAGCCTTGATCAATCACAGCATCGTCTACCCTCCATAGGGACTCTTCAATTATGTGAGGCAGTAAATCTACTTTACTGTTTAAGACTGTATGGATATGATGCATAGTTACTTATAATTGAGAATATCTTAACCAACAAAGGAGGCTATTGTAATATTTTTCCCATTTCATTATAGGAATTGTCTTTATGTCTGTCTGTGATTAGATAACAAGTAGCTTAGAAGAAGAGTCCATGCCTCAAACATTTCTCTATGCCTAGTCCTTAGCACAACAAGTGACGCTCCATATTTTGAACCATCCTTGGAGAGGAAATAAATGAGAACAGGTAGTTTCAGGTGTTATATGAACTAACATAACCCCCTCCTCTGCTTCCTTATCAGGTACTGTTCTATCACCGTCTCTTGTTTTCAAAGCCCAAACACAGAACATGCATCGCAACTGAGCTCCCCGCAGCGTGACTCTGGGGACAGAGGCGAGGAGAAAAGCAAGTAGGTGCCTGGTGACCGGAGTAGCTGGGCCATGGAGGTGGGTCTTGGCAGATGGCAGTAGAGAGACTGAGGAGAGCCTTCGTGAGAAACTGGGGTGTGGTTGGGATGAGGCGAGCCTGGGTGCTTTTATGCTATCAGCACATTTCATGGCAATAAACTTGGCCTCGTTGCTATAAAAGCCTTCAGCTCAAGACACACAGCCTTTCTTGTTTTCTTTATTGAAGGTTAACTTTTCACAAGTTAAATTTCCTCCTACTCACCCAGCCTCATCAAGGAGCTTTGGCACACAGAGCTTTGCTGAGCGTGATAAAAGAAAGCCTCAAAAAAAAAAAAAAAAAAGATGAGCATTCCGAGTGTGTTTCTGGGAAAAGCATGTTCAGCCAGCTCACTCTGCAGCCTTCCGTTCGCCTGCTCGGCTCCCAGACTCAGGCCCACCCTTGTCAAGTGTGTGGGCAGCAGGGTCTGCCCCACCCCTGCTCAGGGCCACAGAACTTAACTTCAGAGCAGCTGGTTGGAGCCCAGTCCAAAGGCTGATCCCAAAACAGTGGTCCCCAGTCTGCCCCTTCTGTGAGAAACGAGCAAAACAAGGAAGATGTCTCAATCTTTTCAGAGTGGGATCTCTGCAGCTGATGCGGCTGGCTCTTGTTGAGACATTGGGTCTCTGTGCGGTTTGCTTTCCCCAGCAAATCAAAGACAACTCCAGTGCTCACTTCAGCAGGACACATACTACAATTGGAATGGTACAGAGATTGGCGCGACTCCCGCTAATCCCCTTAATGGGAGGGGCTGCCCTTGCACTAAGGAGAACACACACGTTCTTGACGCCTTCCCTGGCGGCTCAGAAAGTAAGGAATCCACCCGCAAGGCAGGAGACCCAGGTTCAGTCCCTGGGCTGGGAAGATCCCCTGGAGAAGGCAATGGCAGTCCCGCTCCAATAGTCTTGCCTGGAGAATTCCAGGGACAGGGGAGCCTGGCAGGCTACAGTCCGTGGGGTTGCAAAGAGTCAGACATGACTGAGCGACTTACACTTTCACTTCCATATTAAAAAAAGAAAAGGAGAGGAAAACTCCAGCTCGACAGGTGTAAACAAGAAGAATGGTTTAAAAACCTCATCTGACACTGAGCCCTGAATCAGCACCCCGGGGTCCTCACCCACACACGCAGCCCGGCCACTCACACCTGTCGTTGCTGGGTGTGGTTCTCTTGCTCACAGACCTCCACATGTTTGCCATTTTTTCCCATGCTAGACGAGACAGAACCATCCTTTATGTCTTTTCTGGGCTGCTTCCCCAAGAAGAGAAGGGAATTGTTGGATCAAATTCTGGATATTCCAGGGGTCAAGCAATCTCTATAGACATGATTCCTGCCACCTGGCACCTTTCTCTCTGAGATGGTCACCCCAATACAGATGAATACAAACTATTGGTGAGAAATTAAAGGTTTAACCCAATTAAACAGTGACTGCATTTTCTTTCTTTCTTTTTGGCTGCAGCATGCATGCAGGGTCTTAGTTTCCTGATTGGGGATCAAACCCACGACCCCTGCAGTGGAAGCTTGGAGTCTTAACCACTAGACCATTGGGGAAGCCCCTGCATTTTCTATATGAATAAAATCATCTTTGCAAAAATGACTGCACAGGTTTTTGAAAAAGGGGGAAGTGGATTTAGGGTGGTCTGCTGTATAAGACAAGCCTGTCATGGTGGTTGCACAGTGCTAGCAGTCAGGACTAACCTAAGGTCAACGTGAGGGAGTGACCAGGAGATGTGTCCCAGTGCTGGCAATGGGCATCTCTCCACTGTTCTGGATGGTGGTCACTCTGTGTCTTCACTTTGCAGGTGTGTGTCCAGCTCATAACTTAAGCTGTGTGCACTTCTCTGTATGTCCTGATATGTTTGTCCCGGAACAAAAAGTGTCTTTCGGTACCTCTCCAGCCAGGGCACCCATGATGCAGGGTACGTGATCAGCTTGCACACAATTCTTGATTGGTCGGTTGGCATCAAGGTGAAGTTTTGAGTATCACTAATCTTTCTGGTTTCAGCTGGTCTGGAGTCCACCTGCTTGTATCAGCAGTTTTCACTGGAGGGGGTCTGCTTCCCATAAAAGCAACTTAGGAATGTGCGTCAAACATTTATTTATCTATATCTTTCAGGGAACTGGGAGTTCAGTGATTCTGCTACGTGGCTGGTTTATAGCCTAAATTGTTACCACTTCCCCTGACCAACAAATATTCTTTGTTTCTACATCTTCACATTTCCTAATCAGGAACTCTTGAGCCAGCCATGCTGAGATTCAGGGGAGGCTTGGGAGAATGAGGCAAAAACTTTTGCTTCAAAGGACAAGGACACAGGGCCTGTAGGCTGTTTCAATCCCCCGTTTTATTTGATACTCCTCAATCTTGAGGAAAACAGGTGTTGGATAAGAAAGGGAATCAGGGTTGGTTGGTTGCTTGGGTTTTGGCCATGCCATGCAGCATGTGGAATCTTAGCTCCCTGACTAGGGGTCAAACCTGTGCCCCCTGCAGTGAAAGCTGAGAGTCCTACCCACTGGACCACCAGGGAAGTCCCTGGGAATCACGTTCTGAGTAGAGAGGCCAGTCACAAACTTGGCAGAAAAAAACGATTTTAGGGGGACTCGGTTTCAATGGGTCTCCTGTCCTCAGCCCCTCACTCACCCTCCCTGCCAACTTTTCCTCAGATGCTCCCTGCCCAGGCCATCCTGTCCTAGCCCAAGTCCATGCCCACAAGCAGGCTATCTCCCTTCTCTGCACACCCCTCCCCACCTCTGCCCAGGGAAATTTTCTCTGCCCCGACTGCCCAAATTTAACCCAGCTTTCAAGATCCAATTTCCATCATTCACATGTCTTTGGGGAGAAAAAATAAGTTATAGGGAGATAGAATTCACATGTCATACAATTCACCCATTTAAAGTATACAATTCTATAGTCTTTTAGTACATTCCCAGAGATGCAGGCGTCTCCATAGGTAATTTTAAAACATTTTTATCACTTCCCGGCCTCTCTCCTTCAGCCCTGAGCCTACTCTGAACACTTCGCATAAACGGAATCATACAGTACGTGGCCTTCTGCGTCTGGCTTCTTTCACCGAGCATGTTTTTGAAGTTCTCTGTGTTAGCGCTTCACTCTTTGTGATGACTAAATCCTGATCTATGGTCCAGAGGCAGCTCGTTTTGCTTATCCAGTCATCATCCAACTGACATTTGAGTGGTTTCCATCTTGTGCTGTGATGAATCCACCATTCACCTTTCAGCTTTTCCCAAGCAGCTGGTCTGTGCATTGTAATCTTTGCCTCCCTCGCACAAATCTTGCCGCTACTAATATTAACTACCCTCTACCAAGGAGACCAGCCCTGGGATTTCTTTGGAAGGAATGATGCTAAAGCTGAAACTCCAGTACTTTGGCCACCTCATGTGAAGAGTTGACTCATTGGAAAAGACTCTGATGCTGAGAGGGATTGGGGGCAAGAGGAGAAGGGGATGACAGAGGATGAGATGGCTGGATGGCATCACTCACTCGATGGACGTGAGTCTCAGTGAACTCCGGGAGTTGGTGATGGACAGGGAGGCCTGGCGTGCTGCGATTCATGGGGTCGCAAAGAGTCGGACACGACTGAGCGACTGAACTGAACTGAACTGAACCAAGGGGCTTCCCAGGTGGCTCTAGTGGTGAAGACCTGCCTGCCGATGCAACAGATGTGAGACACAGGTTCCATCCCTGGGTCAGGAAGGAGGAAAATGGCAATTCACTCCATCCCCAGGAGGAGGAAATGGCAATTCACTCCAGGATTCTTGCCTGGAAAATCCCATGGACAGAGGAGCCTGGCAGGCTACCATCCATAGGGTCACAAAGAGTCAGACACGACTGAAACGACTTAGCACGCACACACACGCACCAAGCACTTACTATGTGCCAGACTCCAAGTTGGGCTCTTCTTATGTCAGTAGGTTGAATTCTCACCGTAACCCCATGAGTGTGGTGAGTATTGTTTCCCTTTTATGGATGAGAAAGCTCAGGTCCAACCAAATAAAGAGATTGGCTGAAATTACGGTGGAAATGAGACTTGAACCCAGGTCTGGCCTGCCATAAAGTCCTTCTGTTGTGTTTATTTCATTTTTGTCATTTCACCTTTCTTTAACTGGTTTTACATATTTTGGGTTCTCCCTCGAATTGTAAGACTCTTCAGGGTAAGGACCATGTCTCACAGTTCTTTAGTCTTAGACCTACTACCTCATTGGACATTCTTTCCACGCATATTTATGGGAGCTCCTACTGGCTTGCAGTCTGTGGGGGGATCAGTGCTTTTCGTCTGCTCTGCAGCCCTTCCCTTAGCCTCCTCCTGGCTACAGGATGGGCATGTGCCTCAGGCCTAACCAATCAAAGCCCTCAATCCTGCTGGCCACAGTGATTGGCTTAAGGATGGGCCTAGGAGCCAAGCCCAGCCAATCATAGCCTTCTTCAAGTATTTTGCCATAGTAACGGCTGAGGACACCTGCTTACTCTTTGGGACTGGGAGCTATAGGGACCATCAAGCCTGGCACTGCCATTGGCAACTTCATCCTGCCTCCTGGGCAGAGCCTACATCAGAATGCCATGCAGATGTTAAAAATAGTATTGCAGGGAAATAATCACATAGAGAGATCTTTGGATACCTTCCTGGGTTTAAAATAAGGCAGCTACAAAGTAGAACGTATTATATTACTTGCTACATATGTGTTCACATACATACATGCAAATGAAAAATGGATAATAGATGCCAAAGTACTAACATCACTTCTGTGTGTATGAATATTGATTATATACTTTTCTTTCTGTTTGAGTTTTCAAAACTCCAACAGATTTCTATACATCTTAGGGTTCTTTTTTTTTTGGTTTTTTTTTTTCTGTTTAGTTTAAGCTAGAGCCCTTCAGTTCAGCCTGAGTCATCTCATTCACCTTTTTAGAACACACACTTCTCCAACAACCCCATCATCTGCCCTGGTCCTGGGCCTTCCCTAATCTTGGCCACTCTGCTCACCTGGGTCCCTCCTGGCCACCAGGTCCTGCTGACCCAGCTGTGCCCGAGTCATGCCATCCCCGGGTGTCTCCCCAACTCTCGGAGAAAGGCAGGCCTCCCTCCCCCACTCATCCCGCTGCGTGTTGTGTTTCCATTCTCGGCTCACAAGGAACCTGCAAAAAATATTTTCTTTGGCAGTCAATTAGAGAGTAGCAGCCCCAGACATGCCTTCCAGGCGACGTCCGAGCCTGGAGCGGCTGCTGCCCTGCCCTGCTGCCAGGAGACACGGTCAGAGACGAGGCCAGTGTTCTGACATCATCGCCTCAAATAGGGCTCTTGCCCCCATCAAGGTGTAAGCGATCTCAGGGCCCAGGAGGTGCAGCCCCCACAGGAATCCCCTGGTGGACCAAACCTCTCCGACCCAATGGCACAGAGCCATCTTCCTGGGTCCAGAACCTGACTGCCTTCTCCCACTACTGAAAGGTTCAAGGGTACGAGAGTCTCACCATCAGGGAGTCAAGGGCCCGACTGTCCCCTACCCTGAGTGTCTCCCTGGGGAGGGCCTGTCCACTCCAGAGAGGTGTCCCTTCCTCTTCCTCTTCTGGGCTAGCCTGTCCTTCAGACCCCAGGACCTGATACACAGGCAGTTGTTGTTCAGTCGCTACGTCGTGTCCAACTCTTTGTGACCCCATGGACTGCAGCATGCCAGGCTTCCCTGTCCTTCACGATCTCCCAGAGCTTGCTCAAACTCCTATCCATTGGGTCAATGATACCATCCAACCATCTCATCCTCTTTTGGCTCCTTCTCCTCCTGCCCACAATCTTTCCCAGCATCAGGCTCTTTTCTAGTGAGCCGGCTCTTCGCATCAGGTGGCCAAAGTATTGGAGCTTCAGCTTCAGTGTCAGTCCTTCCAATGAATATTCAGGGTTTATTTCCTTTAAGATTGATTGGTTTGATCTCTTTGCTGTCCAAGGGACTCTTAAGAGTCTTCTACAGCACCACAGTTAGAAAACATCAGTTCTTCAGTGCTCAGCCTTCTTTATGGTCCAGCTCTCACAGCTGTACATGACTACTAGAAAAGAACATAGCTTTGACTATATGGACCTTTGTTGGCAAAGCGATGTCTCTGCTTTTCAATATGCTGTCTAGGTTTGTCATAGCTTTGCTTCCAAGGAGCAAGCATACCCAGGTAGTACCAGAAGCCATAGTCACTGAGCCAGGTATGGGTGTAGTCACCTGACCCTGCCTGGTCCTTTGATTCTGTACTAATAAGAATGATCTGGATAGAAGGGCCAAGAGGGTAGAGCAGTCAGGCCGAGTGGTGAAGATGCAGAGAAGTTTGAGGAGAGAAAGGAAAGAGAGGCAGGCAAATGGTTGAGATGAGCCATTCCTGGGAGTGAGAGAAGCAAGAGGGATAAAGTAGCTCTGAGGGCTCTCCATATTTCAGACGTCCAGGGGTTAACATGACATTTGCTGCACTGCCTGCAGAAAGCCCACTTTAGTCGACCCATCTCATCTGGGTATTTATTCCTTACAGCCCATAGATTCAGGGTTACACTGAGAGCACCTGTTTCCAGGTGGGAAGAGCTGAACCTCATCCAAGTGGAGGGAGATGCCCTCTCCTCGTCCCTCTCCCCACCCTCCTACAGGCTGGGAGACTCTATTTGCTGCTCATCCCCATGGGCCTTGAGTTCTTGAAGAAACCGCTTCCCCAGGACTCCCAATTCTGGTGTCCAAGAGAGGGGTGTTTCAGGGGTTCATCCAGATCATAACCAAAAGTCACTCAATGGGCCCTAAAAACCACGCTGACTGGGTATGCTGACCATGCCCAAGGTATAAAGTAGGTAACAGGCTTTGGAGTCTGCAGATTAAAGTTGGTATCTGGGTCGCAGCAGCCTCCTAGCTGTGGGACCTGCTTTGTTTCTTGGTACCTTCATCACCAATATCATAGGGACCTGCTAGATGCCTTCCTGGAGGGTACTGTAGGCAGTAGTACCAGTGGGATCTCATTTTTCCAAACAAGGAAGCAGAAATGGGAAGAGGTGAAGCCTTGGACATAAGTCACACAGCTGATGATGGAGGATAAACCCCAGCTCATCTGATTCTGGGAGCTGGTTTTGCCCAAAGAGCAGAAAAAAGTCTCGTGAAAAACCCTCACAAAATGAAGTTAACATGCTTCCCTACCTGAGAAGAGAGAAGGGAGACCTTCAACAAAAATGTTCTTCCAGTGTTTACAGAGGAACTACGACGTCTGGGATTTGCTTCCAAACCGTCCACGGGGGCACGTGTTGATGGGAGCAAATTGGATGAGCTGATCGTTTTCAAAGCCGAGCACTGGGGATGTGGGTGAGCATTACACTGTTCTCTCTCCTTATAAACATGTCTGGAAGTTCTCAGAATAAAAAGCTTTTTTGAATGTATCGAGTAGGAACTCAGCCAGAGTTGAGGAACGTTATCCGGCAGAGGAAGGCAAGGCACAGACAGTGGGCATCGAGAGAGAGCTGGGAGCCCGTGCCCAGCCCCGCCGACTACGCTCCCTCCCCACTAGTCTCCCTCTCGCCTCCCATGTGGTCCAGGAACCCTGGGCTGTGAGTAATGCATGCGCCTCTCTGCGGGACATGTGTTTCCAATCATTCTGCTCAGCAGTGAGTCACCACGGACAGCTGCTGGGCTGGCTGTCTCGTCTCCCACCCCTCACCTCCAGATCCGCCCTGCCCCCACCCAAGTCTGAGCTCCTGCGTTCTCCTACCTCCAGGACCTTCTGCCTAGAACAGATGTCGTTGTTGTTTAGTCGCTAAGTCGTGTCCGACTCTTTGCTACCCAGTGGACTGTAGCCCTGCCAGGCTCATCTGTCCATGGGATTTCCCAGACAAGAATACTGGAGTGAGTTTCCATTTCCTTCTCCAGGGGAACTTCCTGATCCAGGGATCGAACCCCTGTCTCCTGCATTGGCAGGCAGATTCTTTACTATTGAGCCACCAGGGAAGCCCATCTAGAGCAGCACTCCCCTTGGTCTGGATAACTGTGACCACCTCCGGTCTCTAGCCCAAGCCACCCAGACCTCGCTGGTGCCCTTGCTCCTCCACTGAGCCCCTGACATGCTTTGCCATCATCTCTGTCTTTATTTCTACTGAAGGGGGATCACGCTGTAGGAGGCAAGGGTCTACTTTTGTTCCATCCACACCCCCAGTACCTGAACGTGCCTGGCCCACAGCTGGGGCCCAACGCAAACTTGCTGAATGAATGAATGAGCTATAACCTAAAGAAGTCGGGAGTCTTGGGGAAGGCAGACATGAAGATGAGTAACCTGCAAAAGAAAATGCAAGGGGTCTGAGAAATCCAGGTAAATGGGCTGCGGAAGGGCAGTTTCCATCTCTACCCCTCCCTAGGGCAACCTGCTCTTGGCCCAACCCCAGCTGGGCACCTCCCTGGGATGGAAATCAATCACACGCCCCCTCTGGCTGGCTGGGCTGACTCCTGGGGCATGGTGAGGAAGCTCCGAGGCCGTGACCAGGCTCAGTGGGGAAGGAGTGCTGGAGAGCAATGTGTCTGGTGGGGGCCTGGAGTGGGTGGGTGGGGGGACTGGACAGGGGGTCTCCTGGCCAGCCAGGAGGCCACATCTGGGACATCCCTCTGCTTGCCCCGAGGAGTCAGATCACAATTCAGTTGGGGACCACTGAGGGGAACAGACCCAGGGCACCCTCCACGTCTGCAGGAAGCCCAGCATGCCTGGTGCTGGCTAAGACGCAGCCTCTGCACCCCTGGTGCCTTCTCTGTGGGCATCCAGGTGACCCGGCTCTGTGGTTGGTGACACCTGTCAGGAGAGGCTGAGCTGGAGGATGCAGGGGCCACTCAGCAGTGACTCGGCGTTGGCTGTGTTCCCAGGCCAGGGGACGCTGGGGCAGAACCGGGGCCGCGCGGGAGGAGGAGAGAAGCAGCGGGATTGAGGGGAGGGCTGCACAGGTGGTCGCACTTGTACCCGGGGTTGGCAGGCCCCGGGAGACGGGGTCCCGGCCACCTCTCGCCTGTGGGCCTGGGCTGCCGTCTCGTAGCTGAGAAGAGGGTGTGAGTGCCAAAAACCAGAGAGTCAACCAGCCAGACTCACAGCTCCACACACCAGCTGGAAATGGCGGTGGGATCCAATGAGTCACTTTCCAGGGCCTTTTTGCCGGCTCCACTTGCTGTCTTCTGATCTGTTTGTTGGTGACCAGAGCCACAAAGACCCTGATCTCTATCTTGTCAGATAATTCAGCTCAAGGTTGAAGGAGGGGCTGTAGGCATTCTGTCCCCTCGCCCTCACCCTGGACGCCATGGACAACCTCTGGGAGCTGGGACCTCATCCGTGTGCTCCGAAGCTGATCACAGAGGGAAGGAGGCGGGTTAGAATCTGAAGGTGATCAGAAACCGGACTGGGGATGCAAGGAGCTTGGTGATGCCGACCACCGGCTGGCCCCGCTGAGAACCTGAGGCACCCTCAGAGAAGAGAGACTTGAGGGGGCGAGAAGGCAAGGCAGGAACACAGAAAGAAAAATAGGATTGGGGAGAGGAAGGAGAGAGAGGAAATTCTTGGGCACAGTCCTAATCATAGCCTTGAAATGAAATTTACTGCTGCACTCAGCATGGGACGCCAGCCAGCGCCGCCAAACCAGCCCCCCTTCTGTTTGGATTAGTCGATGACATCATGGCCATGGGCCATCACTCCCAACACCAAAGGAAGAGCAGGATGGCGGGCGGGAAACCTGAGCCTCCTGCCTCTGGCTTCCAGGGAGGGGAACCTGAAACCAGGAAAACTCAACCGCAACCCTCCCCTGCTGAGCTGGGCAGCCAGTCCCCCAGCTGTCCCAACCCCCCCGCTCCTGGCCAGCCCCTGGTCCCCAGAACGCCAGCTGAGGCTGCTTCCGGGAGAAAGGCGGCGATGGAGGAGCACGGATCCCATCTCTGCTCGCTGGCCCTGCTCCCTAACCCGCCCATGAGAGGAAGCACATGACCGCATGCCCAGGGCCAGAAGGAAATGGCCCGGGCACCAGAAAATGCAGAGCAGCGCCCTGGAGAGAGAGAGCCACTGCTTAGCTCTCGTAGTCCTTTGCTTTCTGTGGAAAGGAAACCTAAAGGGGGCTCCGAGGGGAGCCCATTTTGGGGATACCTGGGAGGCAGACAAGTGGGGAGCCAGAGGAGAAGGGCAGAGCTCCAGGGTATGGACTCCTGGGGCACAGACTACGCAGGAGGAACAGCTGTTAGGGAAATTAAAATGGACCAGGTCTTGTTCAAGGCTTCAGAAGCAGGGGAGCAGGCCTCAGATTTGTTTCTGAGCTGCCTGGACTCTGCCTGGATTCCATACCTGTCTGCAAGCACAACAGGCCAGGCAATACTTTAGATAAGAAAGGAAGTGAATCTTGGAATATCTTAAGTCACCCTGGCCAGGTCCCCAGGTCTAAGAAGTGTTGTGACTCACAAAGTGAAACAGACAGCATGGTAAAAGTTAAAGCAGAGCTGCATTTTTTCCCCCAATGTGGATGTGCTGGGTCTTCGTTGCTGTGTAGACTTTCTCTAGTTGTGGCGAGTGAGGGCTACTCTCCAGTTGCACTGTGTGGGCTTATCATTGTGGTGGCTTCTCTTGTTGGGGAGCACAGGCTCAGTGGTTGTGGCCCATGGGCTTAGTCGCCCTGTGGCATTCCCAGACCAGGGATGGAACCCATGTCCCCTGTATTGGCAGGTGGATTCTTAACCACTGGACCACCAGGGAAGCCCAGAGCGGCTTTTTGCAGGCAAACTGATGATGATATCAGTTTGTGGCCTGGGATGATAAATAGGAGCCCTCAGAACTGCAATCTGAAATCCCACCTGTGGGGTGGACATAGCGCTGGGGGACCCTTTCCCAAATGGGACTCCAAACTGCTATTAACAAGGGACCTCCCATCGCTGTTCAAGTCTGGATATAGGCTGGCTCAGCTTGGTGATGCATATGCTATTACTCGTCTCTATTATTTCTATTTCTTTTCCTTTAATGACTGTATATTGAAATCAAGTCAAATAATCTTCTATAAAAATTTGAAAATTGTTTATTTGTGTGTAGTGAATGGTTTCTTTTTTTAACAAATCCTTTGAATCTAAAAGGATTTTGGCTTTACCCTGGTGGCTCAGATGGTAAAGCGTCTGCCTATAATGCAGGTAGACCCTGATTCAATCCCTGGGTCAGAAAGATCCCCTGGAGAAGGAAATGGCAGCCCACTCCAGTACTCTTGTCTGGAAAATCCCATGGACGTAGGATCCTGGCAGGCTACAGTCCATGGGGTTGCAAAGAGTCAGATAGGACTGAGCGACTTCACTTTCAGTTTCTTTTGAACTTTCTGCTAAACAGTGGCTCCCTGGCCCTCCCTCACTCCAAGAAGGAGAGACGTGTCCTTGCTTAGAGGACTGGAGACCCCTCTGTGTCACAGAGGCAAAACATGGCCAAACATGGAGAAGAGGCTGAAAAGGCTTCCTGGTCCAGGGGTGGAACCACAGCTGTGCCAGAACCGCCTTCCTGGAAGAAGTATTTATGGGCTGTCCATCTAGTCTGTCTGTCTGCATACTTCAGATGTGGCAGTGTCTTCAAGCCAATGACTTACTTCACCGGCTTCCTGTTCACCACCTCTTTTCTTCTGAATCACTCTAGACGATCAGAGCAGCACGGTTGGTGTGGGGACTGTCTGTGAAGACTGTGCACAGTGGCGAGCAGGGGCTAAGGTGCGTGGAAGGGCATGCCCGGGTCAAGGCTGCCTTTGCCCAGAGGAGGGCCTGCCTGAGAGGGGAGGGAGGGGGTGTTGACAGGTGCAGACGCAAGGAGTAAAGGAAAGAGGCCAGATGCCACCTTCTTAAAGATGCCTTATAGGATGGCATAAAGTATTAGCCAAGTGTTAGCCAAGGGTGCAGCCAAAAAAACCCCAATGGGAAGCATGAGTCAAGAGCAGTGCAGATGATGGAGCAGGGGCCCTGGGAGGCCAATGCCTGGAGGGCAGGTTTCGGTAGTGATGTACAGGAAGTGTAGAAAACTGTCCATATTTCTGCCCCCAGGGGTTGTCCATTTTAGGGTCAGACCATCATCTGAAAGGGCTTCTCTGGTGGCTCAGTGGTAAAGAACCCACCTGCCAATGCAGGAGACGTGGGTTCAATCCTTGAGTCAGGAAGATCCCCTGGAGAAGGGAATGGCAACCCACCCCAGTATTCTTGCCTTGGAGATCCCACGGACAGGGGAGCCTGGCAGGCTACAGTCCCTGGGTTGCAAAAGAGTCGGAGATGACTTAGTGACTCAAGAACAACAACATAATCTAAAAATTGCTCTCCCTACACGACGAGCAGGATCTGACCTCTATCCTGTCACCTAAGTTCCTACCACTCAGAGACATGCATCACACTTTTCGGTGAACACCTATTTATACATCTGTCTGCATCCCTGCATATGCATGCTGCTGCTGCTGCTAAGTCGCTTCAGTCATGTCCGACTCTGTGCGACCCCATAGATGGCAGCCCACAAGGCTCCCCACTCCCTGGGATTCTCCAGGCATATGCATACTTTTCCATAAATGAACTATCACACATTTGCTCCTGGACCCTTTTACTTTTTTTTTTTTCCGGCTGTGTGGCTTGTGGGATCTTAGCTCCCCAACTAGGAATTGACCCTGGGCCCTCAGCAGTGAGAGTGTGGATTAACTGTAGCGCCAGGAAATTCCCGTGGGCACTTTTTAAACAACAATCTTCTTACTATTTCTTGCCTTCCCTCTCTCCCTGGAGAACAGGTGTGGGCAGAGTGCCATCTCCTAGCCTGTTCTCTGGGTGATACGTGGGTACAGGGACCCCCTGCCCCCTCTGTATTACTATCTGCTCTACAGAAATGGAACCTTGTCGTTTATATCTTTGCAGTTGGTCTCAAGACCTATGGTTTTCAATCAGTTTCCCTAGTTGGACAGGGAATCCTGGAGTGCTGCAGTTCATGGGGTCACAAAGAATTGGACATGACTTAGTAACCAAGATCCCCTGGAGAAAGGAAAGGCTACCTACTCCAGTATTCTGGCCTGGAGAATTCCATGGACTGTACAGTCCATAGGGGTCATGAAGAGTCGGACACAACTGAGTGACTTTCACTTTACTTGGTGACTAAACACACGAGGGGTTCTGCTGCCCCTAGGATGTTGGGCAATGTCTGAGGACAGTTTGGTTGGGGGTGGGAGATGCTATCACATCTCAAGGGGAAGACCAGGGATACTGCTCAATACTCCACCTGGCACAGGGACAACTCCCCCAGAGAAAGGTCTGGCCCCAAGGTCAACATTGCCAAGGCTGAGAAGCTGGCCTGGGCTGAAGAGGATTAATAATGAAATTAATGAAATCAAAATCAAAATGGCCTTGAGAGTGTTCCTGCCTGATCACAGAGCTGCTTACGCAGACTGTGCGGTGACGTGCAGCCTGTCTTCACGCCGCACACAGCCCAGTCATCCTTAGTCACCTTCTTGTCACCTTTGGGATGTCCTATGATAAACAGCCCCACCACGGAACGGAATGTCAGGGGCTGAAGTCTGAGCTGGGTGGTACCACCCACCTACTGTGGCCATGAATCTGATGCCTGGATTTGACTGGGGTGGTGGCATGACCCCAATGCCAGCTGCCCATCCGTCTCCAGGGGCCGCATATCACAAACAGCTGGGCACATGGACACATCTCCCACCCTTGCAAGCCACCCAACCCTGCTGACCCCATACCTTCCCAAGTGACGCCCACAGCCCATGGGGCCAATGTTAACTCTGTATACCGGAGTGCGTCTGGCTCTTCAGAACCTGCTGGAAGGAGTGTGGGGGCTTCATCTGTCTCTAGGGAGAGAGCACTTCAAGCTCAGAAGGAAATGGATCGTCTCCAAACTGGGAGAGTGGCTCTACCAGAAGAGGCCCCGCTGATGCCCGTCTCCGTGCTGGGGGGACAGAACCTGGTTCAGCAGCGCCTCCTGCCTAGGGCCGTGAGGTCATTCTGACTCTGCTTACCTGCCAGGAGCCAGAAGGAGGCGGTGCTGGCACTTCCTCCTGGCCCTGGACGACGCTCACTCTGCCAAGCCCAGCCCAGGACATGCTTGCTGAGCGTGTTCCCATGTGGATGGGACCACCCAATAGTTCCGCTGGGTTCTGCCTTGAGACAGTCTCTTTAGGAAGGAGGCAGGGGCAAAGTGGGCGTTCCTGGTGGGAAATAGGGACCATAGGAGTGTGATCTGAGGGTCCTAGAAGCCCCTCCATCCCCAACTAGTCTGGTAGGTGCTGCCCCCTCCTGTCTGTCCTGAGTCCTGCCAGGAGCCACAGACTCAGGCCAAGGTCCGGCAGGCTGTGGTCAGCATGCATATGGGGGCCAGACTGGGGTCTCCGGTGTGATCGGGGTCTCCTGTTAAGGCTCCCCTGTTAGCCTGCCCCCTAGGATCAGGGTTGCAGAGGCTGGTTAGGAGAGAAGCCCACAAAGGGAGCTGTCAGCCCCAGGGTCCTCCTTCTTCCTGAGGCTGGGATGTGTCCTGACCCTGACCTGCCTCCTTGTGGCAGTGGTCAGAGTTGAGCCCTCTACCTGCACTGCCCCAGCGGCTACCTGAACTCACCCCCAGCAGCTGAGCCCTCTTGTCAGCAGAAAAGAGAGTGTATGAAAGGGCCACTGTTAAGTAATCTACTTCTTATGAGTATCTCTGGTAGATTTCTCATCAAAGGGCTCAGTTCCCATGGTCTGAAGATGGGAAGATTCTAGCTGGGAGCACAGGCAGAGGATAACGAGGAAGAATGGAGAGGTCAGGGCGGTGAGGCAGGGTGCCCAGCAGCCAAGGCCACATGGACACCATGAAAAGGCTGGGCAGGTCAGGGTGTGGAGAGCTTTCAGGGGCCATTCTGAGTGCCAAAAAATTGATGCTTTTGAACTGTGGTGTTGGAAAAGACTCTTGGGAGTCCCTTGGACTGCAAGGAGATCCAACCAGTCCATCCTAAAGGAGATCAGTCCTGGGTGTTCATTGGAGGGACTGATGATGAAGCTGAAATGCCAATACGTTGGCCACCTGATGCGGAGAGCTAACTCATTTGAAAAGACCCTGATGCTGGGAAAGATTGAGGGCAGGAAGAGAAGGGGACGACAGAGGATGAGACAGTTTGACGGCATCACCAACTTAATGGACATGAGTTTCAGTAAGCTCCAGGGGTTGGTGAAGGACAGGGTGTTGCAGTCCATGGGGTTGCAAAGAGTCGGACACGACTGAGCAACAAGTGGATTTCTGGGCATGCCTGACCATGCCCAGAAGGCTCTAAAATCTGGTGCAAGTGGTAGCTGACAGGAGGCACTGAACATTAAATGATTTATTGACTATCCCAAAGCCTTTGACTGTGTGGATCACAATAAACTGTGGAAAATTCTGAAAGAGATGGAAATACCAGACCACCTGACCTGCCTCTTGAGAAACCTGTGTACAGGTCAGGAAGCAAGTTAGAACTGGACATGGAACAACAGAATGGTTCCAAATAGGAAAAGGAGTACGTCAAGGCTGTATATTGTCACCCTGCTTATTTAACTTATATGCAGAGTACATCATGGGAAACGCTGGGCTGGAGGAACACAAGCTGGAATCAAGATTGCCAGGAGAAATATCAATAACCTCAGATATGCAGATGACACCACCCTTATGGCAGAAAGTGAAGAAGAACTAAAGAGCCTCTTGATGAAAGTGAAAGAGGAGAGTGAAAAAGTTGGCTTAAAGCTCAATATTCAGAAAACGAAGATCATGGCATCCGGTCCCATCACTTCATGGCAAATAGATGGGGAAACAGTGGAAACCGTGTCTGACTTTATTTTTCTGGGCTCCAAAATCACTGCAGATGGTGATTGCAGCCATGAAATTAAAAGATGCTTGCCCCTTGGAAGGAAAGTTATGATCAACCTAGACAGCACATTAAAAAGCAGAGATATTACTTTGTTAACAAAGGTCCGTCTAGTCAATAAAACAGAAATAGATGGTTTTCTGGAACTCTCTTGCTTTTTCGATGATCCAGCAGATGTTGGCAATTTGATCTCTGGTTCCTCTACCTTTTCTAAAACCAGCTTGAAGATCTGGAAGCTCATGGTTCACATATTAGGAAGGGGCTTTTATCCCCATGTTGTAGATGGGGAGGCAGAGCCTTGACAGGGCCACTGAGGCAGCTGGGCTGCTGCATCTCTGAGCCACAAGGTGGACCCTTTGCCCCCACTCCTGCCCATCCCACCACAGAAAGCATCCTTTCAGAGGGGATTGCTTTGCTCCTCTGCTGTAGAAGCTCTGACCTCAGAAGAAGATGAGATCCCCTCCCAGACCCTCAAAAGTCTCCTCCGTGGCTCCTCTCCCTTCATTTCTTTCCTCCTCCACCAGCTCAGGAGTCTCACTGGTCCAGGGATCGTTGTCTGTCCGTGGAGGCCTGACTGTCCCACTCTTTGAACAGTGTCTGCTGTCGATGTTTAAGAAAGCACTCCTGATGGAAGGAAGGCCAGCCCAGGCACCTCCTTTCCTGCCTTGTGCCCAGCGTGGACCCTAATCCCCTCCTGTACCACCATCAACCTACCTGTAATGTACTTCTCATCCTCTGTGTACTTGATCATCTATGTGTCTACCTTGCCTAAAAGGCTGAAAGCCCCTAGGTTATCTATTTCTTTCATAAACTGACAAATGGATTTTAGCTTCTGTAAAGTTCAACAGCACTTTGTTCTACCTGCAATAACAAAGAAAGAAGAGGCCACAGACCGCCAACTTGTCATAATTTTCTGCATTAACTGTACTCACTAAGTTAGCATCAAACATCATTTCACAAATGATACTTTATTTTACAGAAACAGAAGGTGAAGCACTGACTTTGGAATTGTCCGGATTCTAAGGTATTAATAACTGCTCTACCAGTTTAACTTTTCTCTAAGTTGTCTGTTTCCAAGTGATCCGGGGTGGCCACGGCTGCAATGGCTTGAAGCGGGGCTTGGGTTCCCAGCCAGAGATTGGCGCCAAGTCGCAGCAGTGAAAGTACCAAGTTCTAGCCACTAGACCAGTGGTCATTGACAAGGCTCTGGCGCTTCAGCTTTGCAGAAGAGAATCCCCACAAAGTCAGAAAGTAGTGACTCAAAGGATTTATCATAAGGAAAAAGAGTACAGTATGTGCGGATAGAGACACGGGCAGACTCAGAGGGAAAGTCCCTGAGTTGCACCTTGTGGCAATTTAAATCACTTAAATGGGGCGTTTCTTTCTGGTTTCCTTTGGCCGATCATTTTGATTTGTCTGCTTCACAGTCTACATTTGGTGTGTCTCAGAATCCTTCTATATGGGCGCATGCATCTCTTAGCCAAGATGGATTCTACCAGGAAAACCTATGGGTAGCCTGGCATTAGGTTAGCATCACTCCGCTTTGACCTCCAACAAACCTTTCTGTGCCTATGTGGTTGGGAGATCTCCTGACCTCCAGAATGAGAATGACACAGCAGAGCCCAGCCTCCTCTCTTAATTATCCTGCTGTTCTCCTCTTGGTTTTCAGTCCGCAGGGAACAAATCTCCAATCAATTTACTCTGGGGGTGCCCATCTACTGGCTCAAAAGCATGCATAAACAGAAGGCAGCCATTTTTAAAATTTCTTTCAGTATTTTCCCGTTTCATATCTTAAGTCAGCATCACATAGTGGAGTGGACAATGATTGTTTGTGTCATTTTCTCAGTTTACAACTCCTGGGCTAGATGACAAGAATGAGGCCCTACGTGTAACAGTGCCCACCACAGAGGAGGCTCGAGACAGACAGAGATCCCCGGGGGTCACATTTTCCATGCCATCCACACCTCTAAGACCCTCTGCCTTTCCTGGAACACAGAACTGTTTTGGATAAAGTATTTCAGCTTCCACATTTGTGGGCTAAGGGAGGAGAGCCCAGAAAACACCTTCATCCAACCTTCTTTTCTTCTGGGCCAGCTCCTCACTCTTGCCGGCTGGTCAAAATGACGGCCAGTTTATATGAAATCCTGTGTTGTTCATAGTACCCACATCCCCCCGCCCCGCAAAACTCCCCCCCACCCCCGCGCCCCCTGACTCTACTGGCCAAGCGCACTTAAAATTCTAAGGCCTCTAATTGAAAAAGGTGTTCTCAGTAAGTTTCAGGAGTCCACCCAGCCACAGGGGGAAGGGAGAGGGGCGGCAGAGAACGATCCGATCCGTGCTCCAAAGTGGCACATCCTTTTCCTCAATCCCTGGCCAGAATCGCAGGGATCCCAGGGGTGGAAGGGAATCAGGCAGTGTACACCTCCCGCGCCAAGCTGGAGGGGAAGGGGTGATGGGTGGGTCGCCTGGTGCCCTGGAGAGGTGGACTGCGAGTCCCGAGTGCTGAGTCAGGGTCCACTGGGCGCTGTCTGCCTGCAGTGTCCTCCCTCCCCCAACCTCTGGCGATCTGGGAGGCTGCAGGGGTGCGGCCCCGAGCGGTGGGAAGCCAGGTGCGCAGCTGGGAGCCCGGGCCGTGCCAGGCTGGGCACAACAAAAGCCGGACTTGGGGGAGGGCCGGGAGGCGCGGGAGGCGCGCTGGGAGGGAGGCGGCCGAGAGCTCCCGGAGCCGGCATTGGCCGCCCGCCACCGGGGGGCGGAGCCAAACCGCCTCTGAGCGCAATAAAAGGCCGGCTCGGCCCGCACCCGCAGCGCACACATCCATAGAAGGCAGTGGAGCACTCGGGACCAGGTCCGCGGCGCGCGCACTCGCTCGCTCGCCGCCCCCCAGCCAGCTCTCGCTTCCGCGACGCCAGCCGCGCCCCGCGCCCTCCTCGCTGCACCCCGCGACCTAGAGCCAAGAAAGTTTGTGTGGCGAGTGAGGGCCGGAGAGGAGAGCCCGCCCGCGGAGTGCCGTCCAGACCAGCGCGGCCCCGGCGCGAGAGGGGAGCGCCCCGAGCCCAGGCGGCGGCGGCTAGCCCGAGTCCGCGACCCCCGCCCCTCCGCCCGCCATGGGCGCCGCGGCCCGCAGCCTGCCGCTCGCGTTCTGCCTCCTGCTGCTGGGGACGCTGCTCCCCCGGGCCGACGCCTGCAGCTGCTCCCCGGTGCACCCGCAACAGGCGTTTTGCAATGCAGACATAGGTAAGGACGGCGACCCCGCCCCGGCCGGGCGCCCACCGCCCCCGCGGGGCGCGCGGGACCTCGAGATTTCGCCAGCGCCCCGCCCGCCCGCATCCTGCAGAGGGACCCAGCGCCCGCCTCCCGGGGGCCTTGGTGCTTTCTAGAATCCTGCAAGTTGACACCAAAATCGTACTTTCTTTTTCCCCATTCCCTCTCTCCCTTTCTTTTCCTCTCTGCCGAGATGCTTCTCAACCTCAAAATTCCACCGAAATTCCGCTGCATTTCCAGCCCCAGAAAGGGAGCCAGGGAACGGATTGGGTTTTGGCAGGCGGAGGGCCCCGGGATGCCAGCGAGGGGGGGCGGGGAGAGTGGGGGCCACAGCGCGGGGGTAGGGGCCCTCTTGACCTCGGTGGGTTGAAGGACGGGGGACCCCAGGAAGAAACTTTCACAGGTGAGATGGGACTTGGGCTCCTTTGGGCTTGGAGCTGGGTGGGGAAGAGCTACTCCGCCTGGGCCTCTGCCAGCAACCCCATGTGGGGTTCACCAGATCCGGCTGGGGCTGGATGGAAGCGTCCCTCCCTTGGGCAGGTTCCCCACGGGCTCAGTGGGGCAGCCGGAAAGATGGGCCCAGCCCCAGGGCCGGCTCCTTCCCTGCTCTGCCCAGGAGGCACACCTCTGCAGGGACAGGCAGGATGGTCCTTGAGTGGGGACGGCTTTTTCTGGACATCCACACAAGCTTTGGTGACTGGAGATGGCAGGTAGGGTTGTCTGGCTGCCCAGAGTCCTCAGCACATATCCTTTCCCCTCCAGATTCCTTGTCCCCCAAATACGAGAGCTGGCAAGGGAAAGAGAGCCCAGTTATTCTGAGCCACATAGGGGCAGGAGGCAGAGTGGGGAGAGAGAGCACCGCAGAATGGGGAAAACCAGCTGACCTTGGAGGTTTCCATCTAGTTCTGTCACTTGCGGGCCTCCACTGCCCTGGTTTTCCTGGGACAGGTTTCACCAAGACGACAGATGTACAGCAGGTGGGTCTCTGTGGCTCCCTCTCACTTCCACACAGGTTTATTTTCTGCTTCTAAGTCTCAGCCAGCCCCGCAGCCTGTTGCCAGGGGTGGGGAGGCTGGGCTGCCCTCACCTGTGCAGGCTCAAAGTCGGGGTCTCTGGGTTTCTCCCCTTGTCAGCCATAGTGCTCTGATCTCCCCACGACTCCTGGCCACACCCCAAGTGGCCCTTGGAGCTGCCACCACCACCTGCTCCAGGAAGTCTTAAGGTGATCCTACCTGTGCGAGTCACATAGCTCAGGCCAGCCTGCACTTGGGGCCCGGCATGTGCTCCCAGAGTGGTTCCCTACAGCACCCCAACTGCGGGAAGCTCACCAATTTGGCTTCACTGCTCAGGAAGATTGGCATGGGGAGGAGAGGCTTGTGCCAGTGTGGGAGCCAGGATTGGCCCTCCAAGGGGTGTCCCCTGGGAGTCCAGACCTGTCCAGGCCCCTTGCAGAAAGAGAAGCTGTGTTTCTGGGACAGGATCAGGCCCAGGCCTGGAAGGAATCCATGAATTAGAAGATTCTAGGAGCAGGAAGGGGTTGGGCTTGGGACCACCTCACACTCCTCAGCTGCACAGAGAGGATGTCCAGCCAGCCACTCCCCTCCTTGCCCAGCATCAGCTGAGGCAGCGCTGGGGCTGTTTTCTGCTTTAGATTTGGATCAAGGGCAGCACAGGTCCTTCAGGGTCCAGGAGTGTCCATATGCCTCAAGGCTCATTCTTGCTTTGTAGGTTGCCCTCTCTTCCACCTGCATCTCCGGGCATTTGTGTCTCAATCATTGCATCAGAGTCATCATAGAGCCAAAACTTTTCACCTCAGCCCAGCCCAGAGGTTCCACAGGGCGTTCTGATGCCAGGGTCCTGCTGCAGAGCCCAGTGTTTTTGGTCCCCATGGTTACTGTAACAAGTGACCATAAACGGGGGGCTTAAGACAGCATAAACTGATCTCTCACAGCTTAGGGGCGTCACGTCCAAAATGAAGCTGTTGGCCCTGCAGGTTCCTTCTGAAAGCCCGGAGAGAAAATCTGTGCCAGGCCCCTCTCCTGGTAGCTCCAAGCAGTCTTTGATGTCCCTTGGTTTGTAGACACATCACTCCCATCTCTGCTCTGTCTTCAGGTGGCCGCCTTCTCTGTGTGTGTGTGTTCTCTCCTCTTACTAGGATACCAGTCACTGGATTCAGGGCCCACCCTAGTCCACTGACCTCATCTTCGTTTGATCACATCTGCGAAGACTCTTATTTCCAAATAAGGTCACATTCACAGCTTCTGGGTGGACGCGAATTTGGGGGGAATGCTGCCCAGTCTTGTTGCTCGGGCAGCCCTTCTGTGCTCACTCAACTGGGGACATGTCGCAGAGACAGCCCAGGGTGTCAGACCTGGGTGGCTGTGGAGGAAATCTTGTCTTTCCACCTCCACTTTACATGGTACAAGTTCATGACTTCCTTGATGATGATTTCCTACTCTGACTGACAGCAGAATTGCCTGGGGTCTGGAGCTCTTTGCAGACACAAAATCTGGCTCAGACCTTGGCTTTTGTAGTTGTCAAGCTCTACAGGTGACTGCCACCAGGGAAGTGGGTCAGGGGTCCGGGAAGGGTGATGGCCTGTTGCACACTGGGGTTACCTAAAGACTGGTCTTCAATGCAGCGTCCCAGCTCCTTTCATTGTTGGCTGGATGCAGGCTTAATAAATGGCTTGGGGTCAGCAAGAGGCAGTTGGCTTAAGCAACAGTCATGTTTCTGTCTGCCTGTGTAGAGATTACTGGGGGAAGGGTGGGGGATGGCATCTCCTTAGCTCTTGCAGCCTGTGGGATTGGAACTGGGGTTAGCACAGTTTGTTATGAGGTTGTGCAATTGAGGTGGAAGGGGTGGGAAGGGGTGACCGGGGCTCCTCCTGGGAGGCCCTGCTCCCTGACCTTTCCAGGAAAGTGGGAATGAGCCAGAAGCCTTTTGGGTCTCAGAGCCCTGCTCCAAAGTGCTGCTGGCCTGGCCCTATCTCATCTAATGGATGAGTCCTTCGCCATCTCCTGCAGGCCTGCATGGCTCCAGGAATCTGGCTGGAAACCAGCATTGGGCTTGTTCTTTGGGCAGTGCCACTGTGAAGGAGCATGGAGTTCCTTAAGCCAGCTGAGTGACTTGGCAGACCTGGGCTGCTCCGGCTGGTTTCTGGAGTCACAGGTAAATCCAGGAGCTCCCTGGACCCAGAGGGTAAAATCTCCACCAGTCCCCACCCACCCTGGCCCGGGTAGTGGTGCCCAGGGCCACTGTCTTCCAGAAGAGCGCCTCCAGTCCATCTTTCTCAGAACACTCCCATCTCCAGTCACTGCTATCTGCAGACCCTCCAATGGTCTCTAGCACCAAGTGGGGCAGGGCCTGCAGCCAAGACCACATGCTGGTTGCCAGGGCAAATGGGCTGGCCTGGGGCACACGCCGATGGGTTCCAGGTAGTGGGCTCTCGGGGAAATACACAGCAGGCACTCAGAAAGGGCAGTGCCCTCTCCAGACACGTGCTGGGGGAAAGCAAGGCAGAACTTCCTGTGAGCAGAGTGAGACCTTGAGTGCAGTGGGGGTGTGGGTGGGTGCTCTTTAAAGACACTGTTGGCAAGTCCGTTTGCAAAGTGTACAATCAGCTGTGTTTTATAATCCCAGTTTGCCTATCGGGCTTGCTCGTGTTTCAACAAGCAGTTACAGAGTGACCCGCTCCACCCCAGAGGATGGCAGGGAGATGCAAGGCATTTTCCCTGCCCTCGGGAGGGAATGCCAGGACTCCGGCTCCAGGCAGGGTGGAAGTGGGTGTAAGACTGTGTGGATCAAGGGGCACTGAAGCCTTGTAGACACCCCCTACCCCAACCGACTGCCAGGGGATGGTTTAAAGTAAACCCGACTCCATGTGCTTCGGGCAAATAATGAACAGAGTAACTGGGTCACAAGATGAAAAGCATTTGGGGTTCTGAAGAGAGATTCCAAGTTCTGATGGGAGGAGGAGGAGGGTACCGGGGCAGGGGTGGGGCACTTGAGTTCCTGGTCCTGGACAGTGTCCTTGGACGGATGTATTCTCCAGGGGGTTGACTAGAACCTGGGTTGGGAAGTGGGAAGAGATGTGTGCAGGGCTTAGAGGCGGTGCTGTGGGTGTGGCACGTGGCTGGGAGGGCGCTCTCCTACCGTACATATTCTTCCCTCTCTGATCTGAGGGCATGGTGCCAGCTTGCAGCTTGGGGACTGCCGTGTCCTCTGCAATCAGTGGTCTTGGATGCTAGTCCTTGAGCTGCAGATGGGCTGGGATCCCTCTATTCCTCTTTGCCATCTCTGTTGAGTTGCCATATGTGCGGGTGTAGATGAGTCCCAGGCTTGGATGGGGGCATGCAGCCCTCCTCATCCTGATGCAGAGCCAGTGATCAATGCCCAAGGGGCTGTGGGAGCAGATGAAGCTCTTGGCTCCCAAAGCAGCTAAGAGATACACTTGGAGGACCCCAGGCAGTCTAGACGATAGGCAAAAAAAAAAAAAGGCAGAAAAAATAAAAAGCGTGTATATTAACTGAACCACTTTGCTATACACCTGAAACCATCACAGCATTGTTAATCAACCATACACCAATGTAAAATAAAAAGTTTAAAAAATAAAAAACAAGTACTAAGGATGTAATGTACAACGTGATGCCTGTAGTTAAGACGGCTGGCTGATAGATAAGAAAGTTGTTACGAGGGCAAATCCTAAGAGTTCTCATCACAGGAAAAAAAATTGGTTTTCTTTTATTGTGTATTTATATGAGATGATGGGTGTTAATTTCATGATATATGTAAGTCAAATGATTATGAATGCTGTACACCTTAAATTTATACAGTGCTATATGTCAGTTATATCTCAATAAAGCAAAAAAAATACACGAAAGGAGATAAAGAGAAGGCAGACCGGGGATAGGAGTGTAAATGCCACTGATTCTTCTCCCCTGTCCTGAACATGCCTCCACCCTGCGTATATGCACACACACACCCGGAGCCAAGATCAAATGGTCTTGTGGCTAGGACGGACTTTCTGAAAAGAGAAGGGCAGACTTAGGAAGCCAAGGTTGGAAGCATAAAGAACCCTAAATTGGAGGATGGAGCTAGGGGAACATGGACTAGGCATGCTGCTGCTAAGTCGCTTCAGTCGTGTCCGACTCTGGCGACCCCATGGACGGCCTCCCACCAGGCTCCCCCATCCCTGGGATTCTCCAGGCAAGAACACGAGTGGGTTGCCATTTCCTTCTCCAGTGCATGAAAGTGAAAAGTGAAAGTGAAGTCGCTCAGTCGTGTCCAACTCTTAGCAACCTCATGGACTGCAGCCTACCAGGCTCCTCCGTCCATGGGATCTTCAGGCAAGCATACTGGAGTGGGGTGCCATTGCCTTCTCCGTGGACTAGGCATGGTTAAGTGCCATTTCATGGTGTCAAAGTAAACAGACAGGCTACTTGGGAAAGGTGAGAGTCTGGGTACATAGCAGGCTCTTGGGCAGCAGAGCCCAAGAGGACGAATGAGACTAGACATCTGGTTTATCACGTGGAGTTTGCATTCCATCTCAAAGGACCCGAGGAGAGGCATTGATGTTGTGCACCTGTGGCGACAGTGGGCATCGCTCAGGGAGTTTGCCAAAAGGCAGATGTCTGAATTAGCGTCCCATACTGGGGCTTTCCAGGTGGCTCAGTGGTAAAGAATCCGCCTGCCGATGCTGGAGACACGGGTTCCATCCCTGGGTCAGGTAGATCCCTTAGAGAAGGAAATGGCAACTCACTCCAGTATTCTTGCCTGGAAAGTTCCATAGACAGAGGACCCTGGCAGGCTACAGTCCATTGTAAAAGAATCAGACACGACTGAGTGCACACACAGACACACATGGGACCCTGGGGACCCGGGGCTTGGGCATTGGTATCTCACAGGGGATTCTGATGCCCGCCAAAGTTTGCACAGAGCATTCGTCTCCAAAGTGGGAACCAAGGCAACTTGGATTTGAGAAGAGAACCTCACAGATACTTGGTGTGCGGACTGACAGCGGCACTTGTGCCTAGTTTTAAAACGAGCGGGTAGATTTTGAGAGTGATTGGCTAGGTTTCTGTCTGGCTGCTACAGGGTCCGTAGACCATGAGACCACAGGGTGTCAGGGTGCAGGAGGGGCATGCCAGATGCCCTGGGATGCTGGGAGGAAAGGCAGTCAAGGGAAGTGAGGCTGGGGAGGACTTCCAGCTTGAGAGATGGTCAGGGGCACCAGCATCTCAGAAAGGGCAGGAATGAAGCTGGCTTCCCCCAGCCCGGGGCCCACAGTCCCGGGCCCCCGAGGCCTGGTCTGCCTGGAATCCTGGAGCCTTCGGTGCCACCATCACTGCATGGATGTGCAGCTCCAGTGGAAAAGTGATAGAGACCCAGGGGAATACCATTTTGTAGCTGATAAAGTTGGGGTCAGCTGTGTGCAGTTAGCCTCCTGGGTTAAGCTTCTGGAGACCCCAGCAGGGTGGACTGGGTAAGGGTTTGCTGTAAAAATCAAATTGAGGGGCTTCCCTGGTGGTCCAGTAGTTAAGACTCCTAGTTTCCATTGCATGGGTTTGAACCCTGGTTCGGGTACTAAGATCCTACATGGCCTGCAGATCAGCCATAACAAATTTTAAAATATAATAAAAATTTTTTAAAAGTTTAAAATCAAATTGAGATGTTACCTCCAAAGAAGGGTCCTAACCCGGGGGGCAGGGAGCTTCCCAGATGCTGCAGTGTGGTAAAGAATCCGCCTGCAACGCAGGAAGCACACGAGACTTGGATTCGATCCCTAGGTCGGGAAGATTCCCTGGAGGAGGAAATGGCAACCCGCTCCAGTATTCTTGTCTGGAAAATCCCATGGACGGAGGAGCTTGGCAGGCTACAATCCACGGGTCGCAGAGTTGGACACGACTGATCCTTTGCATCCTTTGAACCCGGGGGGTGTGGATGTGTGTCCAGAGATGGGCCGGCAGGACAGCCTTGAGCCCGGAAGCAGTCAGCTCAGCTGAGTGTGTGCGTGCCCGTTTTTGTGGCTTCCACCAGATTCTCAAAGGGGTATGTGACCTCTAAAAGGTTGGCCACTGCCTTAGAAGGCGTTCTTACGGCCTGTGGGGGGATTAGGGGCTCTGGAACCAAAGGGTGGGCAGCCTTGAGCCCCAGCAGTGAGGACCAGGGTGAGGGTCTTTGCTGTCCTCCTGAGAGCTGTTAGACATGGCAGGGGAGGAAGAAGGAAGCTGCAGGCAGGAGAGCCAGGCTAAGGGGCTTCTAGTCACCCAAGTGAGCAGAGCAGGTACCTGATGGGGGAGGAACTCAGGAAGGAGGGAGGGTGACAGGCTGGAGGGGCGGGGCGGGGTGCGTAGGGGGCCGCCTCTGGGGTCTGGCCTCAGGGCTGGGGCCAGGCAGCCCCTAATGTGGTCAGGTGGTCAGCAGGGGTGCATTCCCTGCCGAGTTCTGCTGGGAAAGAGAGACAGAGGGGTCTCCAGCTGTAGCTCCAGCAGATCATGGGAATGAGTGAGGGGCTTGGAGGGAAGAGGCAGAGAAGGGGGTTGGGGCACGTGGGTTCGGAGCAGCGTGGTCAGGATGGCCGCTCTGCAGCCCACGCCTCGGTCCAGGGGTGAGACTTGGGCAGGTGCCCTGTGCCTCGGTTTCTCCATTTCTGAAGAAGCGATGATCCCTTCCTACCTCCTAGGGCAGAGGTGCAGTGCCTGGGACGGTGCCCATGGCGGCTGTCGGGGTTGGGGGGGGTATTAGCTCTTTTTGTGCTCGATGTTGTGCTGGGTGTGTAATCCTCCCCCCACCCCGAGAGCGGGCCGTGGCTCTCACACAGGTGTGGGGGGTGCAGAGACACACAAGCTGGGCTCTGGTGCCTCCGGGAGGGCAGCCAGGAAACTGGGAGGGAAACGGCGATAGGTTTGTGACGGAAAAGTGACTGACGACGGTAACAGCAGCTGTCACCATCGGCGCTAAGGGCTCGGAACCGTGTTCACACAGTCTTCCTGTTAATTCACCTAATTTATAATTATCCCTATTTTACAGATGATCAGATTGAGGCACCAGCTGATTCTTTTGCTCGGGTCACATGACTATCAAATAGCAGAGTAAGAAGACAGGGTTTTAAAATGAGACGAGGCGTACGGGGGAAGCTGAAGGCGACCATTTCGGTCCACCTTGGCTTGGAGGGGGTGGTCTCTGTGGAGCATGAAGGATGGAGGACCATGAAGGAGAACTCTTGAGAGCTGACCTTGTTCAGGAGATTTCCCCATCAACTGGAGATGAGCTAAATTAAATTAAGCTCTATCCTGACAGCAGAATATTAAGCAGTCATTTTAAACAGTATTATAGATTCATGATTATGACCTAGAAAAATGTTCAGAGTGCATTAAATTTAAAAGCCCAGTTACATCTGTATGCTTTCGCGTTTCAAACCCTGTCTAATATAATTTTTAAATGCACAGTGCATAACTGTACACTGTTAACAAAGTTATCAAGCAAATACTCAGGTTAAGAAAAACAAGACCCTGCCACCCTAAAAACTCTCTTAATTCTTCCTGGTCCCTAAGGAAAAGGGGACCTCCTTTTCCTTAGATAACCACTGTCCTGGGTTTTATGGTGAAAATTCCCTGGCTTTTTTAATGTAGTTTACTGATTCTGTATTTATCTCTAGTCTATTGTTTTTTTTTTAATTATGCTTATACATGTAGAGAAAAGTCTAGAAGGATGTCTGTCAAAATTCTAGGCAGTGGGTGAGATCAAGGGTAATTTTTATTTCGTTTTGCTTATCTGTATTTTCTAAATTTTCTGTGATTAACATGTGTTCGTCGTATAGTTATTTTAAAGTGAAAAGGCAACAAGGAGACTGGGGTAGGGGTGTCTTCAGGATGGGAGAGGCGGAAGAGAAGGCTTCGAGCGAGGCCGTGAAAGCCCTGAACCTAGAGGGTGGGGCTCACGTCCAGGGCTGCCTCCCTTTTGCCTTATTCCTCGGAGAAGCAGATTGGGGAAGGGTTTATTGCTTCATGAAAAGAACTGTTACCGTTTTTCTGCCTCAGAGACGTATGCTTTTTATCTGCTTTGTTGAGGTATGATTCTACTGTTCACCCATTTAAAGCGGGCAGTTCAGGGAGGGACTTCCCTGGCGTTCCCATGGTTAAGACTGCATTTGCACCGTAGGGCGGCACAGGGGTTTGATCCCTGGTCAGGGGAACTAAGATCCTGGTATGCCGTGCAACATGACCAAAATAAATAAATTTCAGTTCTCCTTTATAAGTTATTAATTAATTTATAAAGTAAATAAAGTGCAATTCAGTGGTTTTTTTAGTGCAGTCACAGAGCTGTGCAGCTTCACCACTATCTGATTTTACAGCATCCCAAGGACCCCTGTGCTGGGTTCAGTCTGATATTTCCGATGAGACTCAGGTAGTATGTTTCCACCTGGTGCTGCAGCAGCAAAGCCGTGCCCTGCAACAGCACGCATAGAATGTAGCCTTTCAGGGCTGGGCAAACAGTACCCCCACTACCCCCCGCCACCCACCTCTGATCCCCTATTACGGTAAATACGGTTTTACTGGAATGCACCCACACCCATTCCTAATACAAAGTCTGCAGCTGCTTACCGGCTGGAAAAATGGCAGCCTTGAGTGGTTGCAACAGAGCTACGTGAATTACCATCTTGCCCTTTATGAAAACTTTCCCTCACCCCTGGGTGTGAAATTCCTGGGGCCGACTCACCTCTCACCTGGTGGCCTGCTCCTTGCTTTCCAGAAAGATTGATGCCTTGGGGTATCATTCTCTGAACTGACCCTAAAGATGCAGTGAATCTTGAACCTGTGAGCCCAAGAGAGGGAGAGATGAGTTTCAAGGCTGTAA